>NC_084609.1:26041150-26397983 GCF_033807715.1 Cololabis saira
TACCGGCGCTCCGTTCACCTCCAACATCCAGACTCAGAACCCAGAATGACGTCACACCTGAGCTGACTGCATTCCAGTCGGAAAACAAACCTTCCCTTGAACCAGAGTAAGGTTGCTGCTGCTGCTCGTCAGCCTTCAATAATGCTTTTTCATAACAATAGATGTCTGCAGTATTAAGCTCATACACACAACATGTCCGCTGATACGAGGCATGTTTGATTAAAAGGAAATAAACATGTAACATTAAATTATTTATTCATCACTTTACCAATAGATCATGTAAAACATTCATTGCTTTAATCAGACCGACCACCCCATGTCAGAGATGCTCAACAGTTCCAAAACGTACTTTTATGCCGCGTTTCTTGCTGATAACAGTTCTGTATTTCGAAACTTAAGCAGAGCAAGAAAAACACTGACCTGAAAACCAATAAAAATGAGTTTTATGAGTTCCTGGATGGTACAAAGTACTAATTTCCATCATAATAGTAGAAAAGGACAATTTGCTCTGCTTGAAAATGGTTTAATGACATTATTGTTTTTGCCAATGTTGTTATGATGAGTAACGGCCAGAGGGCTGCGTGACGCTGCACCGTGCTCCACTGTGTCAGCATTAGTGTAATCTGTGTGTGTGTGGTGGGTTAGGGGGGATGACATCCCAGCATAAGACCCTGAGAACGTGCAAGCTGCTCTCCGCTGATTAGGAGCGACAGATGGGAGGATTTCTGCAACGGTAAAGCCAGCGAGGGAGAGGATCCCGTGATCCCGTGCAAAGATGATGGCATCCCCTCCCTCAAACACAAACATCAAAGCCCAGACGCAGGACACGTGCGCAGCGTGTACAGTGCATGGAAGCAAGGACAGCTGACTTTGTGTTTTTTTTTAAATGGGAGAATGAAAACCATTTATTTTCCCCTTGGAGACTCTACTGATGCCGTCGGTCTCTGTGTGAATATCTGCTGTCCAAACCAGCCTTGAAAAGCCTTGATGACCATCATACTAATATTTTACACATTGATATTATAACAGTATTATTATTGTATCAAAAAAGTTTTAATCTTTTCTGCCCGAGTCATAAGATGTTACAAAAATGCCGTGGACAGTATTTGCACGACCTTTCATTCACACTTCTATCCAAGTTTGATTATTTTAGCTAAAAAAAAACAACAAAAATGAAGTGAAAGCCTCAAAAACGTCGTGCAGAAAACATGTCACGTCTTTACCTAAGTGAAGTGTTCTACAGTCAAGCAAAAGTATCTTTCTGGGAGGTTTATAAATATAGTGGAATCAGAGTTCTTGTAGGCACTTCAATATTATTTTTCAAGGTTGCAGGGAGCTACAACAGCTCCTCGGTAGAAATGTGACGTGTTCAGGTGCTGGTTTGAATTCTGCACGGACAGAGATGAAGTTAAAAGTACCAACAAAGAAAAAAACGTGTGCTTTTGCCACAGTCTCACATAACAATGCTCGGCCTTTTCCTTCTCAAGCGGTTGCTGCTTATAAATACTATAACCCTTTCACTGATAGAATCTGACGTTTCACCGCGCAGAAAGAAAAGGGGGGACATTTGCATTTGAATGAAAGCGGTATTGTATTTAATGAAAGGGAAGCGGGTGAAGTCATCAGACTCCCATTTGGGCAGTTTATGAGATCTTTTGCAATGGTAATAGTGCTCATAATACTCTTTTAGAAAAACAGGCTACAGAATAACTATTGATTTTCAGATCTCCTGGCTGATGACAGCTGAAGGGGACGAAACAGCCATAGAAATGAATGAATGACTATCAGATGGAGCATTGAATTAACTTTAACTGATATTTTCACGCACTTCTTCTTCTTCACGACTTCATTTAAATGTACAATAAACTTTCCATCATGGACCTACTGTATACTTTAGATCTAATTAGTCAGTCTGTGGTCACAGGCCATTATGCCCGCTGTGCTCACGGCGCCCATTATATCTCTTTTTATAATGAAAAACATTCATGTTTATCATTACTGTGTTAGGAGACTGAAAGTTAAAGAAGTACTGGCTCGTGTGAGTGCTTAAGATACGAGGAAAATCTATAATCATGTTATGTTAGTAGGAATGGGTGATATTTTACCGTTCCCGTTCCCGTTGATGACGTTTTTGTGTAAAGCGGGAAGGAAGGAAGGAAGGAAGGAAGGAAGGAAGGAAGGAAGGAAGGAAGGAAGGAAGGAAGGAAGGAAGGAAGGAAGGAAGGAAGGAAGGAAGGAAGGAAGGAAGGAAGGAAGGAAGGAAGGAAGGAAGGAAGGAAGGAAGGAAGGAAGGGAGGATATGAGCCTGAAAGAAAGAAAGAAAGAAAGAAAGAAAGAAAGAAAGAAAGAAAGAAAGAAAGAAAGAAAGAAAGAAAGAAAGAAAGAAAGAAAGAAAGAAAGAAAGAAAGAAAGAAAGAAATGGTGGTGATAGATTTATAGTTACAAAGATGGAGTTGAATTGGTATTTTTTTTATCGTCATTTTTATCGTTATCGGGATAAATGCCAGAAATTATCATGATACATTTTTTAGTCGATACCGCCCATCCTATTCTTAAACCATTGAAACACAACGTGTAATGTATAACTTGATAGGATCAGACATGCAGAGCTGAGATGTGACGTGTGTCATCGCTGTTTTTGTCTGCAGGACATAAAGGCAGAAGCGTTACAATAAAAGCTCAGATACTTGTTAAACGCCAGTTTGTTATGTTGCTTACTGATGTGTGAAAGTGAAGCCCGAGCAGGTGTTTTTCCATTTCTAAACCTACCTGTGCATTAGACCACATTGTCTCAGTGGTGGGTGAACAGATTGGTTTGGTTTAAACTGAGAGAGCTTTAATAGATGTTGGGTCAGATGAGGGCCAACCTTAAATGTGCCGAGGGATTAATGTGCTATATTTATGACCACCAAAAGCTTACCCTACTCTGATTTGGTTCTGATTAACTTGTACTATACATTCCCTAATATTCCCTAATATTTTCAGTGTTTTAAATGATTGCATGCAACAACACAAAGTAAAGAGGTCAGAGTGAGGTCTGCTTGGCCTCCGAGGTAACGGGAAAGAGGGGCTGCTAGGCAACCACACAGGTCTCTGCAAACAGGTTATCAGATATTAACACATATTAAGAGATGGATTATCAGTAATCGGACAGGCTTATTTTCATAAATGAGGAAGAAATAAACGGCCAGTGTAGAGTCAGTTAGCGTTAAAGCTAACTGACTGCTTTAACACAACATATTGTTAAATAATTATTTATAATTCACAGACTTTTTACCTAATTGAGGTTAAATAATGACAAAATGAGAGTACACGCCTCCTTGTATCAAGAAATCACTTAGTTACTGGTTAAAACGTAGCTGTAAGAAAACAATAAAAGACAACTGTAGTTGCGGTATTTTCTTTTCTTTTCTTTTTTTGAGGATGCAATTAAGAGCAAACTGATGCAGGTTGACCAAAGAGTCGGGCTGTTCAGCCTGTCCACATTTGATCATATTACATCTTATTCAGCAGACACTTTTGTCTCAGTAGGTCAGAAAAAGAGGTTTAAATTTGAGTGTCATGGGCTCTTTTACATTCATAAATATCAGACACATCTCCGCGTTGTGGACCATCTGTAAAGGTTTCACGCTGCAAACTGGAGGACCAGCCGGGAGGACCCTGCAGAAGTCGAGACATGTGCTATGAGGAGCTGATGAAGTGAATAGCTTATGCAAGCTACGGGGAGAAGATTGCGGGCTCTAGCAAATGCTTGTCCTGGATTAGCGAGCGATTAGTCTCTACTACAGACTGAATCAGGGAGCAGAGTCAGATTCCCCTTTGGCTGAATGAGGGAAGAGACTTTTTGTCCAACAACTATCAATGGGAAGGCAGACAAAAAGACAGCATGAACACTATGGATCAACTTGGTGATTTAACATCACTGAATACTGTTTTCAATGTTTGAAAACCAGTAACTCTGCACTCTGGACCCCATCTGGATGTTTGACACACCGGCTGATGAGATGTAATCGAATCATTTCTGCTGCAGCTTTTGCAGTTCATCCATGAAAATACATTCACATGCAGTAAAATCGCATTTAAAAATAAGTGGATTTAGATGCAAGTTTAAAACGACATGTAGTACTTTAAAAAGCAAGCTCTGTCATAGATCTAGTCTTCACGAATATAAATGAAATACTAAATATGTTAAGAAACTTTCTTACTCTGAGCTGATCTTATGTTATTTTATTTAAGGCACTTAACTCTGGGTTTTATGTTTCTGTTAAAATTAAAAACAGAAGAAAAAGTGACATCTGTGCAGAGTGAACACATTCAAGGGGTTGCTTGTTTGTGTGTGTCCATGGCAACCGCAGATGACGATGTATTTCGGTGTATTTGTACTGGTGTGAGCGTGTTGACTCGGCTCTATTTACTTCAGTCTTTTACTTCGGGTTCGACCCATTCAAACATACGCCGTGCCAGTCAGAGTCTTCCTGCCAACACGTCCGTGGTCCCTCAAACCTGGCAACCCAGCACTGTCAACCCAACACTCGCTTTATTGTGATCCACTCAGATTAGCCTCTTTGCATGAAAACAGCACAATGAATGAACACATCAGACACGCCCATAGCATGGACGCATGCACGAAAACTGGATGAAAGTGTATTAAACGTATATTATTGAGCAGTAAGCTGTATTTTTACTGGAATGTTTCCACACGCCACCAGCTAAATGTAATGAGCCCTTATTAAGCTCACCTACAGCTGTGAGGGTGCACAGAAAGAGATTTCTAGTAATGTATGTTCAACAAAGAGTCTCTATATGAGTGTTTGGTTAAAAACTGCTCTTATTAGAGGTGTATCAAACCAAAAACTCTATGTTAAATAAAAGAAAAGTATTCCCTGCAAAAAGTTCAGGATCAGTGAGAATAGATGCACGTTTCACTTCCGCTAACAGCTATATAATCCCCCGATGGAAAGAGAATCGACCATGACAGCAGGACATGTCTTTTCTTAAGATGTTACCCCTGAAACTAATAATTAGTTTAAGGAAGACAGCTTGGACATCGAGCTGCAGGAAAGACTTGCTCGTCCGTGCTCGGCTTCTTTTCCGTGGACAAACAATGCTCAAACATACTCTTTGTCTGAGTCAGACTTTAGCAGACACTAAGAGTCAGAATTGAAGCTAATGAGGGGTGGCATGCTATGCTGACGGCCCACTTCTTCATCTCTTTCATCCACGTGCTCCTGTCTGTCTTGGGCGTTCTGTGCCCGCGCTGCAGCTGCTCTCTTATGTGATCTTGACCTCAAACATCAGTCCTCCGCGTCCTCTCCATGAGTGGATCTATTTCTGCTGCGCCACGCTGCACCACGGCTGATAACTTCACCCCCCCAGCTCTGCCCCTGCCTGCGTGGTGCGCTCATGCGTCACCGCCCTCGGCCGAGTGGATGCCACATGTCCCATGTTTGGGCTTGATGAAGGACAGTCACATGCTCTCTTGTTTACAATCCCCTCATACGTGATTGTGCAAAAGCCTTGCACAGAAATGGAAAGGAAACAACTTTCTCTGTTTGCTAACAGCTTTACCTGGATCTTACAGAAGATCAGTCGAGAGGAACAGGGCTGACATGCCAGAGGGGAACAATGACCTGCGGTTTTCAATCAAGACTCAACTCCTGGAGTCGCTACAAACATGCACGCGCACACAAACAACAATAACTGAACGACTGGCTCGCATAAAGCTGCTCAAGCCTCATTAAAGTTGCATCACAAAGATGCAAGAGATCCTAATCCCACTTGCTCTCCTCGCGTGTTGCACTGTGGTGCCTGTCACTTTGTTTCAGATGAAATCAAATCAGCCAAAACTCAGTCTTGCATTCTCAAATACAGGAAACTGATATACCCCAAAGGATAAATTACATTACTTACATAACAAAGGGATGTTCAGGAGGAGGTGCGAGAAACCGATGAGGCAACGAAGGCCGGGCGGCCATCAGCAGAGACGCGGCCTTCCTGAGGCCGGGAGCCTTGTAACGAGGTCCTGACGGACTTCCAGCAGGGTTTGTTTGATTATTTTTGTTTTTTACTTTCAGATTACTCGTCTCTCGCCTTAGTGAAACTGTCAGCGTGCAGCTTTGAGTCTACAGCCTAAAATAGCACTCATAGCTGGCTGGCGTGCTTAAAAGGGGTTAAGAAAACAAATAGAGATACATTTGCTGGAGATCATGTATTCCATTGTCTCATGAGACGACCGGACTGAAAAATCCAACATCACTCTCCCGCGACTTTGTTTCTTGTCTTTGCAGGTCTAAAAAGATGTAACAGAGTGAGCTGAGGTTGAAACAAAGACATTAAACGAGACACACCACACAAGAGAGATGGTTGGAGTGAAGGGCAGAGTCTCACTGCTCCCCTGAACCATTTATCACCAGGTATCATAACATCCGCCGGGCTTATTTTGTTATTTTGCCTGCAACAGAAATCATACTGTGAAGGAGTGTTTTTACTCTGATTTCCAGAAGAAGCTCAGCTTTAAAACACACATGGTAAAACCTGGACGCAGCTGATTTTCTGTTCTTTTAGACGATAGCACCTCGTGAATGCTTTGTGCCATGATAGGTTGAATATAGGAAAAGCTCGTCTTCTCGTCTTTCATTCAAATGTTCTCACTCGCACAAATGATAACAGAGTTACGGTAATTTGAGCAGCGGTAAATATATAAATATTGCACTGCATCTCTGTGGTATTTTGACAAAAGCATGTGAGGACTCAGCAAACTAGATTGATGTAACTGGTGAATAAGCTAATGTATTATAAGAAGAACTATTTTTACACAGTTTTTTCCAGATCAATCACTTCTACCTAAAAAAAACAATAGAAAAACTTAAGATTGCAACATCCAAATGATGTTAAAAATGCTCATTTACAGATCATACTGCATGAGATGGGATTTTATGTACATTTTATGATGAAATAAGAGCCTTGGCGCAAAGAAAAGTAGTTTTTTTGCCAAAATGAAATTCGTTTCCCGATGAGGGTTCATCTTTACAGTCATGAGCTCTGCCCTTTACTCTCGCTGTACAGCCTCATTTCAGACTCCCTCTTAGTGACTTTGTCTGGGTGCTTTAAGCTGTGGGAAGGTAATAATGAAGCTGAGTCGCTGCCAACAGCCATATTGGATTGACAGGTTGCAGAAAGAGGGAAGTCTTTGTGCACTAAGGCTCTGGATTGACGCTGGTGTGTCCCTGACATAAATACCCTTGGCTCTACATGTGTATGCACGTATTTGTCTCCAAGGAAATTCTACCCTTCGGTCATGCCTCCAAAAATCCCAACAAAGACTTCATTAAAGTTAAGATCTTCCCTTAAAAGCTTCCTTTCTTTTTTTTTTTTCTTTCAAAAACCATTTGGGTTTTTTTTTCTCACCAAAATGAAATTAGGGAGGATTTGTGCTCCGTTGCAAAATGTGATATCAGGATGAATCTAATTCCTGTGCTAATGTGGGATACATGCATGAAGGCAACATTTGGGCTTACTGTACGTTGGATAAAAAAAGGAAACGCTTGAATGGACAAAGGTAATTGGATTGAAAGTACACCTGCTTCCAGCGAGAAAATCTGTTCTGCTGTGTGTTAGCATGTCAGCAGGATTTCTTGTACCAGAAATAACCTGGAAAAGACAAAAGTAATTGGCTTTCGGTTTAAACTTATTAGGCTGCAGGCATTGTAGGAGTGTCATTACCGTTTATAATTTGGGCTTTTGGCTAACAATCGCATCTTAACAGATCTGGAGTGAAGCGTAAGCGGCTTACTGACATGAAGCTGCACCTGAAACTGAACTTTGCTTTTTATTTTTGTATTTAAAAAAAATGTTTTTGTATTTTTTTGTATTTGCTTTGTATTTTTGTTCAAGATGCAGTCTTTTCTTAGAGCATTTAACGTGGTGGCACTTCGAGGACACGCTTCTCTAAGCTACAAGCTTAACCGCACGGTTGGGGGCGGTTCCATAAACGTTAGCGTACTGTTTCAGAAAAGTTTGGACAAAAGGAAAAAAAAGGCAGCAGTGACAATCAGTCACTTTAAAGTGCTTCACTGCTGGATTAAAGCAACCTGAGTAACTGATGTGAGCCTCATGAGGAGATTAGCGCCAACATTAACTTTAGCCTAGTGTGCCGAGGTTAATGGGTTGTGTTTCCGTGTTAGCACGGAGGCTTAGCGCTTCTCTGAAATAACTGCCAGCTCCTCATAAAGAGCAGTCGTCAACTGCAGCTGCTCACGCCATCTCCAGCTCGGTCTGAGAAAACATCAACGTGATATACACAAACTAACCCATACTAGTACAAAGACGTATGACTCTTTGGTATTCCTGGTCTGACTCAGTCACTTCCAGCGACTTCTCTGTTGCTTTTTATGTGTCACGTTTTGCAAAAATTACCATAAAAGAATAAACTATCATGGATAAAAGTCAATGACAGACTAGCATGTAGCCTGATACTGTTTTAAAAAAATATTTACACATGTCATACACCAAATTATCTCTCTCCTCAGTTGCTTCTTGCTAATGATAGCCACAGCTATCAAACTAGACATGCCACGAGAGGTCATTTCACCCTGCCCAAACCTAAAACCAATGCACTAAAAAGAACAGTAATGTACAGGGCAGTTACTTACTGGAATATACATCCAGAAAATCTTATTTCAACTAGTGGCAGAGTTGGCTTCAAGAGGAGACTAAGAAAGGAAGTTCAAAAGAAACTGGTTGTTTTAGATTGTGTCTAATGGTTTTAGCTTATTGATTTAATTGAGTTTGGTGTTATATACATTTTCTTGTTCTGCATTTAATTTTCAATTTTTAGTATTTTATTTTGCTGAAGTTTTGTGACGTTTCCGGTTATTTTCACTATTTATATATTTTCTTCTATTGAAATACGTTTTTTTGTTTTTGTTTTTGTATTTGCCTCATTTAGTATGCACTTATTTATCTTTAGTTGTACCTGGATTTATCTTTAATCTATCTGTTTTTGGTTGTTATTTGTTTTTTTTTTTGTTTTTTTTTTCATTTTCGTTTTTTTCATTTAGGAAAATTCATTTTCTTTTTTTTTTTTTCTAATTGTTTTCTGCTTATTATTATCTTTAGTTCTTATTTGTTTTTTTTTTGTCTTGTTTTTCTTTTTAGTTGTTGTTCTTTGTACTTGTTATGTACTTTGTCTTATTCTGTTTAACTAGCATTTTATATTGTACTGTAAAAGTTTTATAGAAATGTATATTTGTACTGTTGGACCCCAGGAAGAATAGTTGCTGCTGAAGCAGCAACTAATGGGGATCTGAAATAAATAAATGAATAAAATAAAAGAAGAGGAAAAAGTGCAGCTGCAGAGTTACACGTCTGCTCTTGTTATTTGATGTAAAAGCAGAAGCACCTGAGACTAAAGTGATCAATATAAACCCTCCGATAAAGTTTTGCTTTGACCCGCCACTCCCAAGATCTGCTCAGTCTTCTCCACGGTCACATACATTTCTACAGATTTACAGGTTGTGTCCACTGACGTGGCGCAGGAGGGATTTTATAAAAGGTGGCAAATAACAAGCGGAGGCAGCAGATCAATACATCTGTCTGCTCAGAGTAATGTTTTAATGTTGTGACTCCTGCAACCCCTTGAAGCTTCAGTATCATCATCAACAGAGAAAGTTCAGCTAAAGGTCCGGATCATGCCACCTTAAAGAAATCGATGCGAGTTTCATATACTTACATTTGACCGACACGCAAAAACATCTATAGTAAAAGCTGATGTGAGTGGCTGATGAAACGATTAAAACTATGTTCTGTGTTTAGATGGAGAGGTGTAACTCGGTGAAAAAATAGCTGTAAACTCTTGAAGAAGATAAAATCAGTGGGCATCTCTTGGAGACAGAGAGAACGGCTCAGAACGCCTAGCTGAAACTAGTTGAGTTACAAACAATCTAAAACTAAAGACACTGTGAAAATAAGAAATACCACCGGGTTTATGTCCACTGAGCCAGAACTAGGCTGGACTGGACAACAGTAAATCGGATTGTTGCCTTAATCCGGCCGATAACGATCTGTATTTCACGTCTTGAACCCGTCTAACATATGTTCAAATGTTCTTTGCATTTGCAAATTCTTCCTCTAGCCCCATTTCCTTGGGAAGTCCCTTGAAGGAGACTTGCAGCATGTACGTGTACGCATCGTGGCTGCCATGCATCTCTTGCTTTTGGCATTTGGTGTGTTGGTCGAACATGTCTTCCAAAAAATATGCAACGCTTACATGAGGTGTTTTGAGGAGAAGTTGGCAAAGTAAGTCTGTGATTATTATCATCATCTTTGTTAACACTTTGTCACACGTTTTGAACATTCAAATTCAGTACGTTTACATGCACTAACAGAATGTCGAATTGTTGCTTTAATCCGGCCAGTATTGAAATTTTAAAGGCCATGTATATACTTTAGCTGGGCTGTAGTTAAACCAAACCGAAGCTCTTGAGATCGAGCTTTTAATGCCAGATAATACGTCCTAATTCCAGTTATTCCGGCATGTATACCAACCCACGCTTAGCTGAGCTACTGACTGCCCCGGGACTGAACCAGGACTCCCCCTTCCTGAAGTGAAGACACCACAAAAGCCAGAATATCAACACCGTAGGAGAAGAAGATGATTAACAAAGAATGAACCGGCAGAACGCCAATGCAAAGGTGCGTGTGGCGCCATCTAGCATCGTGGAGTCGAATGCACCTCACTCAATAATCGATTCTTCTCGTGCATGTACACTTGGATTTCTCAGAAACTTCAGTTTAATCCTCAGCTAAATTGTTGCCAATAGCTTGCAGCACGGTGCAGCACGGTGGCTTAGTGGTTAGCACTGTTGCCTCACAGCAAGAAGGTTCCCGGTTCGACTCCCAGGCCCAGCAGGACCTTTCTGTGTGGAGTTTGCATGTTCTCCCCGTGCTTGCTTGGGTTTCCTCCAGGTACTCCGGTTTCCTCCCACAGTCCAAAAAACATGCATACTAGGTTAATTGATCATTCTAAATTGCCCGTAGGTGTGAGTGTGAGTGTGTCTGGTTGTTTGTGGGGACTGTGGGTGGAAACTAGCATTTCTGCTAAAACCCGGTGTATTTGCACTGCTTAATTTAGTGTTCATGAATATGCATTGTCCCGTCTAAATAAACTTTGAAATTGATTTAGATGTGCATGCAACCACACTGAGTGTGAAAACAAAATACCACCGGGTTTGTGTCCACCAAGGCAGAACCTGGACTGGACACATTATAAACTTTACATTATAAAGTGGTAGCCATCAGCGGACGCAGTTATGATGCGTTATCGCACGTGTTTCTCCTCTCACGCATCCTTTTCTGTTTGGTTGCGTCAAGGTTGTGTTTAAGTCTTGATGTCACAGTTTCACAGCTCACGCCACATGTCGACAGGCAGCGCCTCGGTGAGCGTGGAGCGTTGCAGCCCGGAGCAACCAACAAGCAGCTTCATGCAGACAAATAATGTAAATGAACAATTATGTGTCAACAAAGGTCAAATGAACACTGACGTTAGGGTCGTACAACACTGGAGCATCTGTGATCAAAGAAAGATTTCTCATTTCGTCTTAGATCCCCTTTGAATCTATTGAATTCAAGTGTTTAAAAGTAAGTGACAAGCCTTCAGGATTATAGCTGTTTCCTTCTCAAGAAGCCAAACCCTAAAATGTTTAAAAGGTTCAGACACAAACGCTGTTTCCCTGCTTTAATCCCGTCCTCAAGCAAAGAGCCAAATAGGCTTAAAATATGACATTAAAAATATAAACATAATCTTTGCTGCAGCTTTTATCTATTAAATCATTTAGAAAAAAGTTCACCGTCCCCCATAAACACACACACACACACACACACACACACACACACACACACACACACACACACTGTACTGTGCTCACGGGGAGCTTGACATTAATCACACCTCGAGGATTGCAAATGTTTAGACACCCTCTCTCAGAAAAGCTCTGGTCTGGTTAATTCATGCATGTGGTGCGATGTGGAAAGCCACCTGATCACCTGTGTGTCTGAGTGGTTTCATGTGTGTGTGTGTGTGTGTGTGTGTGTGTTTTGAGCTATAAAGTGCTTACTCTCAGCTGGCTGGACACAGAACCGCCGTTATGAAATGAGCAACTGTGTTTATTCTCTAAACCTTTAAGAAGATTGGGGTAGTTTGGCCCGAGTTTCCTGAGTGTACCCGGCATGTGAGCTTTACATTTTTTTTATTTTTTCATTTATTCATCTGCTCTTGGCCGTTGGTGCCCACATGTGACGATGCTGCCGTTGGGAAGGGGGGATGAGAGTCGTAGGGAGAAAACGGAGAATCCAGAAGAGGCTCAATATGAGCGAGTGAGAGAAACACAACAAAAACACAGGGTGGCATTGTGCAGGGGGGGGGCAGCTTATGCTCCAGTGGAGGCAAAGTCATGTGAGCAACGCTGCAGCTCTCACTTCAGGCTGAACCGCTCAGAGCTAACGAACTATCTTTAACTGTAACACCCGGAGCCGTGCACCACCACTACTCCTCTTCCTCTAGGAGCATGCCGTGGATGCCCCAACCCCCCCAACCCTCCCCCCGTCCTTGAGTCCCGGCTGATTTAAACCTGGTCTCAAACCTTTAAACTGCATCCCGGCCAAAATGACTTCCATCCCACACGGTCAGCAGGGATCCAGCTTTGAAGGGTTAAGGCGAGGATTTACAGACAATTAAAAGTCACCGCGGATGAGCGAGGGTACTTACCTGTTCAAACACTGCAGAGTCATGTGACCCCTCGCCGGCCACAGTTGTTTTTCTGATGAGTTTCGGTGGGAAAGTCAAAATTTCTGGTTTTGTAAACATATCTTCACAGAATGTGAAGTAGAAGGTAAAGTGGTGTATTTTTAAACAGGATACTTACTCGAATGAGCAAAAGAACTCACATCCTTCAGTAACTTTCAAAGACAAAGCGCAGTATAAATAAATACATATTCATTTTCAAGCTATTTTTGTTTCTTGTGGGCTGCTTTTTGTTGTTTCGGGTTCAGAAACAAAGTTTCCTCGATGCAAGAACAACTGCACTGTACTTGTCAGGTTTGGGTAAATCCTGTTATTTGGCAAGAATTAATATGGCAAAAGGGATTTAAATAACACAATAAGATGATGAATTGTTTTATTCTTTTATAAAGGCCAAGTGATCTGTTATGTAATCATGAACATTGACCAACATGTGTAAGCCCAGGTGAGGAAACATGTGGCAGCTGAGCTCCAAATCTCTCACAGTCTCATGAGTTCAGTTTAACATTTGATTAACATTTGATTTGATTTGATTATCTATTATGCCATCAGACTTTACAACCAGGCCTGATCACAGCAGTTAACGGACAATAACAACATGTGCAATAACAACATGTGCAATATCTGTCTACCTCATACACATCCTGCTTTCTTTTGCATTGTTTTTCTTTCTTTCCCATAGTACACTACTTTTTATTCTTCATTCCAATGTATACACTGTTTATATTACGTAATTATGTATTTTTTACTTTTTTACCCTTTCCCTGCCTGTGTGTGTTGAGTGTACTGCTGCTGCACAAAGTGAATTTCCCCATTGAGGGAGAAATAAAGGATAATCTTTTCTTATCTTATCTGATCTTAACCCTGTCAGAGGTTATATCCTCCTAACTGAGTTTGATTTTAACTTCCCTCTCACCAAGAGAACCCAGCCCCCCCCCCACGATCAGGAACCTTTAAGCAAAGCAGTTAATCTGATTGGTAGATGGACCAACCTGAGTAGTTGCTGGTGATGATCTGAGTCTGCATCTCTGTCAGAGTTTCTGTCTTGGACTCTGTCAGCGCCTCAGTCAGCACCTGTGTCTGGGACTCCGTGGATGCACCCGTGGGTGCTTCTGTGGGTGCTTCTGTGGGTGCCTCCGTCATTGCCTCCGTTGGTGCCCCAGTTGGTGCCTCTGTGGCTGCTTCCGTGGGTGTCTTTGTGGGTGTCTTTGTGGGTGTCTCTGTGGGTGCCTCCGTCATTGCTCCCGTGGGTGCCTCCGTCAGCGCCTCTGTGGGTGTCTGGGCTTCGGTCTCCAGGTCGGGCTGCAGCTGGATCAGCGTGCTGACCCGGTCCTGGGGCAGGGCCGTGCCGGCGGCGCCCTGCGGGTCCTCGGTGCCGGGAGTGGACCCCCCGGCCAGGACTAGGGAGCAGATCAATGGGGCCAGCAGCAGCCAGACGTGGGGGGCAGCACACTCAGACATCCATCCCTCCTTCAGGGACATGCTGCCAGGTAGTGACGGAGAGCTCCGCGAGAAGAAGAGGAGGGAAGGAACTCACAAGCCCTGTGGTCCGGTTCAAACTGAGGAGAAAGGGTCCTTCGGGGGGGAAGTTTGCTGTTTGCTTCTTTCTGCCTCTCCTCTCGTCTCCCCTTTCTTCTCTTTTCTTCCTCCCTCTTCACAACTCCAGTGGACGGAACAAATCCCCCTCAGCGTGTCCACTCATGCTGCTGCCCTGCTGCGTGGACGTGTGATGGAGAGAGAGAAGTAAGAGAGGGTGCATGAGTTTCATCATGGCTGTATGTGTGTGACTGAGGTAGATCCAGCTGTAATCTGCCTGCTCTCTGCTCACTTGCTGTTATTTTCTCTCCAGCCTCCCTCCCTCCCTCTCTCCCTCTCTCCCTCTCTCCCTCCCTCTCTCGGCTCACTCACTCGCTCCGCTGCTTACGCTCTCTTGCTGATCTCCAGCTGAGCGACTGAGCTCTTGCGTAACAGTAACTCATTTGCTGAGCTGTAACTCATGCAGCTTTAAGTCCAGATATTCCTGGTTGCTGCTCTCTCCCCTTACGCCCTCCTGTACCCATTCCCCCTCTCTTACAAATTGAATATGACTGCCGTGTGAATCTCACAGAAAAAAAGACCTTTCAGACCATTAAACATTTGCTCAGCCCCATCTGACATCACAAGCTGGACGTGAGAACATCACACCGCCCAAGAAAAGCCAAGAAAAGTTTGAAACTTTCAGCGGCGCATCGTGAGAACCCAACAGCAAAGGAGCAAACGTCCTTATCCAAAGTTTGTTTTTAAAGTCTGTCCTGCACGAGTTTCTGTTTCCAAGAACACAACAAGTTTTAGTAAGAATGCAGGAATAACAAACTGGATTCAATTGGAATTAAAAGGGATTATAAACAGATTATAAGGAATTGGATTTATTTGGCGTATAATTGTGCTTGGAAATAACTTATTTTCCTCTTCTGTGCAATACTCTGAAATGACTTTTGTTGTGAACTGGTGCTATACCAAAAATGTAATTAAACTGAAATGAATATCCCTTTCGTCCGTAGCGAGCTGGGATAGACTGCAGCAGATCCTGTTACCCTGCGTTGGAATAGAAGATGGATGGATGGATGGATGGATGGATGGATGGATGGATGGATGGATGGATGGATGGATGGATGGATGGATGAATGGATGGATGGATGGATGGATGGATGAATGAATGAAAGGCTGGCTGGATGGATGGATGGATTATACAGCAAAAAAAATCGATCTGCTTAAACATTTTCAAAGCAAGAGCCCCTTTTAAAGGGAGTGTATGTAATTTTTTGAGCAGAAACCTGAGAATGGGAGCTGGGGTCAGAATAAAAGCGACCATGTTACATGTAGGGGGGAATGTGAGATCTCTTGCAAATAAAGCATAATTTATGTTTCTCTATGGAATCGACAGCATCAGTTCGGTAGAGAGCCTCTCTATCGACACGGACCCCCCTCCGCAGAGCCCTTCAAAATTATTTTCGGACTACACAAGTTATGTGATCGGTAGATTTGTTCCTCTTCTTTTTCGAACTACTGGCTGTTATTTCTTTGTCATTTTCAAGTTGCGCAGCATGATAGTTTGATGCAATGTCTGTAAAAAGGAGTGAAGGTCAACATTTATTACTTCCAGCTATCATTAAATATGCTTTATTT
Source organism: Cololabis saira (assembly GCF_033807715.1). Lineage (NCBI taxonomy): Eukaryota > Metazoa > Chordata > Actinopteri > Beloniformes > Belonidae > Cololabis > Cololabis saira. Next base: position 26,057,112 of record NC_084609.1, read on the forward strand.
ACGCTATACTAAATGTATGCTATGTCTGAGTTACATACAGAGAGTAAGCAAAAGGAAACCTGGCACTTTGAGCTACGGTGCTGCAGAAAAAGAACAAACACTACCGCCTAGTGGTTGGTGGTGTAATTACAGAGCGATGCAACCACTAACGAAGAAGTACAAATGCCAGCGGAGATGCAGGGGCTGTGTGTACCCTACGTACATCACTGCTACGCAGGAGCATAAATAAGTATTAAGATGGACGAGAACAAGAAACCTGTCAACATATCAGGAAAGCAGTATTATGTGTTTCATTGAGTCGTGGCTGCAGGAGCATATTCCTGACTTCTTCTCTGCCCAGTTTCAGATGATCCGGGCTTACAGAGATTTGTAAAAGGAAAAGAGGGAACATTTCATCACTTTTCAACAGCAGTTGGTGTAATCCAGGACATGCTACTGTGAAACACTGTTAAGTCTAAATGTTTGTCCACCTTCACCAGTTTTATTCTGGTAGCAGTTTACATCTCGCCATTTTGTTGTTGATAATCTACGGAAACAACACCCTAAATGCATTTGCAGCAACACCTGAAGAGTCCAGGCCCTACCTTTCTCTGCCACATTCCCAAGGTCTCACCAGTTTGTTGCTCTTTATCTCCTTCACCATCAAACTGTTAGTGGTTGACATTTCCCCCAGTTTGTTTCTGTTTTGCCCCACCTGTGTCCCATCTGCCCTGATTGTCTGCACCTGTGTCTCGTTATCCCCTGTGTATATCTGGTCTTGTCTTTCCCTTGCTCCTTGTGGTTCCGTACTGTTTCCTTCCCTCCATGTGTCCTGCCAAGTTTTTGCATACCGGTAAGTTTTTTTGATCCCTGTTTTTGATCCTGCTAAGCAGCGCTTAGTTTTTTGTTTTTTGAAAAATAAACCCTTTTTTGTTGAACTCCTGCCTCTCGCGCTCTCCTGCATCTGGGTCCTCGCCAGACCAGTCGTGACACAAACTAGACTTGTAGTTCTCGAGACCGGTCTTGGTCTCAAGACTGGTCTCAAGACCACTTTTTTTGTGGTCTTGGTCTTGGTCTTGGTCTTGTCTCGGTCTCGGCAGTCTTTGGTCTCGGTCTTGCCAGGTCTCGGACTCTGATAATTAAGATGCAGTTTCTCACCAAGGTGACAGAATCTTGTGATCACCAGTTCTTCCTCTTATTAATGTAGAGTTTTGCAAACTATTTGTATTTTGCATTTGATTTAATACATGTTTTGGTGCATCTGCATGTGTTTCTGTATTTAATTACAGTTTTGTGTTTATAACGGCCTTGTTTGAATAAATATATGCCATCATTGGCCTTTGAATAATATTTGCATATCGTTGTGATTGATGAAGCATCAGGTCCATTTCAGTGATACTGATATACGGTGTAATTTGGCTACTATAATGGTAAATAATGTAATTTCAAATCAATAGTTCTTTAATATTTAAAATTCACATTTCATCTACAAATTAAGTCCAATTTAAATCAGTAACATTTACTATTCATTATACTTTTCTGAGGTGGAGGGGGGTGTTGGAGGCTGGTTGTTTTGTTAGATGACTTTGGGACTAGTTAGTAGTCGTGTCAATCCTTGAAAGCACTGGAGTCAATCCTCCAATAACTAGGTTTGTTTTTGTTCTCGGTCTTGAGCTGAACTAGTCTTGGACTTGGACTTGGCCTTAACACTCTCTGGTCTTGGTAGTGTCTTGGTCTGGGTTTAGGTGGTCTTGACCACAATTCTGCATCAAACCCATCGTCCAGAGGCAACCTGTGGCCAAAAGGACTCTTAGGAGGTGTTCACAGGACCCTGAAGAAACTCTGCAGGGGAGTTTTGAGGCTACAGACTGGGATGTCCTCTGTGAGCTGCAGGGAGATGACATCAATGCCAAGACTGAGTGTGTGACTGACTATACATCATCCTCTCCACCAGAACAGTGATGTACTTCCCCAAAAATAAACCCTGGATCACCAGTGACCGGAAAGAGGGAAAGAGCTCCTCAACAAGAAAAAAGAGCCTTCAGGAAGCAAGACGTAGATTATTAAGGTCAGTACAAAAACAACTGAGAGCCCAGAGATAACGAGGAGATGTGCAGAGAAAGCTGGAGAGGCTTTTCCAGGGATGGTCATGGAGGAAAAGGATCACAGGTTTCAAGCAGAAAGCGGATTGGATAGATAGACAGTAGTCCGGACGGATCCAATGAACTCAAGACGTCACGGGTTGAAGTACAAACAGAATAAAACAGATAAATAAACACATAAAACAATCCTGTTCTGTGTTTTTGTTTATGTCCTCAAAGAGAGAAGGACCACGGATTGAAACTTTTCAAGCAGTCGGCAGAGAGGATAGCAGCAGAAAACTGCAGGACCCGACCGGCTGTTGCTACGGTGATGGTCATTACAGTACTCCATCAAAGCTGCGTCAACCAAGTCATCTGTGGTGATGACAAAGTTCATGGCGGTCAACTGTGACGCTTCATTCCGAGAACAATGTCTGAAATACGTCACATCAATAACATCACAAGTAATCATGGGATATGACACCGCTGACACCGTTCATACAGGTTAAATAGACGTTCGTCCACCTCAATATATCTGAAGGGTTTTCTTCATATAGTGCTAGTTACTGGCTAGGTAACAACATTAGATAATTATTTGTCTGACAGGCTTTATAATTTAGGCACCAAATATCTAAAACGGTACACCATGGCCTCATTAAGCAGCATTATTTCAGAAAACACCATTAACCTTCATTTCAGTTTACCGTGTTCTTTTAATCCCCAAAAAGGGACAAAGTACCCAGATGTGTTATTTTCATCCGATGCACCTACATTAAAAAACGCAGATAGCAAGATTATTAATTAGTCTACGTGCACTGAGACCTCGGTACTATAGCTTTATGTTTTTTTTTACAAAAATATAATTGATAATAAAGTGAATTACTGGTTTTGCTTTTGTCTTCCTGCAGGATTTTGTTGCATTACAGTGACCTCATGGGTCAAAGGCTGAGGATGTCACACCTCAGTCCAATGCATTTGGGTGGCAAAGTCAGAAAATGAACCTTTTCATATGTTACATAACCATCGCTAGAACTATTCATTCAAATTAATGCCGAACGGTTTAACACACAAAAACTGTAAGTTAAGACATTCACAAATTTAAAACCATGTACCATGCCCACGTCTCAATGTGAACTCAATGTGACTAAGATGAGCCATAACGGTTATACACAGTTAAATCAGCCATGTTAGATTCCGATGATGAGTTACGGAGGTTGACTAACTTTCTGAGATGGAATTCTAACGCTATGTTCCAGTTGAAACTTTCCAACAAGAAACCTGGAAATTCCCACTTCTGAGTACAAATGGAGCACACCATAAAGCTTCAGTGGCTTTGAATGTGCTGACACGTCCTCACCGTTGACCATAAAGGGACGTAGAAACAGTAAAATCAAAGCTAAATGTACTCAACAACTAATCAACAAGGAAATGAAAAAGAACATTCACTTTCATGCACAAGTATGTAAACAGTGAATTTTCTGAACTTTGAAACAAATCTAGTCACTTTTAACTGTAAGAAGTCCTCAAATTGGTTACTTTTAAAACAGTTTTTCACGTATAAAATGGTTTTAACTCTGTTTTTTATTTGTTTAAGATGTGTGGAACATCATTGATGCTGCATGTAGCTGGTGAGTGTTTTCTTTTGTCACTTTTTTTGTGCCAAGTTAATTTCTTTAGTAGTTCTGGTTCTGCTAAAAATTAACTGTAACGAGAAGTATCTCTGGTTAAAAAAAAATGTTATATCATTAATTCCTAATAACTTTTATCCCACCTTGATTTGTGTGACAAAAACGTGACTTTAGTTCCTGCCTTCCTTCATCACTGAGCAAGCACGCAATCGCCTCCAGTTGCAGTACCTGCGTGGACATGTGCACGCACCCTCATGTGGGGCTGTGGGTGTCAGAGGTGGACGTTCAGCTGTAATGTGACCCTAAAAGCTCTTGTTGATAGCTCTCTAGTCAGAAAATCCATGCAAAAGGTGTGAATAATTTACGCAACGGGGACCAAAATAGGAGAGAGAGAGAGAGATGGACAGAAGAAGGAAAAGACGAGAGAGGGGCAAACCCACAGACAAGAGAGTGGAAGGAAAACAATCAGAAGGAGAAAGAGGGAAACTTGAACAAAAGGGCAGATAAAGTGACATGTAGTGCTTTTACTGGGAGAAAACAGCAATCTGTCAAACGGAGGCGTGTCTGTGTGGATGCGGTCGGCTCTGCTGCAGCAATCTGCATTATTTACGACCACAGCTTTGCCAAAATCTACATAGAAAAAGGGCTTTAAAGCAGTTATCCAAGATTTTATTTAAAGCTTCAAATAATAGCTGGGGGGGGGGGGGGGGGGGGGGTTAATACACTTATTGTTTCATTTCAAATAAAAAAATCATCTGTAATACAGAAAGGTCATTTCAGATGTCGGGATTAAACTGTAGGCAAAGCCTCCGCCTATTTCCAAATCCACCTGCCGTAAAGACAGACTTAATCCATCGCAGACCTTCGATTTGCAGTTAGCCTAACTATCCTCGGCTTTCCTACAATAATTAGCTCCTGTACCAAATGATTTCTTTAAACCTCTGAACCAAATCGACATGAGAGAACAGTTTAAAAGCTTTTGAGCTGAAGTTGAAGACTCTAACAGACTAAAACACTCTGAAGCCTCGGCTGCTCCAATCCACCACGCTCCTGAGAATGATGTTTATGGCAAAAGAACAAGTATTCATAAGAAAATGTTTAATGCTGGGACAACCTAACCATTGTGAACTATAATAATAATATAATTTCTTCGTGCAAAAACCTGAAACCATGAGAACTTTGGTCGGACACCTCACCGACACTCTAGTTGTCTTTTACTTTCATGGAATAAAATGTGGAACATGGCTTCAAAAATGACTCGATGAGCGCATGTGGCCAATCAATGTCCATCATCTGAAATGGGCTTTATTTGCACCATCAAAAGCAAGAGACAAGAATTTCAAAGATGTACCTGCACTTGTCCCAGCAGCTTTTTGAAACTGGACCTAAAAACAAAGAGCTGATTGATGACACTACATAAATAATAGAGATGCTTTTGTGGTACTACAGGATTTAAGCAATCTGAGCTGATGCTAAACTGTGAGTACCTGAAACAAAACAAATTGTACAGATGTGTCTTTCAACTATAATATAAGCTCACAAGTCCACACCAAGCGGTTCAAATCAATCCACTTTGTTGCAGATAAAAGGTGATCACTATTGGCAATCAATGCGAAAACCCATCTACACTGATTGGTATGCGCTGTATTTGAAAATAAAATGCCTTCGGCCGGTAACTCTAAGTATAGTTTTATCTTTGAAATTCAGGGCCAAAACCAAAACAAACAGAAAAATACATGTCTTTCTAAAACCCAAATGGAATAACGGAAGAAGAGAGAGTGAAAAAGCAGCTTTGCCTGTTTAAAAATAAAAAGGGAAGGGAGAGACAGGAGCTATGATCAGTTGTTTTGTTTATGTGATGGAATTCTGGGAAAATGAGGATGCACCCATGAATTCACTGTTTCACAGGTAGTTAGCTGTACGGGTCAAAATGGCTTGGATGTTGTGTCTGTAGCATTTAATCAATGCTGGGTTAGTGCAAGCTGCTGATTGCTTTGCTAAGCTGCGTAGCATGATGATGACTGATGAAGTGATGATGCCAAGCCATTGGCCGAGCTGACTGCCAATCAAAATTCTATGCCCATGTTACAAATAAATGTTTTGTTTGATATACATTCACCTGACAGGGTATAACCCCCCCCCCCCCAAAAAAAAAAAACCTGAATAACCCACACAGAAGTGTAATCTAGCTATGGAGACATTAATCTTTTCTGAAGCGGGCTTGTTTTGGTTGAAAAGATTAGCGTGCTCCCCCTGGCTTGATTTAAGCCCAGAAGTTAGATTGCTGGCCTTTGGTCGCAGCGCTGGCTCTAACTAGTGAAATCGGCCTAATAGTCTTCTTGGGAAGACCAGACAGAGGAGCTTTAGAGAAGTCAAGTCTGCTGGAGATAAAAGCAGAGATAAACTTCTATAAATCTGCTCTGGACATGACATCTCTGACTGATTTATTTATTTTTGAGGTGATAAAAAGCTGATTTCATTACAGTCTCAGTGCGGCTGCTGAAGCTTAGATCTGAGTCAATTACAACTCCAAGATTTTATAACTTGGGTTGTCGACTTCATACCTTTAGATTCAAGCTGCGTAGCAAGTTTATTATTTCCTTTTTGCTGCCATACAGAATTACTTCTGTCTTGTTTTGATTTAATTGTATCTGTGATGATTCGGTTTTGTTATGTTGGAGGTTTGTGTCTGCCGCCCCTTCTGTTTTCTGTTCCCCTCCAGGTATGTGCGTGGCAGGGGACGTGGCTGGCTTCTCCACTCTCCAGATGAGGCACACCCGACTGCACTCAAGAATCATCTCCTCCATGAAAACCTGGTCTTCACTCCTTCATTCCAATCCTGCCAGATAATTCAGTCATGTTCGGTTGGCTGGTGTCCCTCCTGCATCTTTGAGTTTCCCTCACCGAAGTTTCCTGACTGACGAAGAGGATTACTTTCTGGCCAGCCAGCTCCCTGCCCTCACTGCCTGCTCGCCTCTTGTATTTTGTTTGGAAACATGAAAACTACGTTTGAACTTTTTGAAATTAGTTTTTAGTCTCTGTAATTTGGGGTCCAACTAACTAAAAACCTAACAGTATCCAGCTATTGGCTTGCTCCAAGCACTGACGGAGTCAGTATAATGGACTTAAGCCATTTATTAAGAGGTAAGTTTTAGTGTCATATGCGTAGCTGTGGTAAGAAACATTGCTTTTAGATATGTTTTGATCTCGAGGAAGCGTGTAGAGGTTCACTAACAGTGCTCCAAGTACTGACCCTTGAGGAACTCCAAAAGTCAAAGGGAGAAGCTCAGATTTATGGTCACTCATGCAAACAACCAAGTTTCTGCCTTCCAGATGTGGTTTGAACCAACTGAGAAATGTTCCTGACTGCAGCAGAAGCCAGACTGAAATCTAACTAAAATGGTATTTGCATTTAAGAAACTGATCAGCTGAAACAATGCAGCTTTAGCAATAATTTTCTAATAAATGAAAGTTTAGAGATTAGCCGGTGATTCTTTAATATAGAAGGATCCAAGCTTCTTTTTTTCTCATGAGGCTTGACAAATGTAGTTTTGAGAGATCTGGAAAAGTTTAAAGCTGCTTATAAATAAAATGTATTATTACTATTAGTAATACGTAATATTAAATAATGTTTTCATTTCTACAGGTTGACTATTGCTGAGACCGTTTGTAAAGACACCTAAAAACATGTTCCTTGAATATACTCATATATTTTGTGGTACCAGATGCTCTTTGCTGTTTTTCTGTTTTCACATCAACTGATAACAAACTTAAGCACAACATCCCTTAATATGCCTTGCTGTGTTTATTCATTTACTTATTCTAACCATAAATAAAACAGTACTATATCAATTATTAAACAAGCTATATGTGTAGTTGTTGCAAAGTCATTGTCACCTCCTGTTTAGCGTTTAACATTGTGAGTGGACAGGGTGCACGTGGACGGAAATCTGCTGTTTCCCTCCACGTGCACCCTGTCAGCAAAAGCTGGATCTCTGGAAAGCGTCTAGAGACAACATCTGTTGTATTAGATGCTATATAAATAAAATTGAATTGAATTGAATTGAATTGTTTGGTGCTATAACTAACACACATGGCAAGACAGGGAATGAAAATGACAGCTGTTCACGTTTCTTAGTGCTTTAATGCGTTCTTCTTCTTCTTGTACAGTAGATTAAGTTTCTGAGTCAGATTACGAGGATTATGGAGGTAGCTGCACAGATGTGGTGAAAAGAGATTACTCCCTTACTCCCTTGTCAAACCGACATAAAAAAAGTTATTGATTCATGTGGCCTCATGTGATAACAGATAATTGTAAATATATGCACTTTTTGTTTGGCTATGTAAAAAAAAAAGACGTAGACATATCTGTCTAGAGAGAAAAAAACAAACAGCTGTTCTTTTGTAATTAATAATAAAACTGTGTCCAGCGTGTTTGGAATAGGAAAATGAACGTCTACCTGTCTCCATGTGCACAGTCACAGTAGCATTGGCAGTCTGCAGCTCTGTCACTGTCAGACTAATCCCTAATGCAACATCGTAGAGAACATTGAATACTCTTATATAATACAGAAACACAGCACACTGAATCACACATGGTGCACTCACAGACACGCACGTTTAAACTGTATTCTCTGACTCCTCTGTGCTTGTTTGCTTTTGTCTCCCTGCAGTTGGTGTTTCATGTAAATATACACAAATACAGTGTACAGACTATTTAAAATGTGTCTGTGCACAGATGAAGAGTCTATTTACATAAAGCAATTCATAACTTTTCATGCCATCCATTTTCTTTAGTTGATTATTTTGTTATTGTTCACTAGATTTTATTTTTGATGTCAAATATTGTTTTTGATCATTGCTTTTTGTTCATTGCCTTATGTTACATTGATTTTTGGTTATTTTCCACTTGTGTATGGATTCTGTATTCTTCATCTTTCTGCATTTATTAGTGTATTTCTTATCTTAATTTTGTATCAAAATAAGTGTTTTCTAGTTGGGCTCACTGGACCACGCGTTTGGAAGAAAGGACATGTGGGAGAACAAGATGGACAGCTTGGGGTTGCAGTTTCTTCTCTTTCAGGAAATGCCGGTGCCGGATTGGACCACGGAGATGTGACTTAGCAGGACCGGATTTGACGAAGGGACAAGCCTCCAGGGCAGGCCAACCACGGGAGCAGCAAAGTCTAAACCACGCCCTCTCTACCTATAGTATATAAATGTCTTTCTTGTTAGCCTAGTTGTCGTTTTTGTCATTCACCTATAGGACCTGAGGACAGTCAGTGTTTTTCACTTGAGGACTACTTGGTGTAGGCCCATGAGCTCATGTTATTCTGTAAAATACACCTCTTAATTATATCAGGTTCCTCCTTCCAATCTTTGAACACGGTCAGACATTCTTTGAAAAAGAACTGTGAGACAATGCATTTTACATGTTAAATCTCGAGTCGATGATCATTTCAAGAAGCTTTTCTTGGTTTCTTGGTTAAACTTGTGTGTTATATTGCAATAATAAATGTACAGTATAAATATGTGTTTTGTTGTGCCAGTCAGCTGGATCTTCTGGTAACGCAGTGCATGCGACTGGTGTGATAGGCTGCTTTTAGTGGTAACGACAAGAAGTTGCACATTACCCACTGGTTTCTGAAGATCGGTGAAGACTATTTTTCTGCGTACGGGGCGCGGCCATGTTGTGTAAATCAAAGTTAGCTCTGGCTACCAGCTCTTTCAGTAGATCCCCACCGATACTGTATATCTCCAGAGCTGCCGAGGGACGTTTACAGCCAAATATGGTGATGAACATGTTGACTCAACATGTTCAAAACCATATTTGGCTTTTCACATGGCCTCAGATAAGAGATACGTGTCCATACTTGTTGTACTGGACCTCATTGCTGCTTTTGACACTGTAGATCAGCATTTTACTCCACAGGTTAGAACCAGTTGTGGGATTAAAGGGACAGCTCTACGTTGGTTTAAATCATATCTATCCAACAGGTTCCAGTTTGTTCATGTACATGAGGTTTCTTCAGAACAGTCAAGGGTCTGTTATGGTGTTCCGCAGGGTTCAGTGCTAGGGCCAATCTTGTTCAGTTTATACATGCAGCCATTGGGAAGTATAATCCAGAATCACGGCATACACTTTCATTGCTATGCTGATGATACGCAGCTCTATTTGTCTATGAAGCCGGATGAAACAGAACCGTTAGCTAAACTTCAGACATGTCTTTGGGACATCAAAGACTGGATGTTCACTAACTTTTTACTTCTAAATTCTGATAAAACAGAGGTTGGTTTTTTTGGTCCCAAACACCTTAGCAAGGGATTAGATGGTGTTGCGATGGCCTCCAGTGCAACTGTGAGAAGCCTTGTTGTTGTTTTCAATCTCCGTAATATCTCAAAGATTAGGAAAATCCTCTCCCAGAGTGATGCGGTAAAATGAATTCACGCGTTTGTGTCTTCTAGGCTAGATTACTGTTAGCGGGATGTCCAAGTAATTTGCTGAATAGGTTCCAGCTGATCCAAAATGCAGCAGCACGAGTGCTGACAGGAATCAGCAGGAGAGACCACGTCTCTCCAGTGTCGCTCCATTGGCTACCCGTAAAATTCAGAATCCAATTCAAAATGTTATTACTTGCATATAAATCCCAAAAATGGTTTGTTCCACGATATTTGCAAGACCTGATAGTACCTTATGTTCCTAATAGAGATCTCCGTTCTTAGAGGGCAGGTTTGGTATCCAAATGTAGATTTGAAGGGCGGATCTTCTGCTATCAGGCACCATTACTATGGAACCAACTTCCAATCTGGGTTTTACTTTCTCAGAAATGAATCGTTGCAGCATGCGTTTCCATTTATTTATTCATTTTTATGTCACTACAGTATTGTAATAAATGTTTTGTCTTGTCTAACTGGAGGTTAAAAAAAATGAACGTGAACATATGTTTTAGTATTCCTATACACAAAATACTCAGGAGTATTTTGTGAGTAGAGTCCCAGGAGCTGAGAAAAATTCCCTCTGGAGAGTTTTCTAACATCAGCTCTCATCGAGTCCTCGAGGTCCGCTGTCCTTCATGTTTTAGATGTTTCTCTGCTTCAACACACTCTGATACAAATGGCCGTGTCATTAACATGTGCAGGTCTTGATGACAAACTGATGATGATTTATTAAATTGAATCAGGTGTGTTGAAGCAAGGAGACATTTAAAAAACATGCACACTGGCCCTCGAAGACCGGAATTGGACATCCCTGAGGGTAACATTACTTGTGTATCGGCGCAAGTTCACAAAAGCAAGGACTTCAGTGGCTATTTTAAAAGTGTACAACTGTGCAGGAAGTATGTTTTTCATTCCAGAGGCTCTTTTAGTGCTCTGCTGGGATCAGTCTTGAGCCATTAGCTCCCCCATCAAAATGCCTCCAGGAATTAGGCAAATCAAAAAATACTTGAGCCAAAACTTCTCTTTTCTCCTTGTGACGCTCAATCTTGAGTGTTTACAGTTTTTTAGTTATTATGGGTGCAAACAAAGATTGAGATTAGATGGCTGCAAACAAGCATGATAAGGTCACTTCATAAAACTGTGCCCAAAACCTGGAGTGAGTTCTGAGAGTGCTTAACAGCTGCCATATCCAGCAAATGGTGTCGTCAAAGCTATTCATGCAGAAGGAAGCTCTCTTAGTGCAAAGTTGGTCTTAGCTGGGGAGGACAGACTGCATATCCTAGATATGTGAGAAAATGAAAGAGAGGGCTCTGATAGGAATAGGAATCATCAACAGAGCCCTAGTGACTCCTGGAGGTTACAATGTGATTGCACATTGTAATAGAGCACAAGCAGGTGTCCCAGCGTGGGAAACACCTATCCATGCATTAAAAACAGGAGTGAAAATGGAAACAGAATACATCTATGAAACCACGTTTACGCTTCAGTTTTACATGTATTTAAAGGTTTTAAGTTTTGCACCTTTTGACTGTTGTGGGTTGTCTGCGTGCACAATCTCTCATTTCTGAAGACGGAAGCAGTAAATGTCCAGTTAATCTGCACTGTCTGAGTTTGGGAGACTCCCTGCAGCTTTGATGATGAATTTGGAAGTCAAGTAGCATCCCTAGAGTGCAGATAAGCAGTCAGGCAGGAAAATACAAACATGTAATGAAAGACGGAGCAACAGAGCACATTTGACTCTCTAGATGATCTGCACCGCGGGAGCTGGCTTCATTAAAAATACTGTGATAAAAGCGACTGAATAAAAGTTGGTAGCATTGGTTTAATAAAGATGGACATGTTATAAAATGTATCAAAATTATTTAAAATATATAAAAATAAAAAAATACACAAAGAACAATTTTAAATGCCAATATCCCAAAAGTTTTTTTCTAAAATGAAAATGTATACTGGAACTGAAGAGAAAACAGAAATCAACAAGCCCGGGATAAAAACAAAGGAAAAGCATCCAAAACAGAGAAGAAAAATCTATAGCCGTTCAACGAGGCAACTGGGAGTGGTGAGCAAAACAGAGAAAACTAATGGAGCAATCGAAAGTAAAAATGAAGGAAAACAAGGAAAGAAGCCAAAAACAGAGAAAAAAACCGGTGAAAAACTTGGAGGAGGACAAAAAACAATTGGAAGAGATAACCTGGAGCACAAGAAAAGACAATTTGAGAAGACAAAAAAAATGAATAAATAAAGACAAAAATAAAAAAAAATCATCAATGCATCTGAGAAGATAAAGCTAGCGCAGCTGTTAGACTTACAGGCAGGTGAGAGACAACTAGAAGAGGGGAAAGAAGAAACTGTAGCTGGAGAAAAGCCACATCGAGAAGGCCGAGATAAAACTGAAGGAAAACTATCAAGAACTTTAGATAGAAAAGAAAAGGCTGCTCCAGTTCTCAAATTAAGAGGAGCAAACGAGAAAAACTGAGGACTTGGAAATACAATCTGAGAAACAGAAGGTGGAAATGCAGAAGAAGAATGATTGGGAGGAGATGAGGAAAATAATCAATTCAAACGAGAGGAGCAGAAAAGAACCCCACTCTTCCTCCCTTTAAAGCAGCACTGCGGCCCTGCAGGACCAGCTCCACCTCGGCCTGTTTTCCCCGCAGTTATGTGGCGTTTACCTGGGATGCACCAGGTTCTGCCCACAACCAGAGCTGGGTAGTAACGAGTTACATTTACTCAGTTACATTTACTTGAGTAAGTTTTGGGAAATTTTGTACTTTTAGGAGTAGTTTTGAATCACTATACTTTTTACTTTTACTTGAGTAGATTTGTGAAGAAGAAACTGTTACTCTTACTCCACTACATTAGGCTACGTTGAGCTGTTACTTTTCTTTTATCCCCTTTATCCGTGTACGCGTCAATCTCATGACATCACTGAGTGATTCTTTGAGAAAAATGTTATGTTTTTGCATGTTTTGTCACATTTACACAGACTCAAACACACACAGAGTTTCTATGAGTTCATGGGCTTGTTCTAGTTCTGCCTGGTTAAAAAAGAAAAGTACAAAGGCTTGAAATTTTGTGCTACTTGTGCTTCATTTATTTTTTATTCTGTTTTGATTTTATTCATTTTATTATCTATTAAAGTACTTGAATTTACTTTATTATTTTAATTTAAGCTATTTTTTATTTTTATTAATTCTAATTTATTTTATTATTTTATTGATTTAATTTGCCTGAAGATAATTATTTTGTACTTTTGTCTTTTTGAATGGTTGTGTTACTCAGTACTTGAGTAGTTTTTTCACCAAGTACTTTTTTACTTTTACTCAAGTAATTATATGGATGACTACTTTTTACTTCTACTTGAGTCATATTATTCTGAAGTAACAGTACTTTTACTTGAGTACAATGTTTGGCTACTCTACCCACCTCTGCCCACAACCCAACGTGCAAATTGTCGAGGCTAATTGTAAATTACCCACATAACAACACATGGCCTTTATTTGATGGTAAGTAGACAGGAAATGTTGGGAGAGACGAAAGACGTGCTGCAAAAGTCGTGACTGGAACCTGGACTGCCTGCACTAAGACAATAACCGCTGAATATGGTGAACTACCGATACTGTACCTGCTGCACCTCCATCAGCATTCTTAAAGCAAATATTGCATCAATAGAGCTCCTTCTGCTTATGAAACCTTACTGCTGCTCACGTATGGGAACGGCCTTTCCTCCTCTCTTTCCCAGATCTTCATTGTCAGCTTCACACCTTTATAGTCGTGACAGCTCTGCACATCACCTTGTTCTTAAAAACCCTCATGAGAACACGTTTCCTCCCCTCCTCTGGCATCTGTTCCCTTTTCAACATCACATTGAACAGTTTAGTTAAAAACTCTACTCCTAAACTCTCCTAAAGATCTCCACACCTCCACTGGCACGTCATCCAGTCTTCATCCTCTTCATCACGCCTTCACCTTCCACCTTCAAAGCCCGTCTGACCCTCCTTTCACCTCCAGATCATTCTTTACCAGCTCCTCTTTCAAGATCGCTCCTAAGTCAGTTCTCTTCATCTTTCTATCTAAATATAAGCAAGTAGAAACAGCAACAGATGGTTTTATTCATCTATCTAAAAAGAGAAAGCTCAATCATGCAGGTAGTGCTGAGTACGCTCCCTGCTGCAGGAGTGGTGATGGTGAGAGCAGCCAGGTGTGCAGACCTCTATAAAAGACAGACTGTCCTGTTTGCCGGTCTGGAGCATTCAGCCGTGTCCACACCACCACAGAACAACTGAAAGTCTCCTGGTTACAGCCTCCCTCTCAGCATCACATCAGCCAGTTTTCTACCTTTCCCATCATTGTGCCAACATTCAGAGTCCTTACTCTCAGGCCTTTCCTCTTCCCTCTGTCTCTGGACATGTTCTGCCTTTCTGTGACCAACAGTGCCTTCACCAGCACCCTGTTGGTCAGCAGCGGCCATTGTTCACCCGGACCCTGGCTGATTCAGGATTTAGTCTTTCTTGTGATTCGGCCTTCCTGACAAAACCCTCTCTAGGTACAGTGGCTTGTGCCCCCTAGTGCCTGAATTTAAAAATAACCTGGTGTGCTGCGATTTCTGGGTTTTAAAATAATATATATATATATCCATCCATCCATGTATTTTCTACACCCGCTTTATCTTTTGCAGGGTCACAGAGGTCTGCTGGAGCCTATCCCAGCTCATTATAGGTGAGAAGCAAGAGTTCACCCTGGACAGGTATCCAGTCTATCGTAAGCAGTACTGGAGTTGAGGGGGGATGAGGGGGGATGGCATCCCCCCTGTAAAACTGCCATCACTCCTTTCCATCCATTATGTCATTTCATCAATGAATGTGGTTTTACTGCTATTTCAACATTTAGAGTCATCACCAGAAAAATAACTTATTTGACCATTTTCACCTGTTTCAAGTAAATTTTCACTTGAAATAAGTAGAAAAATCTCTAAGATTCTTTAAGATTTATCTTCTCATTACAAGCAAAAAAATCTTGTTCCACTGGCAGATTTTTCTACTTATTTCAAGTGAAAATCTACTTGAAACAGGTGAAAAATGTTGTTTTTTCCAGTGATGAGCCTTGTTTTAAGTGAAATAAGATTTTTTTTTAACTAGAAATAGGACAAATATTCTTATTTTGGGTTTTTGCAGGTATCCATTTTACTTATCCTGTGAAGGACAGAATCATATTGATTAGTTCAGAAAACTGTTTTTTATTGTTGTGTTTTGATGTATTTGATGTAAGCCCAGTGGATATTTAAAGCTTACAGAAGGCTGCATTTAACTGCTGCTATGTCATTCCTGCAGTATTTCTGCAGGTGTTTTGGTCAGTTCTATTATTTGTAATATATTATATTATTTGTAATCAGCACAAATTCTCTGTCCCCATATGATAAAATCCACCATCCCCCCTGATTTTTTTTTACAACTCAAGTACTGGTCGTTAGGCACACTATATACTGTATATATATTCTTTTAAAAACATTTTTTTGCAAAATCTACTGCAAACACTGACCTGCTTTGACAAAGATGGAAATCCCATGAATATTCATTAAACAGTATCAGTTAGACAAAGCTTTCCAAGAACAGACGGCCATCAGCTACAGGAGCAGGGATGCTGAGGAAACTGATGTAATCATCCCTCACTGCCTCTGTCAATCCTCTGGAGGTCAGTGTGGAGCTAAACTCAGCGGTTCCTTGATGCTCCAAGTCTGGAAAGACCACCCGGTCACATGATAAGGATTGCTCCGTGGGGGAGGAATATTTACATACTGTAGTTGCCTTATAATGCAATCAAAGTGAAACAGGCCTGATTATTTTACACAAAAAAGGTCTAAAAATCTGGAAAAAACTTTAGCAAACTACTATTATTCTGCATTACTTTGTTCCCAAAAGGACTTTGAAGGACTTTGAAGAAGTTTGGTGGTATTTCTGACCATGATCATCCCCTTAAATTACACAAAAGTTTAAAGACTGGTGTCTTTAATCACTATATATTGCTGATTGTGAAAGAAGCAGAAAACTACAAGAATTTGTTGCGTCCTGACTGGAAAAAATTTGGGTTTGAGAGACTGACTTTGTCTTTCTCTACCTTAACCCTACATTTATTTAGTCTCTCTCTACCTTTAAGGCTTAAAGTGTTCCTTCTTGATGGGCCTCACAGCGATGGCCAGCCCTCGGGACACTCGGGAGTGATTTTTTTGTTTTCTTATCCTCACCACATTTTACAAATGAGCATCTTGTAAATACTTTGTCATTGATTGAAAGTTAGTTCAACAAAGAGGAAACTGACAAGACAGGTCAATAGCTGAACCCAGGTTTGAAATAGGCACAGAGAGCAAAGCTAAATAGCATGCACAGATAAACTAGAGTGTTTACTCTAAATAGATCAGGAGGATCTCCATTGATCAGGAAGTCTAGTTAAGGCACACAAGGAAAATTAGACAAGAATATAAAAGTGTTACAGCGTATACTGCTGTAATATATACAGGAGAGCTACATATGCAACAATTAATTTTATCCTTGTGTGAAATCATAGCCAAAAAATGTAAAAGAACAAACAAAAAAGAAATCATGTGATTGTATTGACAGTTATTATTAGCCTCATACTACCTCAGAGGTACAAATGTGAATAAAAATGTACTTTCAAAAACAACGCTGTAGTGAGAGTGTGATACTTTTTAAACCTCTCCAGTAGTTGTAGTTTCATGATGTTTTCTCTTTCTGTCTTTGTGCAACACACAGCAGCAGGTTTTCAGAGGTCCATGCTGCAGCGTTTATAAAGCTGCAGGGTCACATCATTCAGCTCTAGGGGCACACAGTTATAGCTTTTGGTGCAAACTTTTTAAATAGTTAAAAACTGCATTAGCTTCATTAGACTTAATTTCTTCAAATGTTCTTGCTCTATCAAGAGGAAATAATGATGTGGGCAGTTTTGGTCGGGACCTCCATGATTTAGTGGCTTGTTGATCCACAAGTAGCAGCAATGACCTGAGTAGTCGCT
The DNA here is from genome assembly GCF_033807715.1 of Cololabis saira. Lineage (NCBI taxonomy): Eukaryota > Metazoa > Chordata > Actinopteri > Beloniformes > Belonidae > Cololabis > Cololabis saira. Next base: position 26,074,264 of record NC_084609.1, read on the forward strand.
TCCTGTGTGACCTAATCAGTCCATCACATTGTTAAGCAGGAATTGTGGCCCATTTCTCTAAACAATACTGATTAATTTCATTGAGAAATTTGGGGGTAGGGTGGGGTGGGGTGTGTGTGTGCTTATATGTAGCTCTATGAGTTAGATTTATCATCTTTAATATTTGAAAAGTTGTTGTAAAATGATAGATGACCAAGACAGGGATATGATATGATATGATACTTTAACTGGTTTTGGCAGATAAGGCAGACTATGAGAGTCATATGATGCTTTCTAAATGTAGTCAAATACTAACTTAAAAGAAATGGAAACTGATATTTGATTGTGAGTAAAAGCCCTCTGTTGTATTTCATGGTATAATGACAGGATTTAAAACTGGTGTGGTTCTGATCATCGTCCTGTTGTAATGATGTATTTTCATGATGTATTTAAAAAAATGGGGGGGGGGGCATGCAGCAAAGAGTGACAGGCCAGGACTCCTATCTACGCTGCCTGCACCAGGGCCATAGCCGCTGTAAATCCACTGTGCTATCCAGGGTACTGATGTGCATCTGAACTGCAAAAACTCAAAATCTTAACAGGAATATTTGTCTTATTTCTAGTTAAAATGTCTCATTTTTAGTCAAAAAATCTCTTTACACTTAAAACAAGAGTCATCACCAGATAAATAACTTGTTATTTGACAATTTTCACCTGTTTCAAGTACATTTTCACTTGCAATAAGTAGAAAAATCTGCCAGTGGAACAAGATTTATCTTCTCATTACAAGTAAAAAAATCCTGTTCCACTGGCAGATTTTTCTACTTATTTTAAGTGAAAATCTACTTGAACCAGGTGAAAATTGTTGTTTTTTTCCAGTGATGAGTCTTGTTTTAGGTGTAATGAGATTTTTTTGACTAAAAATGAGACATTTTAACTAGAAATAAGACAAATATTCCTGGTAAGATTTTGAGTTTTTGCAGTGTACAGGTACTTCTCTAAAACCATTGCTTACGTTTTTCCCTCTCGGCATTGTGCCAACACACACCTGAATGCTCCAGACTATAAATGTCGTTTATAGAGGTCTGCACACTCTCATCAGCAGCAGTCCTGCAGCGGTCAGGGCTATCAGCAGGGATGAATAAAGCCATGTTTTACTGTTTCTACTTGCTTATATTCAGATAGAAGGCGACTTAGACCAATTATTATATATTTAAAAACAAAAAGAAAAACCATACTGAACATTTCTGAGTATTTGTTTTGTTCTCATACCCTTCTTATCTCGCTGAGATAAGTTTTCACAGCAATCCACACACGCACATCCGACCCACCGTGTAAACTTTATCCTCCAGTCCTGATTGGCGGAGTCCTGGCCAGAGAGGGTGGCGCCGCATTGGGCTTCATTAGCATACCTTTCTAGGCTGATAAATACCCTTGCGGCTTCACCTGATGTGCCGACGGGTGTCAGGGGACCTTCGGGCAAAGTGGAAGTAACAGGAGGCGAGTTGACGGGACTTCTCTCACCTGCTGGAGCCGGTGCGTCCTGCGCGTAAAAGCGCAGCGCCAAACAGAACCGCGGCTCCCCTCTAACTCCTTCCCTCAAATTTTGAGCTTTTACCGTCGCTGACTCTCAGACTCAGACCTCCTGGACCCCCAGGACCCCCGGGACCCCCTGGAGCCCCGGGTCACCCATGAGGCTGGAGGCCGCGGCAAGGATGGATCTGTTCAGGAAACTATGGAGGGCGAGGAAACTGATCGTTGTGGTGTTCATTCCGCTGTCCCTGCTTCCCCTGCCGCTCATCCACCCCACCAGCGTGAGTACCATCTAAATATTACTTTGAATAAACGACTTTAAGTAAAAATGTATTTCAAAATAAAAGCACCGTGACGCGTCGCGCAATCTGAACCAGTTTGTGAACCAGAATACTGATGTGGGGGCAAGTTCTTATAGGAAAAATAATCATATCATGCACATTTGACTAATTAGCACATTTAAATATCTCAGTAAACACATACTTTACCTACTAATTACCAGCAAAAACACTTCCAATCGCTCTTCTGGCTGCTGCTGCTGGCTCCAGGGTCCTGGTGCTATTTCCGTGTGTGTGTGTGTGTGTGTGTGTGTGTGTGTGTGTGTGTGTGTGTGTGTGTGTAAGTGACAGGGAAACAACAAATCAATCAAAAGGGACACTGTCTGCTGTTTTGAACTTGTCCCGGGCTGTCCCTGTCATCAGCTGAGCCCTGAGCTGTGTGTGCAGGGGAGATGTCTCCACATGTTGATGAGATGGAGATCAGTGTCCTCGTTTAAGCAAAGATGAGAGGAAATTTGGTGCTCTGTAGTGCATAAACACAAAGCTGCACGGTGTGCATGTTGATTAGAAGGTAATCAGTCTGGAATTTTAAGTCAATGTCTGCATGACGCCTCATTTCAGTAATAATCCCAGATTTTGCTTTACATTAAATATATTGTATAATTTGTTTGATGTGTCAAACGTAGATCACATGATCATATTTGATTAGCCTCTTTTTAGGTCATGTTTCAAGGTATCTGTGGGCAAGCAATTATTTCTGTGAATGTTACAGTATAAATGCAGTTCAGCTCTCTGCCTTGAGTAACTATGCTGAAAAACAGGACAGGTGAAACTCCAAAATGTAATTTTCCACCTCAAACACGTGTCCAAGTACACAATTTTTGCCTGACACGTTTAGCCATCACATTTGAGTAAAGTTATAAGTCTTAATTTCCCAGAAATATAGTCAGTTTATTAGAAAGCTAATGTTACTTTTGCAAAGTTTGTCATTTGGACACTTTTACAAGCAACCATGAAGGTCTGAGTTGCTTTTGTGTTAAAATAAAAGGACCAAACAGTTAATATGGATTTTAGGCTAACTATGCTGATTATTAATGTAAATAAATGAAAAAAGTCATGTTTCAGAAGAAAAAAATACTAAAAACAGACTTTAGAAAGCACAAGAATAACTTCACTTCTCCTACATGTTTGCAATGTTTACACAAAGATACCTCTTTATTGAGATTGATGCTTTGGTAAAGAAAAATGATTGCAGCATCACATGTTACATTTTTGGGGGGGTTGTAGTATGTGTTACTGCCATGACTGCCAGTGTGTTCGGTTCAGATTGTGTCTATTGATAACGTAATGCCTCCTGGAAATTAAATCTAAAAGTTTCAGGTTATTAGATGCTGCAAACTAATTTGAAGTTGTACTTTTGGTGCCAGACGTTTTTCCAAAGATGCCAAATTAAGATAAGGCAACTTCAGATTTGGTTGCAGCTTCATAATATCGTCTTCAAAAAGTGTGGGAATTAGAGAAAAGCATTTGCAATTTGATGCAATGGTTAAAAAGATGAGTTTCAGGTTAAAAAAAAAAGTATTTTCACCTTCATCACATGTTGATGAAAAAGGTGAAATGATTTGAAAAATATTTTTTTCAAACATTTGATTACATGCAAGCTCATGACATTTAGGAAGAATGTATCAAAATAATACATAACAATTTTTTTTTTTTTACGGCTTTTCTTCTTCACTGGTCATTGCCACAGTAGCACAGCAGGATTCAATCAGTTCCTGGCTTTGTGTGGCATTTTTGTGTTTTTCCTTTCCGCTGTAGTAGCTCCTGTAACCTTATGAAGTGCAGGGTGAAGTAGAGGGTCAAGTCATTCATGCGAGAGCTAATACGAAGAAGTCAGGAGCAGCCAGTGACAACAGGAAACAAGAAGAGTCCCGAAAACACCTCAAATATTTAATGAACATGATTTGCCACCATCACTGAATGCCAACACTGTCAGGTCTGACAGTGGAGAAACTTGCATTAATGATGACGTGAACACGTCCAGATAACTTAGAATAGAATATAATTTATCTTCACAATAAATAGAAATACAGCCTTTTGTGTGTCATTAACCTGTTTATTCAGTAATTGACCGTTTATTTCTCATTTCCTGACTATATCCCCAGTTACCAAATGCTTGAGCTAAAAATGATCAATTTATTTAGTTACATTTATTTATTTATAAAATGTCTTAAAACCAATGTAATTGAATATATTTGTTATTATTGTATGATTTGAACTATTTTACGTTTTGGGTGTGCAACCAATGCAAACCGCCTCGTGTGCAGTCCTCAGAAATCTATTTAAGTGGTAAAATATGGTAATCAGCTGAGGATGAGACGAAGTTGGCAACAATTGTTAATAATTAGTGTTCATTTCAAAACAGATTTTTGTCCACAGTCACCTTTGTCTCTCTGTGACATGCAGAGCAGCACTACAGAACCATGTTAAATGGAAGAGGCAGAACATTTTGGTTTTATACTTCATTCATTACTCCATCGCTCATATAATTGTGACATAATAATCGATTTTAACATTCAGAGTGATACAGAGCATCTTTGGAAGTAAACATGTTTAAGTCAAAGGTATGGACGTGTGTTTGTAATAACAAGTATTTTACCTGCAGATGTTTGCGTTGCTTTTATTTCAAAGGAATAATTTCGGTCCCTAAGTCAGTCAGAGGGCGCACTGTTATGTCAGCGGTGGTAGATGTTTGGCACGAGTTCATGCCGCAGGATGAGGCCATTAAAGAACAAAGGAACAAAAACTTAACTACAAAAAAGAAAGAGGGAAACAATCCAAGCAATTAAGTTATGTAATCAGTCTTCCTCCATGCTGGATTGTGGGCCCCACGTGGCGTTGGTACGACAGCAGGAACCTCAGACTGCGTCAGGAATGTGACAGCGGTTCAGGGGGACGGACGGGGTGTGCGTGTGCTTGGAGCGGTACTGCGTCCAGCTGCAGGAGAACAGAACATCTGTAGGATGCAGTCAGATCAGGTCACTCAGACAGGAACAGAGATCAGAGAGGAAGAAGAAGCAGAGGTGGACGCGTACAGCTCTCATTGGTTGCTTATGCTCGTATAATTATCAATCGTAGCTCGCTGAAACTGAAAAACGACGATGTGGCACATCCTGGCAAAGTTCAGCTTTGTTATGCCGCTAAGAGTGGCCACAATTCAGTCAAGTGTCAACATTTAGCTGATATTTGAAAACCACGTTTGGTTGATACTAAACATGGTATCAAGCACAAATACTGCAGGGACATTTGTGGTTGTTAGCAGACATGCGCCATCAACCGTTCTTTCTGGCGTTAAGCAGTTCAGATGGAGAGCAGAGGAGACTGTGGGTGCTGTATTGTGGATAAACATTGGGGAAAAACCCTGTTACTTTCTGAAGCTGCAGCATGAAAATGCATTAATCTTTTATGAAGTTGATTAGAAATAGATTAAGCCCATTAGTATGTGCATAAAACATAAAGCCCGGAAGATTAGCATGCAAGGTGTCTGCATACAAACCCAAAAATCATCAACTTCACATCTCCTTAACCTCGTGATGAGAACAGAACCTGATAACATAATCTGTGATGTCTGAAGAGCTGACAAGTGTGATGCTTGTTGTTTTATTCCGTTTTTTTTTTTGCTTTTATTTAGTTTTATTAGACATTTTCCCATATTTTATTGTTAATTTGGGGATTTTGATTTCTTTAGCCCTTACAGTAATACTGGTCAACTGAGGTTGTTTCCGATGTGCTATAGAGACAAACTTGACCTGACATATATTGTCGTCATCGTGTGCATGTCTGTATTAGCTAAATACAAAGTAAACTGAGTTCATATAAAGTATTCTGATGTGGTACAGAAAGATTCACGTCCCTCAGAGTTGTCATGGGCGTGAAATCAAACAATTGAGACCAAAACGGCGCCACACAGCTACACGGTCCTTCAAATGGAGATTTTTCAGGGTCACTTCAAATGGAGGGAAACACAAACTCCTGAGGTCTAGGCTTTGTTGGGGTTGGCTCAGATAACTTACACAATGTGCCCTCAGCTGTACTCCCTACAAACCAACAAACCAGCATTTCTAGAAATACTTTTCCTGTAATTTCTCCGTCTTGATGAACAGTTAAGGCTGGCATTTTGGAAGTTTGAGACACTCATCACATGTATCACACAGCAGCTTGAAGCAACAGTTTTGTTGTGTTGTTGTTTTTTTCCTTACAGACACAATCATGCACCATAGGGATTATTTGCATTACTCTCTTGCCTAAGGACAGTTCGACATGTGAGAAGCTATGAATTGATTGACAAATTTATTGTCTTTATTTTAACTGTCTGCATATATAGTAATGGTTAGTACCATGATGTGGTAAAACCTTTTTCAGTGATATATGAATGCATTTTACTGTAACCTTGTAGCAGATGTTAGTTTTCTTCAGGGTGTGTGTAAGAGTGGTCCTCTTTGACAGTCTGATCTAACACGTTTTATTAACATTTGAATTGCTGATTCTGTCAGAGAAGACTAAAATCACTGATTTGAAATATGAAATACATACAGAGAGAAGACAGTGATGGGTGCAGTGTTTGTAGTGTGGTGATTACTGCAGCATTTGTGTGTGTCTTAGTGGATTTAGATGAATGTGTGCTGAACTGTGTTGCAACAGGACAACAACACAGTTGTGTTAAAACAAGACAAACTGATATAAAAGGAAAAAGGACATACAGAAAAGGAGGAGTGTGTAACTATTTTGTCTCATAGGTTTCTGTCACTCTATCTGGAGTTGATTTCATTGTGTCAGGGTTGTTTCCTAATATGTGGTTGCAGTAAGGTCAGCTAGACTGTTAAGGCAGAGGATGTTTTACCTTGTGTGTGTTTTGATATCCAAGACTCTGCTAAATTAATGATTGTTTCTTTTTGTATGTGTGTGTGTGTGTGTGTGTGTGTGTGTGTGTGTGTGTGTGTGTGTGTGTGTATTGGTCTTCCACTGAGTTAGTCTCTTTGCTACTGTCCATTATCTCTCAGCTCTGTAAGAAGTCATGTCAACCATTTCCTAAGCTGCTCATGGATAACAGTCAATTGATGAGACAATCAATGTGTCTCTGTTGTCTTTGGACTGAAACTAATCAGTCAGCTGTTAAACTGGTGGTGTGAGGAAAAGGTACTCAACTCTCATGTGTCTACACACTTTGAAATGATTAAACTACATTTAGCTCAAAAACCGAAAGCACTTTTTTATTTTTATAAAAGTGTGTTATATTGTTAGTTACAATAAAAAAAGCTAATATATTAGTAATTAATGTATATGAATAAAATACTTTCCATTCTCCTGAAGCAATTGTCCAAGGTTTTACAGACTGCTCTTATGTGGTTATTACTATTAAATATTAGAGCTCTATTGCTAAATATTGGCCGGGTTTCCCAGATCAGTTAAGTAGTTCTTAACAGCGAAAGACTTCTTTCAAACCTTCTTAAGGAGCCTGTGAAAGAAAATCGCGTTTCCCAGAGTTGCTCTTAGCTTAAGTATCTCTTTCATTAAGAAGGAAATGAAAGATGCTGCTGACCCAGTCTTTCCAACCATCTTAGTGAACAAAGACTCACAGATCCAGCCGCGTCAGGCAAATCAATATTACACCAAGCAATGAGATATTAAAACAATGCACCCCGCACAAATTTTGATCTATTTTATACTTTAGATTTATATTGTTTAGCATTTATTGGTGACAGCAAAGGGGAAAAAAAAGAAAAATAAGGAATAACAAGTGTGTTCCTGTATATGCTTTATGCGCACAAATAAAACGATCATCATGAATATCATTTATTTGATAATTTGGCTGCTATACAGCATGTTCTCGCTGCAAATCAACCGCGTCACCGTGCGCGAAGCAGAACTGTTTATATGAACGCATTCGTGCGTCAGCACTTCAGTCCCCTGGACGTGCTGTCGGACCGGGCTGTCAGGCAGCCGGGACACCTGCGCCGTGCCCGAGCCCGAGCCCCTATGTGATGACAGGGAAGCAGCAGCTGAAGAACGAGATCCTTTGATGAATCGTTCATACAGTCTCAAATATAATCAATGGTGTCGGTTTATATTAAAGAATCTTTTTGCCCAGAAGAAAAAAGAGCGAAGACAACGACCCATAACTATTTTCTTCTCTTGAAAAAACCCACCTGCGGGATGCAGCAGCATCAGAAGAGCAGGAATACGTGCGAGGCGGGGATGATCTCTGCAATCTGAAGCCCTCTATAATTGTAAAAAGAATTTCACTTATCACGGGTTCTTTTTGGAACATAACCCCTGCGAAAAACCAGGGTTTGCTGTAATTCCACGTTGCGATTTGCGAAACTCGCCTTCTCTTGGCTCATGTTTTTGAACGCACACACACGCCCACCCCGTTTACTCCCGGTCTCCGTGTGTGGGGAAAAAAAGCCTCACTGTAGCCAGAAATAACGGAGTAACACACCGTTTGGATGAAAAAGGGTCATTGAATTATATTTATCATCTTAATTTTTTATTATAACGCACAGGCAGCAGTGAATTAGTGCGAAATTGCGCTGATAGTGATCGGTGATCGATTTGCCTGGCATCGATTCATTTGGTTTCAGAACCGGACAGCTCCTCCAAAGAGCGCCTGAAAGAGCGAAACTAAAGAACGGTGTTAAGAAGTCATCTGGGAAACACCCGTATCTTAGGATTCTCTCTTAGTTCAAACCTTCTTTGAACCTCTCTTAAATCCTTAAGAGAGGTTGGATCTGGGAAACCCGGCCATTATCTATAGGCTTACAGGCTAATATTTGAATTATTTCTTGTTTTTCTTTTGATCATGAATAAAAATGTTATTCTTTGCAGTGGAAGTGCAATGTGGACTGGTGAGGTGATCACACCTCACACAAACATGATTGATTTTACTGTTAATCACAATCTTTTCCAGTGGGAAGAAATCAGTGAATTTTAATTCAGATTTAAAAAGGAAATTAGGATATTTTAATGCTCGCCATTATAACTGGGGTCTTTGCTCCACTATCCTGTATTGAGACATCCCTGTGTAAACTCTGACTATCACATATCTTGCAAGTGTTTAGTTTGCATAACAAGACAAACAAAGAAAATGATTAATGAAACCTGATAAACTGAGACTAACAGTCAATGATCACTGATTGCTGATCTTTCCATGTGCCGTCTCTGTGGTTCTTGTCAGCTGGATTGATGTGTGGGCAGTCAAACACTTTGATTGAATACCGTTAACAGGCAGGCCTCTCACGTTGCCTGAATGTGAAGTTGTTTTGAAAACAGATGCTTTAATACCAAAGAAGGCAAGCAGCCAAAGAGCCAAAAATGAACAAAGTTGTTCAGCGTTTTGAAGGGATTCCTGTGTGGGTTACACTTGTTTGTTGCTGAGAATGCTGTTGAGTCTTTAGTGCTTGGAATTTTACAGTTCTTTCTTTAAATAAGTGGGGAGAGAAGAAGCTACGAGTATTATTTTACACACAAAACAAAAGTTACTTGAACTCACATGTGGGTAGGACAGAATCTCTGCATCTTTAATTGCAGGTGTGGAAAAATTAGGGCTGGGCGATATGGACCAAAAGTCATTTCTCGATATTTTCTAGCTGAATGGCGATACTCGATATATATCGATATTTTTTCTGTGCCATAATTGGGGTTTCCCCCAAAGCATTATAGCATAGCATCTCTGTTAGCTTTCCTGCATAACAATTAAATTAAAATACACTGTGCAATTAATACAATGTAGACAGTAACAGGCAGACTTTTCCACTGAGGTTGACAGTTGTGCAAATAAAACATTTGTGCAAATCTCAAATAAAAAATTCAAGTCAATTTGTCACAAAATAAGCTATATCAAAATCATAATTTTTTTTAAAAATCGATATAAACGATATTGTCTCGTACCATATCGCGTTTGAAAATATATCGATTTATATTAAAATCTCGATATATCGCCCAGCCCTAGGAAAAACGTATGAGTTACCAACAGAAATCCGTTAAGCAGCACAACATCCAAACCACCATGGAAGAATATTTCAGAAATCAGCCTTTTACATCAGACACTACTTGACCAGAGCAGCTGCCACTGGTGCAGCACTGATATAGTTAAGATAGATAAAGCAACACCAACGAGTTTCCATGTTAAACTATCTCTTTCAGTTACATTCAAAATAATATTTGATTATTTTTAGTAAGTGTTATCTATCTCCCATGGTCTCTCATCCCTATTGGCAGCAAAAAATGTATGAATGAATGAAAAAAATGAATGCTTGGACCGGTATAATCAGAGGCGCCACTTGCCAACAGGTATATGGCGGATGTGTGATTGAGAGGGCAGCTGATTTCTACAACGACCGTAGTTTGACATGCTGTGAGGTTTGAACAGGTCTAGACGTGCTTTCAGCTGGGACTCTGTGACTAACACCCCCACCCCCCGCTGGGTTTATTAATTTGAGATTAACAGACCTTTCACTGGCAGGATGTCATATGGAATGTTCTTCTTACGCAAAGGTTCTGTGAGTTCAAGCAGCATGTGACATCGCTGGCATCTGCATACGTTCGTTACTGATGTGGGAAAAACTGCCAAATTAAAATGAAATGCACAATTAAAATTAAACAGCAGAATAATATAGTATTGTATATCTGACAGGTCAGGCACAGGACACAGTTGATACAGGAACAGTTTATTCCTGCAGCACGACTGTCTGCTTTGAAAGATTAATTAAAGGGTTGCTAATTTTCGTGACGTCTTAACAAATGTCATGAGATTGGTCTTTAGTTTTTAGGGGTTGGAGAGCTTGTCACTAAGCCCGCTGGTGTTGCAACAGAACGGTATGAGAGGCTGGTATGTCGATATTATATAACTGTAACTGCACTAATGCAGCATCGGTGTGTGTTTTCATGTACAGTACATGTGTGATATCGGAGGGATAGACTCACTGGTGTGAGATGGGTCAAACTTACAGAATAAACATGTCATACAACTACAATCTATGTGCTTGCGAGGATATTTTATCCACCTGAAAGCCCAAATGTCTTTTCACAGTTTTCATGAAGGATGATGCTTCTCTCTGCCACTTTCTTCTGCTTTCGTCTCATCTGATGTGTGGAAGTTTACGCTCTTCTGTGTTCTTTGGCTTGCAGGAGGCATGTTGTGCATACGTGTTGATGGTGACGGCCGTCTACTGGGTGTCAGAAGCTGTTCCCCTGGGTGCTGCTGCTCTGGTCCCTGCCTTTCTTTACCCACTCTTTGGAGTGCTCAAGTCAAGTGAGGTGAGTCTGTCCGCCTGTAGAGCTGACTGTCAGGAAGTATGAAGATAACAGTAACAGTTTTTGGAATTCTCTGAGTGTTGCAAGGTCTGAATTTGGAGCAAGATTGGCAAGAATGTTGTCCACTTGTTGTGAATCATTTTCCCCACTATAGGACGCTGAACTTCATATAGTTTGAAAATAGTTTTACAACCCCCTCCAGGTTGCTGTGCATCAGTAATGGCTTCTCTTGGCCACCCTTTGGCAGCCAAGCTAAAGGGATGTCATCTGAGCAAGCTCAAACTATAAACTTAAAGGAGCATGAGGCAGGATTGAGGGAGGATTTATGAAAAAAATTTGTATATGTTTTAAGTTTTCTAGTAATAATGTCAGATGAAGCGTTCCAAACCAAAAAGAATGAGCCCTCTAGTGTATCTCTCCGTTGCCTTGAACAGGCTGTGTGCTGCAAAATGTGCTGCAATTCGGAGTCCGAATTTCCTGCGCTGGGCTGCGGATGTGACGTCACATGACGCTGCATGCACGTTCTCCCCGTTCTCCCGTGCCGGCTTCACTGTTGGCTGCAGTACCCCCGACGGCCGTCGTGGCGAAGGGTGGCGCTAGAGAGTCTCATTTCTTAAAAGGAGCCTCATGCTCCTTTAACCAAAAAGGAACTTTTTAAGCATAAACTTCAGGGTAGACAGGGAGTATGCATTTCACACCCTGTTCACTTCCAACATAGACTCTCTAAAAACGTTTATATGCCCTCTAACAGCAAATTAGAAGAACAAGTCTCTCACAAATGTCCAGAGTTTCTGTGCTACGTCACAGCCTGCTGATCGGACGTCTGCACATGCAGATGTACAGTAAACCCACATGAGAGGGAAAGTAGGTGAAAGGGCTTTCTGTGCTCTGAACTATTCCGGGTTTGCTCCGGGAATACAAGCCTGCTCGCATGTTTCCCAGATCAACGTGTTTTTGTATTATTTTCCATTACTGTGTCACTATTTTGCAACAGATGTAGATGTTTCATTGTGCACTCCCTGAAAACCCTGCTACCATCATCACGGATGTTCCTGGTTAATTGGAACACACAGCCGTCAGATAGTGATTTCTGTTCTTTTCCCACTTACAGTATTTTCCTCCTTTTACAGTCGGGTCTTTTTCACCTCTCTTTATCAGTGTTACATAAACGGTGACCTGTGTGCCCCATGTGATCAAACATTGTTTGACTAAGAGTGAGGAAGCCGGCTGTCCCGGCGGCTCTAAGCTACTTGGGATTGAGAGTTTTATGCAACGTTTTCAAACTATTATGGTGCTCTGAGTTTTGACTGCACGCTTTATTGTCACGATTTTACAGTAGAAGTTAAATCTCAATCTTCTGTTGCTCGTGTTGTCAGTAGTACTAATGGTAAAGACACAGGCCCTTATTAGTCATCTTTGTTTTAATGTTTTATGGAAACAAATATGTATAAAGTCTGGTCTTAATAGTTTCCAGCATTTGGACTTATACAATTATGAACCACATCAATATAACTAAGGTGCTAAGGAGCTAGAAATGGCATCTTTATGCACATGTCTCACAGCTACATTTTACAATAATCAGCGTTGAGAATTAAAATATTTTAATCCTGACTAATTCTCTTTGCCGGTCTGCAGCACCCTCAGATGGAAACACAAACAGAGTTCTCATTGTGGAGCCGTTCTTAAGTCTTGGACATATTCCTGTGTCAGAGCGAAATTAATGCAGGCCAAAGATTGGAGTGAGGTGTGGATAATCAGAGGAAAATTATGTGGGCAAAAGCTTGGCACAGTCTGGCCTTATACAGTCATGTGCAAAAGTTAGTACGCACACTTTAATCCTGTTTTTCTCATGTAAAAACAAAAACACACTGGATTGAAAACATTAGGAAAACATAAAAATGGCCGGGGACATAGATGGATAAAACCTCAGAGAAACCTAGACCAATGTCCTTTTGCGTTACCCAGTTTTAACCAGACTTTAGCTGTTGGACAGATGACATATTATAGTAGTCAATGAAATGGGATGATTTTTGACTTTCCAGAATTGAATAGATCTTCTACTTGATCCTGACCTGGGTATCCTCCCTGGGCCTGGTCTGGACTTGGTCTGGGTTTGGTCTGGGGTTGTGGTCATCAGTGCCTTCCTGCAAGCTTCGCTGCTTGTTGACTTTTCTTGATGATCATATTAGGGCTGGGCGATATATCAAGATTTTAATATATATCGATATATTTTCAAACGCGATATGGTACGAAACAATATCGTTTATATCGATTTTTAATTTTTTTTTTTAATGATTTTGATATAGCTTATTTTGTGACAAATTGACTTGAATGTTTTATTTGAGATTTGCACAAATGTTTTGTTATTTACACTGTCAACCTCAGTGGAAAGGTCTGCCTGTTACTGTCTACATTGTATTAATTGCACAGTGTATTTTAATTTAATTGTTATGCAGGAAAGGGATATTTGTTTTATTTTATTCAAGAAGCATTTTTATTCTATATATGCAGGCAGTTTTTTTTAATTTCATTTGTTTTATACATTTTGATATTGTGCAGACCTCTGTTAATAAAGGTACCTGTGTGACATTTGGCACGAGGCTTTGTATTAAAACTGACTGTTTTTTTAAGGGTTTGCCTCAGAAAAAATGAAGCTAACAGAGATGCTATGCTATAATGCTTTGGGGGAAAACCCAATTATGGCACAGAAAAAATATCGATATATATCGAGTATCGCCATTCAGCTAGAAAATATCGAGATATGACTTTTGGTCCATATCGCCCAGCCCTAGATCATATTGATCATCAGGAACTTCTAACCCAGTACTTGGATGTGAAATCATCCCCCTTCCACTGCCGTGCTTGACACAAGGTTTGAGGTGTTTTTGCTGAAATGCAGTGTTTGGTTTTCATTGCGTATTAAAGGTCATCTTGTGTTCATCTGCTCAGTTTTGTGGTTTGTTAAAAGCCATTTTTGCTTCCATGCTTCCATGTTCATTTTAGGCAGAAAAAGCTTTCATCCAAGCAAACCTCCCTTTTTTAGTCTTCTTCTAACTTCACTGTTTAACATTTAACATGCTCAGTAAGGGGCTGTAAGTAAGGGCTCATCTACGTACTCACCACTAGGCTTTCAGAGAGCCTTCGCTGTTTCCTGCCAGTGTTTTGCTTTGTAGTGCAGTAAAATAATATTAAAAGCTCCATGGGTCATAAGTCTGGCAGCCAGCTGTAAAGAATGCAGCTGGATTATGAGGTGATAGGTGAGGAGATGTGGGGTTATATAAGGCTGCAGGCAACGAGCACTGCGGGTGGGAAGTGGAGCAGATTAAGGAGAAAGACCAGCAAACTGTAAGTACTGATTCAAATGAAGGATGCTGAAATCAGTAAGGTTTTTTTTTACTTCCTACATCCCCTAAAATCAAATTTTTTGTAATATCGTAAAAAAGTAAAGCCATCATTAGCACTATGAAATTATTTACACATTTTGACCTTCAAAAGAATTTGTGAGGAATTTCTCTAAAGCGTTCTTGTTTTTTAACCAATTTACAAAACGCAACGCCAGCATCTTAAGGAAATCTAAATCAAATCTCCGTGACCTCTTCGTGCCGCACGTGCAGGCATTTTTTAAAGCAGCTCAGCAGGTTGGAAAACTAACGACCAATCATTTCTTCCTGTGATCGCAGACAGACTCAATGATGTTGAAGTTGCTGCCAATCAGACACGACCCTGATGACAAACCAGGAATCTGTCTGTATTTCTCAGCATTAAGGACCAAATTCCCAACTCCATTTGCAGAAATGAAGCCCCAGACGTGCATGGCACTACCGCCATGCTCCATATTGAGTCATTGATCCACAGCACCTACTGCCATTTGCCTGCACCTCTTTTCCTATGTTTTCCTGGATTATTCAGTTGCTTAAAGCCTTATTTCCACTCTGTGGACAGTGGATGGGTATACAAAGGTCTCACTGGTTTCTACTAGTTCTGAGCCGAAGGAACTGCTGAATGTCTTCCTGAATGTCTGCCAGTTTCAAAGGGAAGTTAATATAATGTGTGTTTCATGTGTGACATTGTGCTTCCCTCAGTGTTGTCTGTTTCTTTGTGCTTCTTCAAAAGTGCTTCAGCAGCACATCTTTGTTCAGCTTCCACATGGAATATGTGGTCTTTCACGCCTGTTTAATGGTTAATCATATACCTGACTGTGGTCCTACAAATATCCCTGAACTTCTGCATGTAAACCTGGAAAGAGTTGATGCTGTTTCAGAAGGCAAAGGCCACATCAAGCATTGATTCTCTGTGTTTGTGTTCAGGTGGCAGCAGAGTACTGTAAAGACACCACTCTGCTGCTGATGGGAGTCATCTGTCTGGCAGCGTCCATAGAGAAGTGGAACCTGCACAAGCGCATCGCTCTGCGCATGGTGATGATCGCTGGTGCAAAGCCTGGCATGTGAGCATCTCACACACTTTTACACATCTATGTTATCATACATCAATTGATGACTATTTGAAAAAAGAACAAAGAAATTTGGAACCAGAGGAAGGTTTGAAGTATCTTGTATTGGTATTGTCTCTGTTGTTGTCCAGGTTGGTGCTGGGCTTCATGTGCTGCACGGTGTTTCTGTCCATGTGGCTCAGCAACACGTCCACCACCGCCATGGTGATGCCCATCGCTGAGGCCGTCCTGCAGCAGCTGATCTGCACCGGTCTGGCCGACAGCCACGACGACTCGGTGGACGGCCTTGAGGATGACAGCGGTGCGTCTGCCTCTTTTGCTTGAGAAGTTTTTATAGATCTGCAAATTTTATCGATTAAAAAATCTTGTACATTTAACAAATGTCATGAACAATCCTTTCTCCCCATGCAGCTGTTTCAAGCAGAGAGGAAAACCTGGAGAAGAACCAGTTAGAATGGTACTACCGTAACGAATTGTACGTGTGTCCATGTTAACTTTGTTTTTATGTCTGCAAATAGCTTGTTATTACTCAATTTACTAGAAATAAGCTTTCAAATCCACCGTAGAGTACTGTAAGTTGCTGTTTGATTGATGGTGGATTTCACTAAAAGATTAGAAAACATAGCTTCCTAAAATTATCCTCAAGAAATTACTAACTTACTTTGTACCCTCAGGCCATGTTCTCTTGGATTTAGAACCATGTTTTGTTTATACAGTTAGTTCACAATATTCAGTATGTCACTAGGAAACTTTTTTTTGTGGTATACCACAGGGTTCTGACCTGGACCCTTTTTAGTTTTTAGCTGACTGTTGCTAAATTCTGCTTAAACTCAAGACTTCACCAGTACTGACATGCAGTTTCTATTTAGCATTCTTACAACTATCAAAGACAACTATCCACTAAACCATGATAAACCTACCTGTTGAGCATTTTTATCACCAAGTCACTTTTACAAAAGACGTAATCGTTCCATTGACATCTGTCATAATTGCCAAAAACCTTTGAGTATGCATGTATCACTTTTGAACTGAATTATTATGATCCAATTCAGTCTAAAAGTTGTGAAATATTTCGGTGCGACTCTGGTCCACATCATTCACGGGTTGAGAGTCTTGAAATGATTCAGAACATGAATTAAGAGTTTGACCACATCCTACCACTTCTGACATGACTCCATGCACTTTCACCCCCTGCTCAATGTGATCTCAAGGTTTTATTATTCACAAATAAAACAGGAAAAGCTGCACAGCTCGGGGAGGCTGGTGTGTCGGTGATTAGAACGTTTCCTTACAGTTAGAAGATTTTTATCCTGGTTGGCATGTTCTCCACATGCTTGCATGGGTTTTGTCTCCTCCCAAACTCCAAAAACACACGTGAGACTAACTGTTGATCCTAAATCGCCCGTAAGAGTTAGTTTGTGAGGTTGGTTGTCTGTGTGATCCAGGAATGGACAGATTGAAGAATGTTCTCACTTTTTGTTTGTTTTAACCATCTTCTGCTCTGAAATCCCAAACTACGAGACTGCTATGCATTCCAACCGTTCATACATTATCTATCTTAACACGCTGCTATTAAATAGTCTGATACTTTTGCACTTCTTCAATTCATTTACATAAAGTACAAGTCAGCAAAATAACAAAAGCAGCAATTAAAAAAAGCTTGCTGGAGCTTTGCAGTCCACTACCAAACTGCAGATCTGAGACTATGATGGTAACCCCTGCTGTTTTAAGACAACTTTGCTTTGAAATTTTATTATTTTAGGGTTTTACTTGCACTATTATTGGTTGTTTTAGTCATGAAAAACTGATAAGGTTAAGGTTTCTAGTCAAACATTCCTTGGTAAAGTCAGCAAAAGCTATGGTTCATCTGCATGAATGTAAAGCTTTTGTTTCTCACTATTTTATGTTTTATTTGTGAAACTCGGAAAGTTAAAAGGCATCTTCAGTCTTAAACGTGTGCAGGATGATACTCATTCATATTCATTAATTAATTTTTATTTCAAACCTCTTTTGACAGAATAATCCACATACAACAGCATCTGTTAAGGCAATTACATGCGAGCACAAAGGTCTAAATACATCATTGTTGCTCAAAAAGGAGCGGGAAGAAGAAAACGTATTCAGTCCCACCCCATGGCTCATCAATAATTTAAAATAAAGAAGTTTAAGTATACACTCCTGTGAAGCACCTCAAAAATAGGACCATAAACCAAAAGCAAGAAGCCTGCACGATATCACACTAAACTAATTCATACTTACATTTACCAAGATATATGAAAAAAAACGAAACATCGTGCTTTCGTGATGGTGTTACCACAGGCAACAATCGGAACAGTAATTTCCGTTGATAAATAAATACCACCGAAAGGTCGGAACCTACAGTATTACCAATGGTGATGAACAACTCCATCCTACCTATGTGTTTAAATAACAGCTTAGATTTGTGAATATTATTGGATGTTATGTTTACGAGTAGTATGAAAACCTCATATCCTCTGAAATCATGAGGACTCTCTCGTAATGTGAAAAAAATTTGAATATAACTTGGCTGTAATTTGTTAAAAGCTTTGAATACAATTATTGATGAATAATATTTTACATAATTGATTTTTAATAGTTTTGACTGAACAAACTAAACTTTTGGGTTTAGAAATCCAACCTTATGAATAACTGCATTGATAGATTCCCACAATTCAACACAATATGTGAAGTATGGACGTACCAAGGAACAGTACGGAGTATGGAGTGCATTTAAATTAAGGTTTAGTTTAACTTTATTTAAGATTGAGAGGCTTTTGGAGACTTTTTTTTTACATGCCTGACATGCGCTTTCCGTCTCTTAAAGGAGCTGTATGTAAGAGCAATAATAAAACGAATCATAAAATGACCCCGATATGTCAACAGACATTTAAAAATCATGTTCATTTCAAATACTTATGTCACTGACAACAGCACTCAAGCCAGGATATTCCAGTTTAAAAAGAGGAGTTGCAGCCCTCAACTGATGTTTATGTTGTCATTTTTTGTTTTGGCCTGAAGCTCCACCCTCCACCTATCTCCCAATCACCAAGTCAGTATTGTTTCTGAAGCTCCACCCTCCACCTATCTCCCAATCACCAAGTCAGTATTGTTTCTGAAGCTCCACCCTCCACCTATCTCCCAATCACCAAGTCAGTATTGTTTCTGAAGCTCCACCCTCCACCTATCTCCCAATCACCAAGTCAGTATTGTTTCTGAAGCTCCACCCTCCACCTATCTCCCAATCACCAAGTCAGTATTGTTTCTGAAGCTCCACCCTCCACCTATCTCCCAATCACCAAGTCAGTATTGTTTCTGAAGCTCCACCCTCCACCTATCTCCCAATCACCAAGTCAGTATTGTTTCGGCATCCGGGTTGCCAGCTCGGCTCTAATTATCGCAGCAGCCGCTACGAACCTGTTGGATGAAAAAATGTCTAGCTTTCCAAAAACTACATTATTACTTCGCAAAAGATCTTTCATAAAGCATTAAATACAGAAAATAAACTAACTGTGTAGGACTTGTCGCTTGCCATGGCAGCCTACGTTCCTGCTGCATTCTGCAGCCTACCTGGCAACCTCTGGTCGGGGGGAGGAGGGGGAGGGTACACGCCACTCAACAATATTTTGAAAGTGACTGCAGTACCAGTTTTGGCCATTTCTTACAGACGGCTCCTTTAATTCCTAAAAATGTGTTCTCATGTACATTTTCAATTTGGACTCCATCAATCCATTACATTCAGAGTTACCTAGCTACATCCCACGTTTTAAGTTTCATAGTTTTGACAGTTCATTAAATTAAGTAGAATTTAGTCTTTTTGTTCAGTATTCATGTGATTTGGTCGCTGCTTAATGAATAAACCCGTATTTGAGTTATTGCACCATCATCATGATCCTGGTAAGCAATAAACTTAGTCATGACTTGATTAGAGTTCAAATCCTATTCAATATTCATATCTGCCTCTCTTCTTCCCTCAGGAACGACAGTACGAAGGGGGAGCGCCGCACACTGAGCGAGGTAGGAACGTTCAAGTCCTTCTCTATCGGTGTGGAGTGGGCCGATGTCGAAGCCCAGCAGCGCTGCAGAAACTGGGTACCGTTGTTGTAATCTCTCTTCTGTGTCGTCCTCCTGTTTCCAGGGAGTGTCTGGGGAGGCCAACGGCTTGGGCCTGCAGCCGGTTCTGAACAAGACATTTGTCAGACCCACCAACGGACACCTGCCACAGGTTAGTGTCACATGACTGTGGAGGTGAGACATTAATGAGCATAGAAAACACATTTAATCTTTGATTTCTTTCCATTTTCTTCCAGGTTGCCATTGAGATCCCAAACGTGAAGCGAGTGCGGGCCAGGAGAGACTCCCAGTATCCCACCAAGAGGGATCACCTGATCTGCAAGTGCCTGTCGCTCAGCATCACCTACGCTGCAACCATCGGGGGGCTCATCACCATCACGGGAACGTCCACCAACCTCATCTTCGCCGAGCAGTTTAACAAGTAGGTGTTTGCACTCTTGTGCACTGCAAACACAATATTTGATCTTTTAATTGATATAGTATTGGAGACAACCAGACATATTGGACCTCAGAAATCAATGTTCAGCAACTGTGTAGAGTTTAGACTACACTTTGCACATTTTATGGAAACTGCATTGTGATTTTTTCTTACCTTTTTATAAGAGTTATTGTAACAATTTAAGTAACACAAAATGAAAATGCATTTTTAAGCTTTTTGCAAACAAAATTGCAGCTGTCCCACATAGAGCATATCAGTTAAATGTCCCGCAAGCATCAACTCTGCATGAAATAGCAAACACAAATGGTCCTTTAAGAGGTTTATTGTCTTTCCTTAAAACAAACTTTCCCTTGGAGGTGAGCCCACGGGTTCCTGGAAGCCAGTGGTGCTGATAGTTGAACTGCTTGAGAGGCATCCTGCGTAGAGAAGCTCACAGTCCTCACGCAGCTGCTGGGGGTTGAGATGCAGCCCCTGGCCCTTTTGTTGAGAGGTTATTAAGAGGACATATGCATTAATTTAACATCAAAGGTGAACTGATCTTCAGCTTTACTTTCATAATAATAGGCAAGTGCAATACCCATTTTCTTCCTAACGAGCCATTCCAAGTCACACTTCACTCAGAAAAATCCTCCTACAAGACCTAATGTTGTGTGTTCTGAGCTATCAGCGGATGTAGATGGAGGATGGAAGAAAACGATTATATATTTATAAAGTCACAAACACAAATGCACACCTTTCAAGTGTTTTAACAGACATTTAACACAAAATTAAACAATTTTGTTGTTTTATTTTGCGTACTAAAATAGTGTACAACTGAACATACTATCAGCCAATAGTGAACGGAGGTCTTGAGAGACAATGAGCAGCTTCAACTGCCAGAATCAGGCGCAACAAGTCCAAGAACAACGCCAAACTGTAGACCAGTTTAAAAGACTTACACATCATTTAAAACCAGCACTCTTCTCCAATATTCCAGGAGGAAACTCTTACTTGTCTCACTTTTTAATAGAGCGTTCATGAAAGCAATGGGACTGGTGGAAGCTGGGGATAATGAGCCAAATTCTGAAACTTTTAGCCATGTTTCAGCTCAATGGGTCTGATATTTTTACTATTAAAATAACCGATTCTAGGCTTTTGGTTCACTGAAGAGAACAGCTGTGTCCATCACAAGGTAAACACTGAGTGACGATGCAAACTTTAACTGAATATTCCCGCCGCTTCAGCTCATAGTGGGGAACCAGCTGATGTGACAGTCACACTGCCGATTAGCATGTGGCTAACGTAGCTCCATTTTGACCCAGTACCACCTAAACCACAACATTTATACTTCAACATTCACCTAAACTAAAGATAATCGGGATTGCTGAGTCAAATCATGGACATGTTTAACTAATCCACAGTTACGGTGGGTAACAATGTCAATATCAACCCTGTGGTGTCAGTGCAGCCTCCATGAAATCACTTCCCTCACATAAAAAGCTGATTTCATTATACCCAAAAGTAGTATTTACTCACTATATTAAATAAAGCCAATCTGTTGAATCTTGTGATCTTAGTACTTGAAAGGGAGCTGACCTGATGACTTTATTTCCGTCTGAGTTCGTCTAGATTGCACTTAAATTATGATGACTGACTTGAATTGATTCTCAAAGCGTTCCCTCGAGTTACACAGACTGACACGACATAAAAGGACATCCTAATAGCCTCGGTACATGACTAAACTCGTCACGCAATATTGGAATTTATTGAAAATCAATGGGTCGTAGAGTCAACACGAACATCGACAAAGGCTCAAAAGTTACACATCATAAAAAATGGCAATTAATGTCAGAACTTGGGGCAGTCGACCTACACCAGAATAAACTGCTGTTTTAAGCCTCTGACAAGACTAAAAAATGTTATTCACTCAAGTGGTAGAGTGGATAGGGTCCCACAGGCAAACCAAGGTCATTTTAGCTGAGTGTACAGAAAGGTGTATAAAAAGTACAAGCGCCTTAAGAGTTATTACTGGAGATGGTTTGATCTGCAAATACAACAATGCCCACAGGCGACTTTTCTTACATGAAAGGACATTATGGAAACGTTCAAGTGCAAAGATGGTGCATCCTGACCGACAGCTGTGACAGCAGATTCCCTGAGCACAGACGTCACCAAGAATGTAAAACCTGCATGAAGCGCATGCAGGTTTACCTGTGAAAAGCACAAAATAACCAAATGTGCCTGCAAGCAGCAAGCCAGGAAATGATCATCTGAATTATTATCATATCAAGTCCGAGGCTATTTCTTTGATAAGAAGTCCCACCTAAAAATAAGTCTTATTAATAGGTGAATAAAACCTGTAAACCTAAAATGAGGGTCTGCGTTTAAGAAACAGTGATGAACTCTTTATTGTGTTATTTTGAAACAGTAATTTAAAGATTTAAATATACAGGACTGTCTCAGAAAATTAGAATATTGTGATAAAGTTCTTTATTTTCTGTAATGCAATTAAAAAAACTAAAATGTCATACATTCTGGATTCATTACAAATCAACTGAAATATTGCAAGCCTTTTATTATTTTAATATTGCTGATTATGGCTTACAGTTTAAGATTAAGATTCCCAGAATATTCAAATTTTTTTAGATAGGATATTTGAGTTTTCTTAAGCTGTAAACCATGATCAGCAATATTAAAATAATAAAAGGCTTGCAATATTTCAGTTGATTTTTAATGAATCCAGAATGTATGACATTTTTGTTTTTGTAATTGCATTACAGAAAATCTGTATTTTCTGAGACAGTCCTGTATCTTATAAAAGTCAGCCAGCACACTGACCTTGTTAATGCTCAGGTGCAACTCTTTAAAGTTTGACGCACGGTTAGCAGTAGAGCAGCCTTTCCAGTCAGCGTGGCGTGCTTGGCGACCTTTGTAAACGATGGAAAGGAAGTGGTTAAAGCTCGTTAAACAAGTTAAACAAACTGTTCTGGATGATAATGTGCTATGTAATAGCTCAGGATCTCATTATCAGGATCACATCTTAGCCCCTCAAACATGTTGACTGATGTTTTAGCTGGACTGAAACACTAAATCAGCTTCCGAAGGCCGCGCGGGCTCGGAGCTTAAGCTAAGCGTGGTGCTGATAGAGCCGATTTCCTCCATATGCTCCATAAGCCCCACAGAATGGTCTCCTTCACACCGCAGCCTGCTGGACAAAGGTCAGGTCTATATTCTGGGGGTGTGAGTGGGTTTGCGTGTGCTGTAGTTGTTAAAATCTTCATATGATGCTGCCAGGAACAACAATTAGTCTAATAAGAAAATCCCAAAAAGAAGAATGTCATGGTTTGCCAAGTGTTTGCTTTTTCACGGTGCGTGCCAATTACCTGGTGCGTCTTTTCTTTTTCTTATTTTAGCACAGGGGCCGGGGATTTCATTGCATGTGCTTCCTGGTACATGTCAGTCGTCACTTTAACAAAGGCTGAATTCAGATTGCATCCTGAATCTGATTTTCAGACATGTCTAACCAGAATCTGAGCTTCCTGGCTGATGGTCAGGATGTTCCCGAATGGTTCACTCGTTTTGTACAAAGTGCTAGAACCCACCAGAGGAACTACTTTATTTCAGCTTTCATCTACAGAAGTCCGCCAAGTCAAAACCGTTGGTCAAACACAGCGAACAGAGTCAATTTTGACCTCTAAATCCTTAATTTCTGTCACTCCAGTAGACTGGTTGTAGTGTAGACGATTGGTGACTGGATTAAGACTGAATGATATGTTCAGATTGTCTGCACATCAATCTTGGTCTGATCTGGAAACCCATCTTTCCTCATGTGTGGTTCTTTTCTTTTCTTTTCTTAAAAAAAATGGTTCTCCAATGCAAATGCTTTGGTAGCATCAGTCGCCATTATTAGCTGTTATTGACCCTGAAAGCTTGTAAATAGCAATCAGTAATCAGTTACAAGCACTGCGGTTCTGCTGCGAATGCAATGTCCAGATATTCTGTCCTCTTGTGGTCGTCTGGTGACTCAGGTCTATTCACAGTTCATAGTTTCACTGGTGAAATTGTAAATTGGAAAAAGTAACCATGAAGTCTCACCTTTCTGCATAAACGATCTCTACAAACACATCTGAGTGTCACCTTTACCCAAATTCATATCCATAAAGCAAAGAGATCAGTGAAGCCTATCAGGTCAAACAGACTTAACCACCTGCATGATGCTAAATATCATCCCAGTGGAGTCTTTTCCTTCTGTTAGAGCCGTAACTGCCCTGCAGATAAATGTCTGCCCTGATACAGTGAACAGATTCATGCAGAACTGCACTGCAGCTCATTTGCATGTAGTTGAACACCGCTGTTGCCTCTTTTTCTGATGTCAGGTTGTTGAAGTGGGTTTGGGAGTGTTGCTGTGCTCTCCTCCCCGGTTTGCTTGACAGGTCTGTTCAAATAAAGACATGCAGAGTATCTTCAAGTTTTGAGTTTGTTGTTCGGCTGCAGAAGTGTTGTGCAAAGGATATGTCTTCAGTGTGCATGTCTGCAGAAAACCTTAAAGTCTGCATTTATAAGACTTCTCTAACAACGTAAGTCACTACTCCTGAGTAGTGACTTACGTGAGAGAAAATAAAAAGAAGGATAATGCATTAATTGTTTTTCTATTAGAAAGATGCTCATTTGGATTTTTATTTGAATCCTAATTATGCTGCAACAGAAGGGTTTGAGGGACAGATTTCAGGGGGATTCGGTGTGCCAGCTCAGGTTGTAGTCTGGTTACTCCTGCGGGTCTAACAGCGGCGACACTCTCCACCTCTCTTATCGGTACGGAGAGTAAGCTGTGCTGCCGGACAGATAAGACGACGGGAAAGACAACAGCTGTGACCAGAAGCAAACACACGAGACCACATCTGGGTTCAGGGGCCAGGTCATGGGGGTCAAACGCTTGTTTTGAACCCAGATGAAGTTCCTTGTTTTTATCAGTATAAGTGTGACCCGAAGTGACGGGGCTCATCCCATAAAAAGTGTGTAGAAACTGCTGCATGTTAAGATGTGTGATCGTTATCAAGTAGTCAGTGGACACTACCAGTGGCAGAATGCTGGTATTAAAGGAACCATGTGTAAGTTAGTAAGTAAGCAAAATGTATTTATAAAGCACATTTAAAACATATATATTACTGACCAAAGTGCTGTACTGTACATGATAATAATATTGGAAAAATGGAAAGAAAGAACATTCAGTGACAACAAATAAATAAAAAATTTGACCTAAAAACACAGACACAAGAAAGACAGTATTAGGGGACTGAGAAAGTTAGTGAAGGGAGGTGTTTTTTTAATCTAGACTTCAAGGAAATAGTGGTCTCAGTGGTCTCCAGTCTTCCTGCAATGTGGATCATGTTGATCTCTGACAAAGACCCTCAGCTAACGCTAAATGCTTGTCTCTGCCCTCCTCGCTGCAGTCGATATCCAGAGGCAAAGGTGATCAACTTCGGCACGTGGTTCATCTTCAGCTTCCCCATCGCCATCATCATGCTGGTCCTCACCTGGCTGTGGCTGCACTTCCTCTTCCTCGGCTGCAAGTGAGTGCACACGCACATAGGGGTTTGCTGGGGCGTGTTGGGCAGACTGTAAGCGCCTGTTATGGTATTTGTTGGGCTGGCGGTCACATCTAGGTGTGTGATTACTGTGGCTGGCAGCCTGCTCGCCCACATGTATATCTTATCATTATGCACTGGCGATAATCCCTCCACCTGGCTGCAGTTCTGCACCCGAGTGGTTAATGTTGATGTTGTTTCTCTGCTTCCAGCTTCAGAGAAACATGCTCGCTGAGTAAGAAACGCAAAACCAGACGGGAGATGATGTCAGAGAGGAGGATTCAGGAGGAGTATGCAAAACTGGGTCCCATCAGGTGGGTGTGAAAGACAGGAGTGGTGCTCATGTATGCAACGTAACAACTCCTTTCTAGTCTCATGTGCAGAGCCGTCTGGGAGATTAGCGAGGCCCTGTGCGAAATGGCTGGGGGGGCCCTCGAAATTTTTGGGTTTTTCTGGTCGGATCGGGTGTCTATATGCGCCATTTTAACTCTCCAATTAGCAAAATACTGGATACCTTCCCCTGCCTCATCATCATCTCTTGCCTCGACGCGGGGCCCCACGGCTGCTTGAGACCCGGTCGGATCGGTGATTTTTGTAACAAATTTATCAAACGAGCCTTTCAGAGAGGCATTAAACTCTTCCATTTTCTTTAGTTTTTTTTCTTTTTTCATCCCCTGATGGAAATTTCCTGAATCTGTCTCGTTCTCTCGACATTGTGTGACAGTTTGTTCCAACTCCACCCGTCTGGATCAGAGCAGCTTGTGTCTGCGCTTGGTCTGACGCAGTTGTATTGAACAACAGGCACGCACATCATTGCACATATATTTATTGATATGCACAGACTAGTACACATTTAGGTCTGTAATGGAAGGTGACTGTTGATATTTATAAGGGATAATAGGAAAAAAAATAAATAAATTTGAAAAAAAAAAAAAAAAAACGGCCCATAGCGCGAGGCCCTGTGCAGTCGCACGGTTCGCACACCCCTTGCAGCGGCCCTGCTCATGTGTGTTAATGCGTGCACAGGTTCAGTTTCCTTGCACCGTTCCACATCCAGATGTAACATCTGTGTTGTCCCTCATGTAACTGATGCTGACGTGGTTCTGCGGCGCATGTGTTTGTTGATGTTGCAGCTACCCTGAGGTGGTGACGGGTGTTTTCTTCATCCTGATGACCGTGTTGTGGTTCACCAGAGAGCCCGGTTTCGTGCCCGGCTGGACGTCCCTCTTTGAAAAGTAAGGCCTGGATCACGCCCAGAACACACCCTCAGTCAGACTGAAGAGAGAAAGCTTGCACAGATCCAAACCACAGCAACGTCTGTCATCGGACTGAAACATCATTGAATGAATCATTTTGACATGAGAGAGTTATATTTTTGTGTCGGTATTAAACCTGCTCTTGTTTTTCTGCAGGAAGGGCTACAGGACGGATGCAACAGTCTCAGTCCTCCTAGGGTTCCTGCTCTTCCTCATCCCTGCCAGACGACCCTTCTCCTCTTCCTCCTCCAGCTGCAGAAACTCGGGTCAGTCATGGTAACAATTATGATGGCAGAGTCCAATCCCCACCCTCAAGCCGCTTTTGCTCCCAGAGGTCTAAGCTTGTATCCCCGACCTCTGCAGGTCCATGTGATGCCTGGAAGCTCCAGGTTCCCTCAGTTAGGTTGGCTGAAAGAGTTTAAAATGGAGCTCTGCTCATCACTCTTTTGAGTACTTGTGTTTTGTTTGCAAAAAGTCCTGAGAGCATCTAACCACCTATCCATCCAGTAACTCCTGCTGGAGTTCCTATCCATCCCATTCCTCATCCCTGCCAGCAGCCTTAGCAGAGAAACCTAGAGATCGGTCTCCTTAGACTTCTCCTCCTTGCTCTCTTGCGAGAATTACAAGATGATGACTGAACTTTTCTTCTCATCCTTTAGAGTTCAGTCACAATGCAGAGGAAAGTTATTTCAGTCACGTGTAGCCCGACCTTCATACTTTCGGTCACTACCCACAATCGTGACCACAGGTGATGGTTGGAGGACAAAGATTTACGTTTTGGTTCAGCTTTCTTTTCACCACAACATGCTGGTACAAGTTCTGTATCACTGCGGATGCTGCAACCATCCCCCTGTCCATCACCATTGGTTTCCCACTCTGATGTGCATGAACCCCCCCCTCTGAGGTGTAACATCAGCCCTTCCCCAGAAAGCATCCCTCCCTCTTCTGGCTAAGAACCACCGTGTCAGATTTAGAGCCGCTGATGTTCATTGGCGTTCCTTCACCCCGGGCTAGGAACCACTCCAAGTGAGAGCTGGAGATCAACGGCACCAGCACCAGACCCCTCCTCCCCGCGCTTCACAAAAAAATCCAAACAATGAAAGTGACAAACATAATCAAAGGCAGAGTCGGACTCCCACCAGGAACCAATCCAACCGGATACTGGCAGTGCAGACCAATCTGTGTGTGAAGGCTCTGACTGACCGGTGGTACCAGACGTGGTACCCAGCAGTCCTGGCACACACCCTGATTCCCAGAGGGAGACAGCCGGATGCCTTCTCAAAGTACACACAACACATTCGGACCGGTTGGGGAACCCCTAACCCTAGATTTGAGGGTCAAGGTTCAGCCGGACTTAGACCTGAGGAGCTTTAAACTGGGACGCCCCCTCTGATCCCGAACCAGCGCCCAGTCAGTCACCTCAGAGCAGAAACGGTGAAAAACCGATCCCACTGGAGACCAGCTGGATAGAAAGGCATGACTGAAAGATGAAATAAAGGTTTCTTCATTTGGATAGGGGGACGGCAGCCTCGGAGGAAGCTAGGCGGGTGAAAGGCTGAATATTGTCATACATGTGAACATGAGTGTCTCACGTTTACGTCTCATGATGAGACACCGCTATATTGGCTATATTTAGCCTTTTATGTTGTGATTATGGTTTATGCTAATGTTGTATGTATGTACTAGGGGTGTAACAATATATCGTGCCACGAAATTTCGCGATACAAAAACGTCACGAAACGTGTCGTGGAGGTGACAAAGTGTATCGCGATATTGGGTTATTAATATTAATCTATTGTGTTGACTAGAAACGCGCATCCGAGCACGCGTGCCGACCGCGGGGCGGACCAAAATCTTCCTCCGGTCAGAAGAAACTAGTTCCGTTTTGTGGTCTCGATCACGGACTTTTAGGGTTTTAAGCTCTGAACCTTTAAGTCTGGTGTAGAGTTAAGCCTTACCTTATTAAATTAAACCTTTTTCGGGTCGGGGAAAACTTCTTCAGAGTTCCAGTGTACTTTAATGTCCCTCAACAGTGTAGGATTTTAGAACATCAACACAGCACCTAGTGCCGTACTGTGGCGTATCACTCCGCCCAATCTAAAACAGACTAATCACTACAGATAAACTGACTAGTGTAATTATAGTCCCTGGTTTACATCAGAATATAAAGAATATATTTATAAAATAATGAACCCTGAATTACCAAAATAACCTTCTTAACAAAAATAAATCTCCTCTTACACTTATAAGGTGAGCATGAATCAATCTTTTTTATGATGTAAAATTGTATGTATTTATTTACTTGTATTTATTTATTTAATTTTAGTTGTTACATTTCTGGAAAAGAAAAAAGTAAAATCATACATGAGAGAAACTATTCAGTTTGTGGCAAGATATTTGTACTTGTATGAAACTGAAGATGCATAATGCAAACCTGACATTTACTTTTAGTTCAGTTTGTGGAAAATGGTTGGCCTGGCTTTCTCTTTAAAACTTAAACCGTTATAAAGCATTACAAACTGTAACAATAGGGCAAACATACAGTATTGTTTTGTATTTTGTGTCTTTCAAATAATATCTATATCAATATCGTGTATCGTACCGTATCGTGAGATTAGTGTATCGTTACACCCCTAGTATGTAGTGATGGTGTCTTGTTGGTGGACTCGCTAGATCACCTTATTGCAAGGCAAATTTACTTTCGGGTACAATGAAGTTAAAGTGAACTGAACTGAAGTGAACTGAACTAGTTCTCTCTTCTGTGCTCTTCAAACCTCAGACAATGACGCGGAGGCCGATCCACTTGCTCCCATGATCACTTGGAAGGATTTTCAGAGACTGATGCCTTGGGAGATCGTCATCTTGGTAGGGGGAGGTTACGCACTGGCCGCCGGCTGCAAGGTAAAATAAGAGTGTGTGTTCAAATTTCTGTTGTCATCACATCTTGTCGTCAATTTACACTTTTGATTTGTCAAAATTCTCCTCGTGAATGTGAGAAGTATGATGACGTTGATAACAGAGGAGAAGAGGACAGATCTTTGTTAACATAAAGATATAATGACGGTTTTATGTTAAAACAGTAAAACGAGCTGAGATAGTGGAAACGTAAGAGCCATAACAGAGTTCCTTCAGGTGAGATCTGTGTGTTTGCAGGTGTCGGGCCTGTCGGTGTGGATCGGCAGACAGCTGGAGCCCATGAGCGGCCTCCCCCCCTGGGCCGTCACCCTGCTGGCCTGCCTGCTGGTGTCGGCGGTCACCGAGTTCGCCTCCAACCCGGCAACTCTCACCGTGTTCCTGCCCATCCTGTCAGCACTGGTACGACACTCTGCACCTTCTAGACCTGGCCCTCGCCGTCAGTCATGAGAAATATCAGAACGAAGGTTCTGCAGTATGAGCAGAGACAAATTACCAGCTGCAACTGGACACAAAGGAGAGGATGCTGAAGGCTTTTGCAACATGCAACAAGCTTGAAAAACAGTTAGGCAGACCTGCTATCATCCCTTCTGTTGTGGTTGAAGAAGCTGCTCAGGAGACCGATGACAGCAGGCTCACAGGCACCTGACAGTTTTCAGTTCAGCTGGAATCAAACAAACCAAAGTCAACGTGGTTCTTCAGATGTCATGGATGTCAAATCTAGCGATGGAGACCAGAAACAGGGTTTTAATATCTTTATTTCTGCTGTAAAGCTGAACATTTTAACGTGGAGGTCAAAGGAGATTGCCTCGTTTTTGCAGCCAGCCTCTAGTGGATAGTGGAGGAACTGCAACGCATCTTAGTTCTGCATGAGACAAGTTAAGTTGGCACTTGGCATCAAGATACCGCCTTCACTCACCCGCATGTGTAAAATGTCCAACTTTACCGCAGAAATAAAGATATTAACACCCTGTTTCTGGTCTCTCTAGCTCAGGGGTCAGTAACCCGCGGCTCTAGAGCCACATGCATTTCCTTTTTTTTTCTCTTTAGCGCCGCCCTAGTGACTCCTGGAACTTTTTCAAAAATGTTTGACCTTTTTTTTCCCTTTTTTTCTTCTTTTTTTTCCTTTTTTTCTTCTTTATTCTCTTTTTTCTCTTTTTTTCCTCTTGTTTTCCTTTTTTCTTTTTTTCTTCTTTTTCCTTTTTTCTCTTTTCTTCTTTTTTCCATTTTTTCTCTTTTTTTTCCTTTTTTTTTTCCCCTTTTTTCTTATTTTTTATCTTTTTTTCTCTTTTTTTGTTCTTGTTTTCCTTTTTTCTTTTTTTCTTCTTTTTCCTTTTTTCTCTTTTCTTCTTTTTTCCTTTTTTCTTTTTTTTTCTTCCTTTTCTTTTTCCTTTTTAATCTCGACATTTTAACTTTTTTTCTCAACATTTAAACTTTTTCTCGATATTTTGACTTTTTTCTCGACATTTCAACTTTTTGGTCAAGATTGTAATTCAACATTAATCTTGACACTTCGACCTTTTTCTCAAAGTGCATAATTAAAAAAAAATCTTCCCCCAGTTATAACTAATATAGATACATGCAGCATGTGTTGCCTTCATTCTAAGGCTTATACAAGACTTAATTTTTTGCGGCTCCAGACATATTTGTTTTTTGTGTTTTTGGTCCAATATGACTCTTTCAACATTTTGGGTTGCCGACCCCTGCTCTAGCCAGATTTGACATTCATGACATCTGAAGGTGAATTTCTTTGTTCCAGATCAGCTAAAATGACATAAAGCAACACCTTTGTGTGTCATGAGGGTTGTGGTCTTTTGATTGGCGGCTGGCTCGGCCAATGGCTACTGAACACTTGATTTCTGAGCTGTGAATCACTTATTAATGTTATTAAGAAAATATGTTTTGTTGTGCTGGAACAAACCACAGTGAGTGTTTTATTTCAAATTAAATGGTCTGACTTTGGAACTTCAGAATATTTTATCTGCTGTTTGTGTTAAGACCTTTTTCGAAAAGTGCAACATATATTAATAGATATTATTATATATTTTTCAAACCGAGGACTGTTTTTCTTGAGTTGGTAGAAACTTCATAAATCTTAATATACACTCTCAAGCAAACAAAAGTCTATTTTTCCTCAATAATGCTCTTTAAGGGAGCTCCTTTTTCCTTCTTTTCTTCCATTTCAAGAATACTATCTCCTACTTTCATTTTATTCTCTCTTCACCTCTCCTGGGCTCTTCTGCTTTTACTTCAATTGTCCTGTTTGACTTTGCCTCTTATTTGCCATCTTTGTACCCCCCCCATCCAGTTTGTTTTCCCTTTCACTCCCTTGTTCTTTTCCTTTTCTCTCCCCTAACGCTGATTCCTGTTGCTCTTCTTCCCTGGATCCAGTCGGAGACTCTGCTCATCAACCCTCTCCACACTCTCATCCCGTCCACCATGTGCGTGTCATTTGGGGTCATGCTTCCAGTGGGGAACCCCCCCAACGCCATCGTCTTCAGTTATGGCCACGTGCAGATCAGTGACATGGTACGATAGACACACACACACATTCTGCACCTGCAGCATTTTGTTTGCAATTAAAAGAAAACGGGTTTATTTTCTTTTTTAACTCAGCCTGAGAGGAATATTTGTCTTCTAACTCGATGCAGGATCTGACCGGCTCAGCCCCGTTTATGCACTGCTCTCTGCTCTCTTTTCCCTTGTGCAGGTGAAAGCAGGTTTCGGGGTGAACCTGATCGGCGTGGCGGTGGTGATGTTGGCCATCAGCACGTGGGGAGTCCCCCTCTTCAACCTGACGGAGTTCCCTGCCTGGGCCGTGGCCAGGAACGTCACGGGAGGCTTATAACCGCCGCTGGGAGGGCAAGATGACGGGACGCATCGCTGAAAGACAAAACAGAGGAGAAAGACTTTCTGTGAAGATGATGATGATGATGGCTGTTGTGTCAACAGGACGCTCTTCCTCCGGATGAGACTAATCAAACCTGGAATGGAGGAGGAGGTGGAAGAACCAGACCTGTTACAGATGTTTGATCTTACAGTTATACCGGCCACGTCACTGTGTCACGTGCACGGAGAGACAAACACTTTGTCTAAGTGGCCACTAGGGGGCAAGACCCAAACTTCTAGGAAAGGTTTCTCTTCACCTCTGTCAGTGAATCATTAAAAACAACAAAACAAGAACTAACATTTGGTTTTTAATTTTTTTAAATAGAAAACATGTTTTTAGAAAGCTTCTTCAGAACCATATCGTGCTGTTAGTTGATGTTTTAATAGAAATGAGTTTTGTGGACAATCTTTTTTTCTTTTCTTTTCTTTTCTTTTCTTTGTGGCATTCTCTCTTCAGTTTTTCCTTCACTTAAAAGCGTTACTTCTCCAGTAGGTCACATCCATGCCGTGCACCCTGACCGGCTCTGTCCCCAGACACGGCCGACAGATGCAACCCTCTCCCAGCTTTGAATGTTTGGATTACTGCGCTATGTTATGTGATTACCGTGAGGAACTTCTTCACATCGTGCAGATGTTGTGCATGACATACTTTAGCCGGCGTGTCCAAGCACACTTCTACCAGCCAAGAATCAGTTGGAGAGAAACTTTAGCTGCTTTTTTAAAACAAGATAAATGCATCAAAAGAGCTGTCAACTACAGCTGCGATGTCATGTTTAGATGCATTTCAACCAGCGTCTTTTGTGTTCTCTGTCACCCAGATTCTTAATCAATAACAAGTTTTTAACAGACAGATTAAATAGCACGTATATCCTTAGCAACTACTGTTATCAGAAATATAGGCGAGCAATGTTTTTACCAAAGTTTTGGGGGCTGATTTTCTGCCCAGCTAAACAGAAATACTCTGATTCTTGTTGCCACATTTTACTCAGATATCTTGTCCATGTCAGTGCTGAAATATGCACTGAAATATCTGCCGCCTCTTGTGGGCCTCTAACATTTGAAGGTCTTTGGTTCTGCTCTGACTTCACCACAGCCAATGAACGCAAAGGTCTTATTGTTTTTCTGTGTTATTTTGTCACAACAGTGATTGTACTTGATACAATATTGACAATGTCATGCATTTATTGTGTAGAATCGTTTTCCATTGTGGACTTTTAGCTAAATTGAATCCTGATTTTTCTTATTTTGTAGTTCGGGAGGTTTGTGAGCTGGATGCTTGTACAAACGCAGCCCCCGACTCTGATAGCTTTTTGATGCAGCAGTTTTACAACCACTTCGAAGGAAAAATAAATAAAACTGAAAGAATGACGTCAGAATATTATGAGAATTAAGTTGTAGTTTCTATTAGAAAAAGTCCAGAATTTAAGTCTTATGAGAAAAAAAAGTTGAAATTTCCTGTAAAAGAAAATGAGTCGTCATAATAAAAACATACTTTTACAAGTAGAATATTATGAGAGTTAATAGTTTTATGAGAAAAAGCTGTTTTAACAAAGTCGTCATTTTATTGTAATAAAAAAACACAGTCATAATAGTATGAGATTTAAGTCATAATTATGAAATAAAAAATAATAATATTCAATAGTTTTATGTGCATAAAAGTTTACAGCCATATCCACTGCTACAGTAATCGCAGCAGAGTTGCAGAATGACTAAAAATAGCTGATCAACAAGTTTGTTCTGCGAACCTGATAAGAGTATATATATATATATATATATATATATATATATATATATATATATATATATATATATATATATATATACATATATATATATATACATATATATATATATATATATATATATATATATATATATATATATATATATATATGTTCATCACGTCGTTGCTCCGCCCACATTTGTCTGATTGGTGGTTTGAGCATCTTTGACGGCGTCCACAGGCAGCTTCTTCTGCATGCTTTCCAAATTCAATCAAAAATGAAAATAATTAAGATGGCTAAGATTTTTCATTATAGGAGTACATTTATATGTCAAAAGTGAGAGATATTGTTAGATGACACTTTGCTAAATGGTACTCAGAGTTAAGTTTTACTTTTTAGTGCATCAGTATCACTTCACGGAAGGTATCAGGATTACTTGCTTGAAACTTTATCTATTACTTTTATCTCAAAGTTATTTTATTCCTGCAATTTCAGATGTTATTTTTTCTCAAGGTGGCTTTAATACTCTGCCATGTGTCTATGCAACTTATAAAAATGCCAAATTAGTTTATGTTAAAAGAAGTGCTGAACTCACTGAGGTCTTAAATTATAGCAGTCCAACGCTATTTAGCTGCAAACCTTTTTTATTTTAGTTGACTGTAAGAAACACTTTGTTGCTACGTTAAATATTTCAAATGAACTTCTGATATGAAGTAACGGGGTGGCCATGTTTGGTCTCCAGATGTTGTCACCCTGGAGGTGTGACTGTTGTGTGAGGCTGCAGTTTATTGATCTACTGAGGCCTTTAATGAAGATGAAGAAGCGGGGACAGGGTTTAATGGTGCAATAGTTTGTTCAATCAACTGTCAAATCATAGCGGTTCTTTTTTTTTTTTGCACTACACCTTCATTGTACTGTGCAGAAATGTAAAAGATATACTCTATATTTTTACGTAAATCCTACAACTAGTTTGTGATTTTTTTTTTTATGACTGCATTATGATAGACCTTAGTACAGACAGACTTATGTAATTTATTCACTTCTTCTGAAGGTTTCATACTTCTCGCTGGTGTTGCAGCATTGAACAAACCCCCATGTAAATACACAGACTTGTAATATAAACATGTATCTTTTCAAGTTTTAAATGAGCTGTAACTTTTAAATGATGTGTTTTATCTCAATAATGCATTCATATTCAACCAAGACAAGACTAAGAAATATATGACACAAATATGACAATAAAACAATCAAAACCAATCTGGTGCTTTTGATTTATCTGTTGAGATTCATCAGATCACACAGTCATTGTACTGACACCCACCAGTGGAACACAGCTTTATATTGTGCTGTCAGGGATGCCGAGGAAGAGCTTCCACTAAATACAATTACAGAAACACAGTATATAAAGCCAGTCAGTGCGAGGTAGAGGTGCTCCGATACTGATCTTTTCCTTTCCGATACTGATTCAGATACCTCGGCCTTGAGTACCGTCCTGATACCTATGTTGTATTTCCAGCCTGAGAAGCTGTACAGTGTTTTCTGATGTTAAGCAGTGAAATCCAACACTTTCAACAACCAACATGGGCCGGTTGGGCTTTCTCCATTATTAATCTGCTTTTAGTCTGGTAACTGCAGCCCTGTACAGTGACAATGTTGCAGGTTTCTTGGTTGGATTTTTCAGCATCAAATATGTATTGTGTTCAAAATAATGGTAGTTCTACCTGCAGACTGAGTAGCTTCCTTGAGATGTGTTTTTTTTTTATCATAAAAGATGTTGATCATAAAAGTTACAGCATATTGGATGCTCACAAGTAAGTACTCACTAATACTCTGATTTGTGGCAGTATCTGCAAGGTTTTTCTTTTCCTGGCGTCGGTATTGGAACAACTCTAGTCTGAGGGACCGTTCAGTACCTCATTCATATGATAAAAGATTCATAATCATTATTATATTTAAGTGCTCCTGAGAGGTTAGACAACACCATCTGATGCCACATATTTCTAAATATATACACTCAAAACCATTCTCACAAATATCCCTTGTACTGCCATCTGGATTCCAAAGCAGCATTTAATCATACATATAAATAATAATTGTTGGGGTTGTGTTTTCA
Source organism: Cololabis saira (assembly GCF_033807715.1). Lineage (NCBI taxonomy): Eukaryota > Metazoa > Chordata > Actinopteri > Beloniformes > Belonidae > Cololabis > Cololabis saira. The sequence continues at coordinate 26,110,806 of NC_084609.1, forward strand.
CAATAAGGTTGATGACCCCTCACTGAGTCCTGCAGCTCTGTCACAAGTACAGATGGTTAAAAACAAGGAATCAGGCAGAGGATGATGGTTATGCGCCCTGCTTGGGACCTTCAGCAGGGGTGAAACCGTCGGTCTGGATCTTATCCTTGTACTTCAGGAAGTCTCTCCTCTTGGTGAAGTACTTCACCTAAACCAGAACGAGGAGAAAAACAACCATTCTGTTAATCAAAGTTATCCTCATCTGTTTTGAAACCAACTATTGTGCGATAACTGAGATCTCAGCCCCAAGAGGTATATATTATGGTAATATTGTTTGGGCAAATACATACCCTTCCAGTCTTCATCAACTTTATTTAATGCAAAAACGATTCGTAAGACTGGCAACTTTTTCTAACTCTACGGAACCCTCTACTTCTTTGTTCAGAAAACTCAAAATTCTTTCAGTATATGACATAAATATTCATCAGATATGTGTGTGTTTTTATACAAACATATGTTTTTGCCCTTTACCACTATTGTCAAGTAATTTTTTCAAATATAATTCTCAAATACATTCATATAATACTAGACAGATTTATCATCTTCATCTTCCTTTTTATAAACTAAACACGGCCAGTTTTCCCTCAGATATCGTGATGTTACAGATATGGAACTCCAAATCTCACATTATCAAAAGCTCTGTTTCTCTAGAGACTTTTAAAAGAAATGTATCATCTCATTTAATACACATTTTAAAAAAGTTTTTCTATGTTGATTTTTTTTTTATTATTATTTTTTGTGTGTTGATGATCTGTAACTACTATATGTAGTCTAACCTTCTTTGTTTTTTGTTTATAGTTTGCTGTTTTACTTCCTAAATTGAGGGGAGGTTTCCCTGCATAAGCCTGTTGGCTTTTTGACCTCTCCTGTTTTTTGATTGATTGAATGAAGAATTTATTAGAAGAATTGCATAGGATCAGGTACAGTTTCATGACAGTACAGATTCGCTGATACAAAGTCAACTAAAAGGCATTATTCCAAGAAAGCATTACACTTGCTTACATTGGAGACCTTTTTAACTCATATAACATACAGGTAAGAAGCAGTACTTTGTATGGAAGATTGTAAAAAAAAGAAAAGGGGGGAATTACTGTTATTTTGCACCAAGAGAGACTAAAAAGGTGATGAGACAAATAGAATAAGCTAGATAATACAAAACAAAAGCAGAAAAAAAAACAAAAAACAAAAACAAGAAACAATAATCAGAAGGAACAGCGGGATGTGCAGTAGAGGCTTTGATTATTCCCAGTTATGAGTAGCAGCCTCCTGTAGGTGGCTTTTTAGGGCAGACTTGAAGGAGATTAGGGATTTGCTCTCTGTTATGGCTGTCGGTAAGGAATTCCACATGTTGGTAGAATAGGATGCAAACGAATTTGAACCGTTCTTGGAGTTAACCCTGGGCTGAAAGTGATTTGTGGAGCTGCCTCTAGTGTTATGGTGGTGAACATCTTTTACATTTTGAAAGTATTTAGACAAGTACAAGGGTATTTTGGAGGTGTCACATTTGTTTTACTATTTTGATTGTAAGTGTTACTTTTATTGTGTGCAAACTAATAAAACAAAAACATAAATAAAAGAGAGTACGAGTAGCTGGTGTTTTACCCATTGAGCAGGACAGTTGGCCTCAAACTCCGCCTGGAACCTCTGGCAGGGTTCTAGTTTATCGTTGTTGTCATCTAAACACCTCCACAGCAGGTCCCGGGCGTCCCAGCACGCCTTCCTCTCGGCTGAGTTTGGAGCAGGCATTGCTTCCTGGGGGGAAAACAGAAGGATCAGTTCAGTTTGGAGCCTCCACAGCCGTTTCTGTGAGTAAAGCAGCTTAAAAACAACTCTATAAACAACGATCTGGCATCACGTGCTGCAGTGCATAGCTGTCATTCAGGTCTTTCCTACATTAACCCTGGCTCTCACTTACTGGTTGAAACTGGGAATCCTTCTACAACGTCCCGGTTTCCCGCTGCCAGTCCATAAAACGAGAATAAAAGGCGTAAACTTGTTGCAAAACCCTTTTGTAACGTTTGTAGTTCAGGGACGTGAAGGGCGAGCGCAGCGGCAGCGCGTCATCGTCGCGGGGAGATGACGTCACAGCAGCGCTGGCGGAGGCTCGCCACTAGGGGACGGAGTTTCACAAGAAAACCTTTTAATTCATGCAAAATAAACACACCATGTGGTCCTTTTCAAATGGATTAGAGATAAGTTATTGGTAAACAAAGACAATAAGCGATATTTACATGAAATACGGTTGTAAGTAAATTGGTATGATGAAATCCAAGTTCAGCTTTTCTTTTTATTCTCAAAAATCTAGCTTGAATGTGAATTGAAAATAACTTACACCTGTCCTAATCTTGATTTTGCAGTTTTAATTGGAGGTTAAAATTGCATTTTGTTTATTTATTTTTTTATGTGAACAACAGTGCATTTATTCATCCATTTTCTGTACCCACTTATTCTAATTCAGGTTCACAGGGATTTGCTGGGGTCAATCCCAGCCTGGGGTATACATGGGTCACTGTGCATGTTTTGGATTGTGGGAGGAAGCTGCAGAACCCAAAGAATACCCACAAAAGCATGGGAACAACATGCAAACTGCACGGAGAGCCCCCTGCCAGGAGTCACACCAAGAACCTTCCTTCTGTGAGGTAACAACGCTAACTAACAAGCCTGCTGCCATTTCAATCAAGCTACAAAACCATAAACCTTTCACTCCTATTGGATTCACCGTGCCACTATTTGAATTTCTTTTAAAAAGAATAAAAAATGTTGTCATATATGTGTCTACGTCATGGAAATGTGTATAGGCAGAGTGAAAGTGTTGCTTGTTGATTAACTCTCCTTTTTTTTTCCCTTTTCTTCAGCCACAGTGATAGAGAATAGCCCTGCTGGTTGCCATGGCGGCCAGCAGCAATCCATTTCTGCTCATGTGCTTGTGTGGCTTGAAAGGAATCAGAAGAAAAAAACACCCACAAGTACTCTGATGCAGGATGTCGGTTCTCACCCTGTTCTTATGAAAGTGTTGTGTGTGTGTGTGTGTGTGTGTGTGTGTGTGTGTGTGTGTGTGTGTGTGTGTGTGTGTGTGTGTGTGTGTGTGTGTGTGTGTGTGTGTGGCTTGAGAGTGTCTCTCTGGCCGCTTCAAAGATAGGACTTCATTTACTATTTATGTCACGCAGCAGTTAGTGATCTCACTTGGAGTTTGTTTCCTCCACTGTAAGTGGGTGTTTGCACTTTAGCCACCTCGTGTATGAAAACTTATGACCAAAGTCTGCAGCAAAAGCACAACAACATTCTTTAAAAAAAGCATTGTTTATTTGGCCTGTGTGCAAATGTTGTTCACCTTAAAGATGAAAAAAGATCTGATAAGAAGCAAAGTGTTGGGGTTGTCTTGTAAACATAGTAGTAACAAAGAATATGAAAACAAAGTATGTTCCATGTTTGGATTTAGATTTTCTTTCTTTAAATTGCATCCTCATTTGGGTTAAATCAACACATCACTATTGTTTAAGATGGAAAAAAAGTCACCAAGCAAAGTAATTATTACGGTAATATTCTGTATCTGAAACGGTTTGAAATGAATAATAATCAGTTAATTATGTTAGTAAGCCAGATGAAATTTGTTGGTGGAAGTGCAGCTACGAGAGAGTCATGGTGAACAAGTGTGGAAATCAGCATGAATTAATTAGGTTATGTTTGTTGCGTCACTTGCAGTTTTGAACAATATGGACAGAAACGTAGAAATTCAACATCCGGGGTGCACAGCCACTCCTCCACATTAATCACACATCTGTTGCTGCAACTTTCCTCCTCTACTCTCAATGCTCTACCTGCACGTATTGTCTGGCGCGTGTGCAGGAAATCCTAAAACTCCCTAAATCCAGGGTGAATGTATTTTTGTGAACACATTTTTCAGTTTACTCTCATCTACTGCACACATAAATGTTAATACACAGTTCACCAGTTTTAGGACATGATGGACCAGGCTTTGGATCATACAAGCACTTTTCTGAAAGGTTTCAATAGCAAGAAGCATTTTATTGATAAGGTTTTACATTGTGTGTCAGTAACCAAGGCAACAAAACAGCAACTGCCACTCAAAATGTTCCACGTTACTGTGGCAGCGTTAGTTCTGCTATGTATGATATCTTCCTCTTTTAAGTTATTATCAACAACAGAAAGTGCAGTTTTAGCATAACACAAACAGTAACAGCCAGAACATATTTCACATTTAGTCAAACATGTATCCTGAGCATGTTGTAAATTATCTTTCTATAATAAACACAAGATGCCATTAATTGTAATAATAATAGTAGATATCTTACTGACAGGCTTGATCAGAATGAGTGCAGTGCAACCTTTGTTAGTGTCGTACTTTACGATGAGCTAAGCCGAGCTAAAATAGTTAACTTGTGGAGCTTTCAAGATCATTTCTGTCCAGTTGAGCTCTCAGAGCTCCCAACAATACCAGCTTCATTTAAAGCATCATTTTGTCTTTTAGAGAACCAAAGAGGATCTCCAAGGTTCTGTGATTATACCAAATCCTTTCACTTCTATTAGTTGGCACAATCCTGCACTGCTGATATTCCTGCTGTGTCCGCATCAGCGCTCCAAGGTCTCCCGTTTTGTTTGCCAGTAATCCCATATTCCCATAATGAATACGGGAAGAAATGGTTTAAACGTTATCCTCCTTGCCATCCTATTTGCTCCTTCTTTGCATCCTTCACGTCTGGTCTTCCGCTCATCTGGATTTGTGGTCTTATTTCAGGCATTAGTCGGGTTTAACAGAGCTCGGCGAGCCGTGCCAGCATGTAAACACGGTTCCAGTCAGATGTTAAAAAGTGACTGAATTATCAGCAGAAATCTCCTAAGCAACACATCGTCCAGCCTAGTTTACTAAACCTCTTTTAAAGATTGTGTTTCAGAAGAACGAGGCTCAGTAGAGTATCTGAAGTAGGCATGAATATAAACACAATATAACCAGCAGACTGATGATGGCACGTTCTGAAACACTTCTTCCTTTTTCTTACACCCTCCAAAGGAGGAAATGAAGGATACATGTGGAAACTAAATTAGAAATGTATATATGGCTATCAAGTATTGCTCGACCCTGTTCATTTGAAGTACAGCTAGGTATTTAACGCATTATTAATACGAGTTAAAGTAAGCTGTTTAACACAGAAACACGGTTACAGGGTTGCAACCAGGGATTAACGTGCACACACAGGCTCATCCTGAGCAGCAGCAAACTGCTCGGCACAGCCACTCAGCCTACAAGCATGTTCACGAGGACGTTAATATCCCGTCCCTGTTCCTGATTTTCATCATTTTCCTTTACTTTGGGTGAATCAAACATGAAACAGGGATTATCAGTCAGCCATTTGTGTAACGCAGGCTCTTACGCTGCAGGTTTGGATGTTCTGGGCAGAGAGGGTTTTACCAGACTCTGACTGCTCTCAGAGCTTCACAAAGGTTATGTGTGACTCAGTTCCAACGATGACCTTTTGGATTTTAGACTAACGAGTGAAGTACTTAATCTAGGGTCGATGCAAAACTACTAAAAGCACCACGGCGTTCCTTCTTCCAGCTGCCCACAGCGTTGTCAGTATCACCCGTCCAAGATGCGACTGTTGTGGAGAGGACTAGAAACATGGAGACGTGCTTCATATCCACTCACAGCAGTCACAACTGTTGCTACAAACGGAGAAACTGACATTCCAGTGACAGGGACGCATCTTTTTAAATAATTAAATGAGGATCTCTCGGAGGAGCTGGATGTATCCCTGTCAGTCCGTGTCACTTTGGTCAAAACGCCAAGAGAAGCTGATCACATCTGACACGGGAAGCAGCTTTGAAGGAAACTTCAGGATATAACTCTAGTCCCACTAATCTATTGTGGTATAAATTACATAACTTGTCATGAAATTTTGTGAGCACTTTCATGATATCTAGACAATGCTCTTTGCCTATTTTGGTGACTTATGACCTTTTCCTTTAACAATTTTAATCTTTTGGGCAGATTGACCAACGTTTAGATGAAACATGCTTTATTCGTTTAAGTAGAACACCACAATAAAAAATATCTTGCTTCATCTACTACTACTCAGATTTTTATGAACATCACGTAAGACTAGTCTTTGTATAAATTACTTAATTTTTAGTATGTAAAAAATTCATTTAATTTAGGTAAATAAAGTCAACTTAACACAATTAAGTTGACTGTACTTGCAAAATGTATTATTTACATACAAAAAATTAAGTAATTCGTACAAAGACTAGTCTTTCTTGATCTACATAATAATCTGATGCAAAAAGTATTTTTTTAAGTAGATCAAGCACAATATTTGTATCAGTGCATGAACAGTGAGGTGCTTTGTGATGTACTAAGTGTGTTTCAGCCTGAGGGCACACTGTCCTGCGTGTTTGTGATGTCGCTCTGCTCCGCTACACCCGATTCGCAGGTGGGGATCCCCATCATGTCATCACGGTGTAAACTACTGGCCCACTAATTTGAGGCTGGCGTGTTGGAGCAGCAGCATCTCAAACATTCAGGACCAGGGTCCTGAGTGATCTGTCCAAGGCTGCCCTCACCCCATGACGTCTGGGATTCACGTATTATAGAATGGATGGATCCATCCATCTCCTTTTGATTGATAGGTGAGGAAGAGGGCTGGAGGCCATCCCTGTTAAAACAGTTGATGAATTAGTTTGGCAGTTCTGTATTTCCGTGCATTTACCTGTTGTTATCAGAAAGCACTGTTAGCCATGCATGATTCCTGCAGTCATATAAGATCATCACCTCTCGTACTGTACAATTCGGATCTGGTTTGTTGGCCAGATGTCAAGAAATGGTATTTACAGACTGATGATGACGCCCTGAGCTTGTAGGATACGACTCGGAGCAGACATATGTAGGATGGCGTCATCAACATGCGCTGACAGTAAACAAAGAACATGTGAAAATGAAGCAGTCTGCACAGTAGCTTTTATGTGGGCTGAAATGCTTAACAATAGAGATGATGAGGAGCCATGGAGCTCCCAGCAGACGTCGTGTTGACGTCAGACATGACGTAGCCGTCCGGTCCCCCTCCATGCTCTTTAGAGCAGAGACCACACCCTTAATTATACATACGTGTGCTGCGTCATATCATTTTACTTGATGTGGTATGAAAACAATGAACCCCCTATATAGTTGTCATGGATATAAAATCTAGATATGGATACCAAAATCACTTCCTGAACCAATCTTTAAAATGGGCTTATTTCAAATGCAAGGTTGGACTTTCAGTGACGGTGTTGGTGGATATCGTCTTGCTTTAGGGAGTCATCCCCCTGTGGTCAGTCGAGGAACTGCAAAACTACGCTTAATTCAAGTTTGGTGCATCAAGCTAGAAAGTGATGTAAAGGTCGAAGCATCCGTTCACACACGAGTCGCGTCTTGTCATTCAAATGGTGCAGATTTCCACTTATGTCCCCCATCTCTTAACCAAAGACCATAAAAGTTGTATTTAATGTAAACTATGGAGGTTAAACGTGACACGTTGGACACATCATCCGCCCATCATAAATGGATGGAGCTCCCTATCAGTCTGTCTTGCTTAATCATTTTAGCTAGAGGGAACTCGATGCGTATTCATGACAATCAGCAGGGCAGAAACTACAGGACTGTCTCAGAAAATTAGAACATTGTGATAAAGTTCTTTATTTTCTGTAATACAATTACAAAAAAAAAAATGTCATACATTCTGGATTCATTACAAATCAACTGAAATATTGCAAGCCTTTTATTATTTTAATATTGCTGATTAGGGCTTACAGTTTAAGATTACGATTCCCAGAATATTCAAATTTTTTGAGATAGGATATTTGAGTTTTCTTTAGCTGTAAGCCATGATCAGCAATATTAAAATAATAAAAGGCTTGCATTTACATTTTAGTTTTTTTAATTGTATTACAGAAAATAAAGAACTTTATCACAATGTTCTAATTTTCTGAGACAGTCCTGTAGTTTGTGCCCTGCTGATTGTCATGAATACGCATCGAGTTCCCTCTAGCTAAAATTATTGAGAAAGACAGACAATTGGCAATGCCAACTTTCTTTTTGATAATACTGGCAACTGTCAGGGTCGGTTTTGTTCTGTTCAGGTTAAAGCCTCGAATAACGACCTTGGTATACACGAGAGAAGAAAAGAAGTAGGTGGTTTTAAAACTTACAGACTTACTGACAGGAGAAACCAAAAGCTGCACACTAAATCCTGACTTTCAGCTCGGTGGCGAAGGTTTTAGTGGCAACCAGACAAAGACGGCGCAAGATTGTCTCGTCAACAAGGACGTAAACACTAAAATCTAATTTTGAAAAAAGTGTTTACGCCAGATTCTTGTGTCAAACTATAATTAGATCTGATTTCAGTGCAGCGTGATGGAGTCTGCACTATCTGCAGACTCGCACGTCCACGTGAGCATTAATCAGCTGCAGTATTGACCCAAACACCATATATGTTCTGGCCTAACAAGTGCATGTGAAGCGCTATAGCAACCATTGACCAGCAATGGCACGTCTGTCTCACACACACACAAACACACGCACACACACACACACACACACATCGACCAGTGGTGTGTTTGTCCTGTGGTGTCCAGGAAACTGACCTGCAGCTGCCACAGCTGGACGTCAATATTACTGTCAACTGTGGAACGGCCTCCACGGTCCTGGCGATGGGAGCTCACACATGCACATACACATACACATGCATGTATATTCAAAAAATAGGATGTGCATATAGTTTGTTTAGACGGTAATAAAAGAAATGAAAAATGGTTTTGACAGCAAACACTGTCGTTGGTTTCAGACCAGCTTTGAACTATTTAAGGGCCACTGGAAGCTCCGCTGCAGGTAAACTCATTGAGATTCATGAAGCTATTGAACACGGTCTAGTTGGTGTGGATGCGGCTCCAGAGTGGAAAGCGAGAGCAAAAACATAATCCATAATCCATAGCTGCAGTGTGCAGTGAAAACAAAATCAGCTTTTGGCTGTAACAGGATGTGGGAAAGCTCAGGACGTTTGGTCGGAGGTGACGGAGCCTTGTGATTATTCCCTGCAAATATAGAACTGATTAATATTATTATTATGAGTGAAAGTTGCCAGAAAAAATGATGCCCATCATTTAGACATGTGTTGCGTCAGTTGATGAGTCCCTATAGATCTGTGACAGTTATAATTACGTTGATAGGCATCCAGATGGCACATAAATAACAGATTTACGTTTAACAGCTTGAAAACCTCCTGCAACAGCTGAAAACAGAATAAACCAGCCGGGCTACTTCATATGAGATTTTTGACAACAGTTTTGATTATATAATCAATTACAAAAACCAAATGTATGGCCAAAAAATAGTTTTTTGCAAAACTGTTATAATCCAAACTTGTAAGACGGTCCATTTATACTGAAAACTTCCGAGTTCCTAGATGGAAGATTTCAACCGGAACGCCCTGAGCTCAGGATTTCAGGACCTCGTCTCGTATCCTGACTAAACACAACAGATGTGACTGTTTATTAGTGTCTCATCTTACTTAATCAATGTCAAGTCACAATAAGTTACTCATATTTCTGCAGTGTTCTGTCTTTGTATTCATTAGTTGGTTTATTGGGCCGTCGTTTTTCTGTGACCAGACTGTTGTAATCATCATGTCACTTCACTAGCCCCACGCTCTCCCCCCTGCCCCCCGCAAACATGCATTCACATCATCCCGGCTTATGTCCCGGAAGCGGTGGGGCAAAGAGGATATTGTTACAAGCATCCCGAAAAGAAAAAAAGAAAAAAGGGTCCAGCAAGTGACACAAGGCTCCCACATGAATTAAAAAGGATTATCACGCTTAATTAATGCTAATTAATGCACAGCAAGTAGCAGAGCCGCATGTTATTGTGTGACTGAAGCACACGCACACGCACACACACACACACACACACACACACACACACACACACACACACACACACACACACACACACACACACACACACACACACACACACACACACACACACACACAGGTGCTACAACCATTCATGTTCTTGCGGGAAAAATCCACTCAAGCACACACAAGCTCTCACAAATGTATGTATTTGCACCAGTAAAGCCTGTTGCTTCCCTCTCTCTCTCTTTGCCACTGTGTGCTTCATGGGAATCTTCTTGGACGTGATTGCTGCCAAATCTCCCCCCATCACACATAAACACATTCCCACTGTGCCAGTGGAATCGGGCGGTCCCACCTCGTCTGGGTACAGACTTTAGCGGACCACGTCTTCCTGCCGAAGCCTGTTGTTTGTGTGTGGCCCTGACTGGTTAGGGACCAGATCTCTGGAACCTGCTCATCATGTTTACTGTGACTGAACTGGAGGAAGGATCCTCACGACACCTCGGCATGTGTCAAAACACCACAATAGCTGTAATAGTGAAGAATATTATAAGACCTGTTTTCAGGAACATTGAAGTACTTCACCGTAAAGTAATTAAACTGTGCACTGTTGGCGTTTTTATCAATTCTTTAGCCATATAGTACTAATATGCTAAATTAGCCCCAGCCAAATCTATATTTGGTTTTCTTCCTGAACTGTGACCCCCGGGCCTCACTGAGGATAGAAAGCCAGCATTTAATAACCAAGAGCAGCCTGTTCAGTTGGATCTGGTGAGTTCACCGAAATGTTTGTGATCACTAGATTGCACTATACCATTTCGCCGCACTGTAACTGGGCAATCAGCTTTTTCTGTAAGAGCCACAAAACAGTGGAATACCTTACCTGATACTGTAAGGAGCAGTAGCTCTCTCAGAGTCTTTAAAGCCAACCTGAAAAATCTGTTAAAAGCTGCTCAGCTCTGTAACCATTAATTTGGGCTCTCTTCTGGGTGTGTGTATGTGGGATAAGGGATTGGTGGGTGGGGGCGTGTCGGGGTGGGGGGATTGCACGCAGATGTGCGCAGCCATGTTGTTTTAAATTGTGTTCTAAATAATCCGTGTATTTTTCTTGGTATTGTATTACTTGTTACTGTATTTCTTTTTTATTGTGACCTTTCAAGGGACTGCAGATGCAAATTAGCTTAAAGCTATAATCTGGTACAGTGCATCAGATGGCAACATTTATGTTTTAACTGTACACTGTCCCTTTTTAAATAAAATTGAAAAAAAAAAAAATCACAAGAATGGTCTTGTCCCTTCCGCCATTATCCTCATAAAAATGCATGATGTCGCCTAAAATATGCTTTTCAACCCCTAATATTAACCTCTTCTTGGATGTCATTCAAATTTCTCTAAGTGGGTTGATATAATGTCAAATGTAGAGATGAGGGTTGCTTGTGGTATTTTACTTTGAAAATCCAGCAGCTTTTATGTGTGATGTGCCGTGACAGAACAGAGGGTCTCTGTCAGGCTGGTTCTGGTGGGACCACCGACTGATCACAGCGGTGTACGGCCACACACGCAGCTCAGCAGCCTCACTGCAGCGCTGCTGCCTGTGGTGGGATCTGAAGCACTGCCATACTGTCCCTTTTTAAGTATACAGTCGACTCGACTCGCCTCATCGTTTTCCATTTCAGTTCAGTTCCACCTCAGTGTTGGTGGGGCCTTCATGGGAAGGTGGCTTGAAATGCATCGCCCCATCGAGCCCCCTCTGGATGTGGTCGTCAGCCAAGAGGCACAGAAACATGTGGACCTCCTCGCTGCCCCACAGAGTAGGTTAGCTTGCCATTTTCACTTTACCAAAGTTTAGTTGTAAATATAACGCCCGCTGTTGCCGGGTTTTAAATATGGCACGTGTGAAGGAATTGCTCTCATGACTCATCAGAGATGTTACTCCTCGGCCAATCAGTGGCCTGGAGACTGGTGATGCTGCATTTTCAGTCTGACAGTAGGAACCCCGGCCAAGCAGGTGCAGTACTAACTGGTACCACGTAGGGTACGAGTAGGTTCTAGTGGAAAAGCCCCAATAGATCACCCTAAAGGATTGTAACTAGTGATGCACCGAATGTTCGGTAACCGAAATTGTTCGGCCGAAAATACCAAAAAAACACTTTCGGTGTTCGGTGGAATAAGTGGGGAAAAAAACAAATAATTAATAACGGCGTGTGATGACGCAATCAAACAGCGAACAGCGTGGAGTGAGGGGCGAGCGGTGTTAAATGCAGCAAACATGTCAGCATGTCAGATCATTACTTGGATGTGGGGAAAAGAGGACACGAGAAATGATCCAGGCTGAGTTGGATTTGCAATTAATATACAAGGCTTCAAATTGCGGAGATCAGCCCCGCCCCACCGTGACCCGATTAATTGGATTTGAACGGGAGAAAATGAAAAAGGATTATGAGAAAAAATACAATAAGTACAGTAAGTCAAATTGTGACTGGCGGGTATTTCACTGCACATTTATTTGATTTTGCAATGGTGAAAAAATTGGCAAAATAAATGAAAAACTACCAAGAACCGTTGTTTGGTATTATTCGGTATTCAGTGTTTATTATTATTTTTGGTTTCAGTTTCGGCCACAAATTTTCATTTCGGTGCATCACTAATTGTAACTCCCCCAGGGGGGGCAAAGAGAATCTGGCACAGGGCCTCCAAAAACGCAAAAGTGGCCCTGTGAAAAAGTCTATTTTACTCAGAGCTTTTTCTCTGTGATATTTCTAGACACACCGGACAATGTCAGGCACACAGCAGCGTGGTATCGTGATTAGTATGAAACTACTAAGAGCAGGATCTGTCTTAGGGCTAACCAGGTGATAAGAGCCAGTAAATCCAGCTGTTGCAGATGTCCCCGCAGTAAGAGCAGGAGCGGCTCATTCCCATTAGAGGCTGTCAGTGGGCGGTGCGCGCACACTCCGCCTCACAGCTCGATTCAGTGCGCGTCCACGGCCATCCATCCAACCAACCAGCCAACCAGCCAACCAGCGAACCCAGGGAGCCCGCTCTCCTCAAACCAGAGCCGAGCAGAGCCGAGCCGAGCCAGTCCGACAGGCAGCGCGGACGCAGGGCAGCAGCATGACCTGGTAGCGCAGCTTTACGCACCAGACCCACATCCACAACCCGCCTCTGCTGCGACCAGCCTGCTCGGTATGGACTCTACACTTCCCAGGAGAGGTGTTTTCATCTCCCAGCTCCTGCTGCTCAGCCACATAGGTAAGAAACTGATGCGAGGCTGAAATGACCGGTGATGCTGCGTTATTCCGCTGCTGGGGATGAGCGGCGCGTCTGCTCAATTTCCTCACAACACTTCAGATTTCAGGCAGCAGCAGATCATATTTGACCCATCTTGCATAAAGCCTGTGTAGAGAGTATAGAACATGAGTGTCAGTATTTGTCTACTCAGATTGCGTCCCGGAGCGGACGTGAAACGCGTGTAAAGATCTCCCCATCGCGCGTTGAAACGTGGACAGTTTTTCCAAACAGAAGCTGAAAAATGAATGAATGAAGCAGACGTTGTGCGGAGTGAGCATGTGAGATTTCTGTTTTTACCTAGAGAAACGTACATCTATATCATGGAATTGCTATAATGTGCTTTACATTCTGCATCTGAGCAAAAAAAAAAAAAAAAAAAAAAAATTAGTTATTTTGGCTCCATATGGTCAGAATTTTCTGAATTACCCAAATTATGTTTCCGACTAATTTTTGCGGAACACGAGGGCTGTGTCTCAGTAAATAATTTGCATGCAGACCTTGAGAGCAGCAGCTTTCAGGTCTCCCTCTGCGAGCAGCAGAGACTCCAGGACTGGGAGCAGATCCGAGTAACAGGTGGCAGAAACGGGAGGAGACCGTCATCCTTCACACTCTCTCCCTGCGCCCGTTTACAACAAGCAAAACAAGTCAGGAGCAAAACATAGGCTACCCCTTCAAGTCTGTGAGATATTCCAACTAGGTCTCTCAGAGGAACGTTAACGATGATAAATGATTGGAGCAAAGTTTCTGTTACAGAGAATGACTTTGGAATCAGTTTTATGAATGAGAGCTGCAGCCTCACACCGAGGATTCAGCAGTAAATATATAGGTGCATATGTCACATATGTGTGTAGAACTGCAGAAAACACTGTGCATGTGCCAAAGACTCAGACAGAGTCTAAGAACAGGTTTTTGTGTGTTTCACTTAATATTGCCATGTTTTGGTAAATGCTCCTGCACCATATCCAGGTTTTACAAAGCGTTTTACGTGCTTTTCTTTAGTGCAAATCTACTCTACACTCAGCACCGGTTGGATTTTTATTCACTCACACCCCAAACAGGACATTAGGGGGTAATATAATGTCCTGTCAAGACCGGAGACTTTAACACCTAACCTCCAGTTTTGAGGTCAGCCAACTCAACCCGCTGATCCACAGCGGTTTTCCGGTTTTTCCTTATTTGACCAGATTGAGACTTTTTCATCTGAGTTGTTTGATCATTTCCTTCTAACAAGGTTATGTGAAGGGGTCACTCCTAAAAGCTGCTGGGGATTCTGGACTAAGACCCACACTGTCCCAGTTTGTTGAGACTGGATGTCATCAGCGTGAAAAGTAGATGAAATCTAACCTGAGACAGAAATGAACAAATGGTGACAGACTGGGGGTGAGTCATTTTTTTAATCTTCGCCTCACGTCTGATTGGTTGTTTCTAATCACAGCCCCGGGTCGAGTTTCAAGAAACGAAGCTTCGCATTTCCCGTAGATTCCACTGGCGTCTGACTCCTTCCTCCACCTGCTGCCACCGGCGGGAAAAAGCCTGCTCCTTAATTAACTGGACACCCTTGAAATTAAGTGATCTAAGCAGTGGCGATTTTGGTCTGTAAATTTTGGTGGGGCCATGCTGGAAAATCTTATGCAATCAGTATCAAGTGAGAGAAGGGACCACAGCACCTTTGACCACAAAATTGAAGCTGAATAATGCCATCATCACACAAACAGTGCCAATCTAACGACATATATTATCATATCAATAGCGCTACCAAATGGGCACTGTTCAAGAGCTCATATCAAATACTCAAGATCGAAACAGCAACGTCACAACAATAAAAACACAATGCACAAGCACGACCGTGCACGAGCATGGCGTGTACGGCGCACATGCAATACACAGCAATTAATAAAGCCACCACAGAGAGTTTACCACAGCCAAACAACCATTTCAGCACCACAGACAGGTAAACAGCTCCATCAGCGTCGGGGAGCCCACGTGAGGTTGTGTCCCCCCACACCCACACCCACACATGTATCACCAGTTGCGCATTACACAAAGTCCACTATAATTCAAAGAATATAAGTACATGGTCAGTTCCACTATAAAAATCTGTTAGACTCACCGGAACTCACAGGGAAAGCAGTAGAGCGCCTTTTTTGACGAGCTCCCGGTTAACCAGAGTTTCCTTTGAACCATTCCTTATTAAATGTCCTGGTTTTGTCTTTTCCGGCTTGACAAATGGTTAAATCATCCGGTCGATGTGGTCCCAAACGTTTTATTTCCAACTTCTGCTCAATTGATAAAGTGCTAAATCGCACACTCACCAAATAATCAACTTCATTCAAATAGAAAGAATGAAACGTCACCTATCAATCAAAGTCATGGATGTATTATATAACTGGATACAGGATCGAAAATGGCCGCCCATTCATTTCAATGGAGTTTGCTCACCCAGCGCATCCGCCGAAAAAATTTCTGACTTCCTGGTTTACTTCCTGGTACACGGGCCCATAGAGCATGCGCAGTTGAGTCACCTCCCATGATGCTCTGGGGCCTCCCATCATGCCCCGGGGCAATGTGAACGAGCGCTGCGCGCTCTGGACAAGCGCTGCGCGCTCATGAGTCCTTCAGACCGGTAATGATAGATGTACACAATGAAATTAGGGATTTATAGGGCAAATCAACCGATGCTGTTCTCAAAGTCATGGTTATAGACTATACATGGTTCATTTGTGTGTTTTTTTTTAATTAAAGATAAAACGAGTCATTTTTATTTAAGATGAGACACCCCAGGTTAATAGGCTAAAATAGGGTAAAAATGTAAATAGCAGGTATCCCCATGAAACTTCCCAAGTTTATTACTTACATTAAGACAAATATTTTTTGTATTACAAGTTTTGTCAAGTATTATGTTTAAATATGTCAAATATTATGTTTAAATGTGGTTAATTTGTGGAGTTTAATTTTTTTGAGTAAGGATAAAACAAGTCATCTTTATAAAAACAAACAAAAAAACACATGGGATTCCCCACAATAACACAAGCTGTCATATGCTATTTATCTATATACCTTTGGGTAAATCTTTTTGTCTATTAATGATCGTGCAGTCCGAATGTTAGGCGTAATTAACTTTGCATTTTCTCTGATTCTTTTACAGCTTCTGGGCTCACATTAAGTGTTATTCCTGCCTGATATCTTATTTTCACAAACCATACACCGTTGGCTACAACGGAAATGTTTAAGTACAAGAATGACAAACCATTATTATTCTTGCTATTAAACATTTCCGTCTGTGATCCCCCTGGTCAGGGCGTTTAGACCGAGTGTGACCTGAGCGTCCCACCTGAGCTCTGTGCCATAGCGCGCAGCTCCAGCTCAATGAATGACAGAGGGTCTCCTGCTCAGCTGCTGCTCAACACTGATCAGAGCAGCTCCCCCTCGTTTACTGAGGTTTTATTATAAACCCAATGTCTTTTGTCATGGAAAAAAAAATTAAGAGACCGCTGAGTGATTATTCCACCGAACGGCTTAGATTCAGCCATGCTCGTTCCCGAGACACACACGACCGCGCTTTGCGAGTGCACGGACAAAGCCGTGACGTCACGCCCAGAAAGAGACTTTTCTTTGACTTTTCTGGCCGTTATAAAACATTTTTGACGGATATAAAGTCCATGACTTAAAAATATAGAATACAAAGATTAGTAATTGCCGGTGATTACAGCTGGAGGTGTCCTGTGAACAGTTTTAGAGGCTTCTCTTTTACTATTGCGGTCTATGGGAAAAAAGCTTTCTGGGCCCCATGGGATTTTTTGTTGCAGTACCGCGGCTGGCCACTGGAAAAAATCGGCGTGCCTGCTGAGCGCGAGACTGGGGGCCTGATCAAAGTACGTAGCCGGCGTAAGTCGCGCGTCGCCGCGTAACCTACGGCGTAGGTTACGTAACCCTCGGCGTAGGCTCTGCGTTGGTGTAACGCAGAACCATAAATCAGCCTTTATTCTGGCGCGGTTTGAAAAAGACAAGCGAGTGATTATGTACATTCACTGAGTGAATATTATGAAAGTAAAATATATATTTCTCGCTAGAAATAGTTTTTTTTTTATTCAGTCCGCAAATGACGGCGAAAAGCATTCTGGGAAATTCTGGGAACAGCCAATCACAGAGTGAGCTGTTTGACCGCCGTCTGCTTCAATTCAGAGCAGCCAATGAGAGGCGCTCTGGGGCCCTGAGCTCGCGGCCCCACTGTCCAAGCTAGTGTGTGCGCTGTACACGCGCACGCGCGCGCAGCAGTTCACCAGTAACAACATTACAGGCAGAGGGGCCAGCTCCGCTGAGCCCCACCGAGCGGAAACAGAGGAGGCTGGATCAGGCAGGGCGAACTATTTACACACAGTTACACTACAAAAAGTGTCAGCAGATCAAATTAAGTTGCATCAAATGAAAACTGCGGACATTTCATTGGAGACAAATTTATTATGAACTTATGTTTAATGACACATAATCTTCCCCTGCGCAGCTGCGCACTCTGGTGGGGCCGTGCCCCACCGGCCCCTAATGCAAAGACGCCACTGGATCTAAGACCAAGACGGGGGAAGAACCGAGCTCATTTTCTGGCCTACTTTTAAAGGTCTCTCTGTTTTCCAGTTGGCGCGCTTTAATTAAACGTTCAGCTATAGTCAGCCAGTTACAAGCATTCACTCTATTATCTGGGCCAGTCTTGCACATGTATGTTTAAGGAGATGTTATTTTACAAAGGTTGACAGCTTTCTGACGTCTCGATGAAGAATCTGAGACGTATACTTTGGTCAAAATGCTACAGATTAGGAATGGGCGATATTTTACCGTTCACGATGTACCGTCAAAAAAATTCCTCACGGTAAGAATTTGTCATCTCGCGGTAAAAACGATAAATTCCCCTTGATGATGTTTTTGTGTAAAGCTGATTTTTGGAAGGAAGGAAGGAAGGAAGGAAGGAAGGAAGGAAGGAAGGAAGGAAGGAAGGAAGGAAGGAAGGAAGGAAGGAAGGAAGGAAGGAAGGAAGGAAGGAAGGAAGGAAGGAAGGAACGAAGGAAGGAAGGAAGGAAGGAAGGAAGGGAAGAAAGAAAGGGAGGACGGGAAAAAGGAAGGAGAGAGCAGGAGGAAAGAAGGAAGGAAGGGGAAAAAGAAGGAAGGAAGGAAGGAAGGAGAGAGCAGGAGGAAAGAAGGAAGGAAGGGGAAAAAGAAGGAAGGAAGGAAGGAAGGAGAGAGCAGGAGGAAAGAAGGAAGGAAGGGGAAAAAGAAGGAAGGAAGGAAGGAAGGAAGGAAGGAAGGAAGGAAGGAAGGAAGGAAGGAAGGAAGGAAGGAAGGAAGGAAGGAAGGAAGGAAGGAGAGAGCAGGAGGAAAGAAGGAAGGAAGGGAAAAAGGAAGGAAGGAAGGAAGGAAGATATGAGCCAGAAAGGAAGGAAGGAAGGAAAGGGAGGGAGGGAAGGAAGGAAGGAAGGAAGGAAGGAAGGAAGGAAGGAAGGAAAGAAGGAAGGAAGGAAGGAAGGAAGGAAGGAAGGAAGGAAGGAAGGAAGGAAGGAAGGAAGGAAGGAAGGAAGGAAGGAAGGAAGGAAGGAAGGATAAATTCCCATTGATGACGTTTTTGTGTAACAAACATGGCAAATCTGAGAGCGAGATAGATTTATAGTTGAAAAGGTGGAGTTGAATTGGTATTTTTTTTATCCTCATTTCTATCGTTATCGGGATAAATGCCAGAAATGATCGTGATACATTTTTTAGTCCATACCGCCCATCCCTACTACAGATATACAACAGTTCCCCTCTCAACCTCGTTTTATCAGCTTTGTTGAAAGCTGCTGGTTTCAGAGGGTGGAGTTAGACACGGGGCTGATGGGGAGGATAATTCTGCTGATCTAACTCTGGAACATCAGAGCACTTTGCACATCCCTATGACTCACTGACTGACGTGTTTTCAGACCTAGACTCAAATAAATTAATAAGACAGTATTATGTCAGAGTTTCTGAAATAGTAATCACTTTAGACCCCCAAAGATATGATCTCAAGCTGACAATAAGTATATTTTTTGACTGCTTTTAAATATTTAGTGAGAATAAATGTCATTTCTGTAAGAGAAAGGGAAGCGTGTGAGCCAGCCATCTGTCCCACAGTATTTCCTGACGGCAGTTAAAATGCACACATTTTCAAGCTTAGCCTCTTTCGTGCACTCTCCCACACAAACACGTGCATGAGAAGTGCTGTGATGTCGCGGTTGGTCTCATTTTGGCCTGGCTTCTCCGCTA
The DNA here is from genome assembly GCF_033807715.1 of Cololabis saira. Classification (NCBI taxonomy): domain Eukaryota; kingdom Metazoa; phylum Chordata; class Actinopteri; order Beloniformes; family Belonidae; genus Cololabis; species Cololabis saira. The sequence continues at coordinate 26,130,309 of NC_084609.1, forward strand.
AGCCCCGTCACAGAACACGCTCTTCCTCCCTGAGCCATATGCTTTCCCGCATGGTTCCTCCTATACGCCATACGTCTCAGTGGCCATCGCCTTCGTCATCTGTCCTTCTGCGAGTGCAGCTGAGCGGGAAAGCAGGTTACGAGCATGCAAAATGCAAAGCTTTGAATATTTGTAGACATGAGCATTGCAGGCTTGGAGGTGTGCCTGTGAGTCCTGCTGGCTCGCCATTGCACTCAGAGAAACAGAACAAAAGCTCCCTTTCAGCCACGACTTTGCATCTCTGTTCATAACGGCTGGTTTAAGTAGTGGAGTCCACCTCATTACAACTCTCTCCTAGTGATGGGGGCCTCCCTGGACTTTGCTGCTGCAGCTTTCTAAGGTGCAACATGAACAGCGTGATGCGAGGTTGGATGGGAAGGTTGAATAAACCCACACTTATCTGGGTCCAATGCAAATCTGAATGACTCACTGAATGGCCCCAAACAAAGTCACAGTGCTGAGTTACGTCAGCGCTTTTTAGCGGCTGGCCACTTTTCACACCTAAATATTTTCTCCCAGCAACAGAATATACAGGACTGTCTCAGAAAATTTGAATATTGTGATAAAGTTCTTTATTTTCTGTAATGCAATTAAAAAAACAAAAATGTCATACGTTCTGGATTCATTACAAATCAACTGAAATATTGCAAGCCTTTTATTATTTTAATATTGCTGATTATGGCTTACAGTTTAAGATTAAGATTCCCAGAATATTCTAATTTTTTGAGATAAGATACTTGAGTTTTCTTAAACTGTAAGCCATGATCAGCAATATTAAAATAATAAAAGGCTTGCAATATTTCAGTTGATTTGTAATGAATACAGAATGTATGACATTTTTGTTTTTTTAATTGCATGAACTTTATCACAATATTCTAATTTTCTGAGACAGTCCTGTATATATATCATCAGTAGGGAAATATATATATATATATATATATATATATATATATATATATATATATATATATATATATATATATATATATATATATATATATATATATATATATATATATATATATATATATATATATATATATATATATATATATATGTATATGTATATATATATATATATATATATATATATATATATATATATATATATATATATATATATATATATATATATATACCGGTATGTATATATATACATACATATTTCCTTACTGATGAAACACAAGACACGATGGGGTAGTCCCCCTGTTTCCCTCCTGCGAGAACACGCTGGGCAACGTGTCACTATGCACTCTGTCATGTTTAATGTGTTGTGGTTAGTGTGACTTCAGCGATCATATGTTGTGCTTGTGGGATGCCATCTGGCCCGAGTGTTCGCAGCAGAGGGGTCGCGTCCGGTGGCATAATAGGATGCCTGATGGCGTATTACTAATTGGCTGCAAAATACTGGCACATGCATGCTGGCGCACGCCTCCAAGTGAACATGGAAATCCATGAATACCAGGAACAGCACATCAATGACACACCGATCAGATATACAGTAAGTGCTTAACAAACTCACTTGTTGCCATAATTACAGTATTGATAGTTGTGGCTGGTGCCTGATGGTGAAGAAAATGCAGTGTAGAAGCTTTAAACATGTCTGGTGTTAAGTTAACAGAACAAGTTTGGATGTTAATGCCTGTAAAGAGCATTCCTGTTGGCATCATATTCAGTATGATTGCTGCTGTATTCTTGTTTTCCTTCCTGCTTCATGACTGTATATCATTTTTTACGTATGCTGTGGCACTAAAGCCATTTTACTGATAACTTAAGATACTAACTACCGTGGCTCGTTAGCTCATAATATGTGATGGCCCACCTTTGGGGTCCTGCTTGGCAAGATATCTCCTCCTGGAAGGAGCCGGAGTGGGTCATCTGGACCCGGGTTGTGGGAGTGGCAGCAGCCATAAAAGGCAGAAGGGCCCAACTCTGGCAGAGTTCGAGGTTGCCTTGTGCTCTGGGCAGCCTCGTACTCTGGCAGAACAGGAGGCTGCTGTCACGGTTTGGTTCTTTCATTTAAAGGGGACCTATTATGGCATCTAATACCTATTTTAAACAGGCCTTGAATGTCTTAAAAACAAGCTTTTGATTTTTTTTTTGCTAAATAAATTATAAATTCAGCCTCTGAGGAATGTCTTTATCATCCCATTCTCTAACCTCATTATCTATGAGGGATTCTGAGTGGGCAGGGCTATGATAATGAGGCTCTGTGCTGATTGGCTGCCTGAATGACGCGATACACTGCTCCAACAAATGGCGGAAGCTCCGGCCGGTGGAGTTAGTTGTGGGTGTGGTTTCACGCATCGGAGGCCAACGGATGTAAATTGCATTTTCGTTATGTAACGATGGGAGCAGAATCTGAACGGCTCGTAGATCCACATCACACTGGACGGCTCATCCGGCTGTACAGACACTGCAGAATTTGGTTGCTTTCCTCCTTCTCTGAGTTGGCAGGCTGAGGGGAGACCACTTTATATATGTTAAAGCAAGAGAAAAGGTGTTTTTCATAATAGGTCCCCTTTAATTTAATTTCACTTTATTTTGTGTCGAGGGACATTGTACATTGATAAACCTTTTTAAAGTGTACCGTAAATATACCCAATTGTAGCCAAAAGGCTAATTTGCATTGGCAGTTCCCCTGCAAGACTCAGTAAAAATATACAAGCAACATTACACAACACACAATATCAACAACAATTAAAAATCGCACAACACTGCAATTGTTAATATGATAAATAATTAATGATCACAGATTTCAAAGGTTTTAAGCCATTCCTTGAGATTTCCCTTAAAAGAAGAGTATGAGGGACAATCCCTTACTGTAGATGGAAGGCTGTTCAAGATTTTCCCGCCTATAACAGATAACACATTCATCCCAAAGGTGGTTCGTCTATGGCGTATCTCACAGTCCCCTCTATCACACGCCCGAGTGTTCATACCACCCACAGATTTCCTTCTTTCAGCGGCGGTGCGTCAAGTATTTAGTTCCTGTTTTATTTTGAAACCTGTGATTTTGTGTTTCAGTTCTGTCTTTACTTCCCTGGTTCTCATCTGCCCAGATTGTCTGCACATATATTTCATCAACCCTTCTGTGTATACTGTATCTGGTCTTGTCTTTCCCTTGCTCCCTGCTGGTCCGTACTGTTTCTACCCTCCATGTTTCCAGTCTGGTTTTGTGCAATTCTAATTTTTTGCAATCCTGTTCAGCAGCGCTTTGGGTTTTGTTTAAGTAAAAACCCGTTTTTTGGAACTCTTGCCTCCTGGTCTCCTGCGTTTGGGTCCTAATCAACCACAAACGTGACAGCTGCTTCCTGCTCTGGGCAGCCTCCTCGGCACAACATGGTTCCCACAGGTTGTTTCTGTCTGCTGTTTTCTGTATAACCTGGAGTGATTGGGCTCTTTTAAATCAACTTTAATTGGGTATACAATTTATATTTCTGCATGCATCTCCTCTGTTACCAACTCGAGCCTGTTTGGTAACAAATGGAGTCTTGTCAGCACCATATATCAGCCGTTTGTCTGTGGTGGACCGGCTGGTGCTCGTGGGTTAGTGCTTATTTTCTTCTTGACTGTTTTGTACATGTTTGGGGCCATCCCTCTGTGATGCTGTTCCTTCTGCTGGCCAGCTCTCTGTTATCATACAAGAATAGAGGTTATCATTTAACAAAGATCATCCTTCTGTAGCAGAGATCAGCACAGCTTGCACTAGTTGTTACAGCCATGTTCGGCTGGGTCCGGGCCAAGGCTGCTCAAGCATCATCAGAGATTTAACCAGCAAGGCCTTTTTATGCTTGTTTGCTTATATCCAAACATTTTTTCCTTCATATTTACGTTTGTGAGTTTTCAATTGACACATTTACAATTAATTCTCACATTTATTTGCTATTTCCCATATATTCCTATCCATTTCCATGGCGCACTTACCGTACTAATATCCTCTTAGAGAGCCTGTTTGAGGATCTCCTTGTACATCTCCAAAGGGTGCGTTTGTTTTTTTCCGCATTACTTTAGCTCTTATGTCTGTCGAGTGCAGACTTCTTCATTTTGCATGAACTGTTACTAGAGTGTCTCCCATTTCGTGGTGTGTTTCCATTTTCTTGCACCAGGTTTTATTTTTACTCAGCCAGCACTTTAGTTCATAGATGCTTAGTCACAGTCATGAGCTCGCTTCGTGGCATCCTCATCCTCCTCGTCGAGCAGCACCTCTTCAGACACGCTGCTCTCCAGGGCCTGGCTGTCAATTACACTATTTCTTACAGGAGGTTTTCCATCTCGAGTGACCTGACAAGGGCCCAGAGGGTCCCCGGACTCCTCTGGGATCACCTGCAGCTCCTGTTTGGAAATAACAGAGAGTTTCATGACATGCAAAGTCTTGTCACAGTTGCATGTACACTGATGGTTGCCCTTCTGTCACAAAGAGTAGTGATGCACTTTTCTAGAATAAGGCAGGGGAAGAGCTATCTCGTTCATCAACGGCAAGACAGAAAGATTAATTCTTTTTGTTGAAGACTGTGTGACGACATGATCATCTTCAGGGACATTTGAGGTGAAACTTTCCTCATTTAATCACCACTATTAAAGCTGAGCTGGACCCTACTGGCAGCATTCCTGATGGGCCGGCCGCTATTGAAATATCATACTACGTACTGCAGTGTGCATGACATAGTACGGCACTGTAAAAGCAGTTATGCCGAGGCATGACTGTCACAGTCGTGTGACGACTGACTTTTTTGCCCACCTGCTGCAGTGGCAGGTGGGATTTAAGATTCTACCACCCCCTCAATTTCCTTACCAGCGTTATGCAACCGCAAAAGTTTTAATAAATGCTCTAATATTGAAGCACAATTGTTATGTCAAATGAGATGTTTAATGACATTAAATACAAGGTGAAGAAGTTTTCTGGTAGGAACATTCTTAAAAGAAAACATATAACATGCAAAGGAATATTCTGGAGTCAAATTCGCTGTGCGTCTTTTACTAGATGGTAATGAGTGTAAACACATTTGATAAGCAGCAAAACTGCATGAGTTGAAGGTTTGAGTGGGAGCGGAGCACTTGTTTGCAGGATAATAGCAAAGTAAAGTTAACCATGACACCAAGTAGCAACATCCGAATAAATGACGGAAGCATCTGACGAGGATGTAATTCCACGTACGTGGTCGTGTGGGTCGGTTCCCTACACATCACATCAGTTTCAACCTACATGAAATGGCATTTTTGAGTCTTGTCAGAAGGTGGAAATTGTTATTTTCTTTCAGGGCTAAAACTAACGGTATCATACACAAACGTATATTTCATTCTAACTTTATTTACATCGTTTTGGTCCCTAACAAAAGTTTACACTCCTCGCCATGTGGTGCTAGAAATCGAGTTGATTCTGAAATGATCAATATAAAAGCCGTCCCCCTCCCCTCATGGCAGTCATGGTGTCTCAGCTTCTGGAGGTTCTGCTGCATCCCTCCTTCAAACGGAGAGGAAAGAGAGGGATGGCCATCTTCTCCATCTGTGCTCTCTCCAGGCTCCTAACGGCGTTCACGGCAGCCGCTTCCTCAGGCGCTGTATCATCCTAAGCAGGAGGATTTTTTTCCATCCTAACGTCAAAGCTGTTCTTTGTTTATTGATTTTTATTTCAATTCTGAAGCATATTGGCGTCGCTTTGAACACACCAGCCTGATTGGCCTCGTCGTACACCAACCAGTCCCACCATTCGCTGCTGCCAGACACTCCGATGTCCTTGAAAGTGTTAATGTCTGTTCCTCGCTGCACGTCTCCTTCTGTTCTGCATATCTCTTTACTCCAGCTATGTGATGCCACAGTTTTTTCCTTATAAATATGTGGATTTTTTTCTGGAGGCAGCTCACCGTCTGGGTAACTTTGCCTACTTCAGATGGTGCAGTTGCCCACATACTGCATGCTCTGCTTTACATTTTTTATTTTTTTTTTATTTATTTATTTATTTTTTAATTTTTTTAATTTTTTTAATTTTTTTAATTTATTTATTTATTTTATCATTTATTCTGCTTTACATTTAAACAACATCAGTACGTACTGGTGGAACTAAAGGTGACGTTGAAGTTTAGTTTGAACTAGTCGGAAGTAGGTGACTGATTTCACATGTCAGGATTAGATGATTTCAACAGAGTGAGTGTAACCGTCGGAGGTTAAAACGATTCTGAAACAGCAGGGCATCGATGTCGCTACGCAAGGGCGTAGGTTTGCATAGGGACGGTAGGAACAAAACACTACCAACTTTTCAGGAGGCTCAAATTGTCCCCACCTACTTTTAAGCAACCTTATTTGCATTATATAATGAGTTCAGATATATAGGTAATTTAGATTGTCTTCCCAAATGTTGTAAGGATAGAATTAACCCTACCATTATTAAGTGAATTATTTTCATTATGTTCAGACTTACATTTACCCCTTTTCACTTGCTGAATTTGCCGGTCCATTTTTTTTTCCTCAAACGCACGTTTGATTGGCTGATGGCTTGACACCACGTTCACCCAATCTGTTTGGTCTTATTAATGTCCCGTAATCAGAATCAGGTTTATTTGGCCAAGTCAGGTCAAACAAGATAGGGAATTTGACTCGGTTATTTTCACTCACTGTACAGTAAATAGGCAAATGACAGCTCTTATTAACATATACAATTTAAAAAAAAAAAAAAAGTGAAAGGTGCAGCAGTATGAAGTAGACATGGTTATTGAAAGGTGCATTGTTACAGATAATACGTAGTTTCCAGCCTTGTCATTGTTAGCGTTAAGGACAGCCGTTGATCCACATCTGCGAGTCTCAGTGTGTTGTAAACAATAACGCTGTGTCTTACATGGTGTAGGTTTTCTCCACCCAGGTGCCACTGCAGATTATTTCTAGTTGTGAGGACACATTGGGAAGGAGAGTCTCCTGCTGTTTCGAGCAACTGCAGATCTCTGCACATCCACATTCTCCAGAAAATCCCCTGGTTCATGTGTGGTAGCGTCTTACATAACAATAACTGCATTTCTCTCTCAATCGAGCCTTAACTTCATGCTTAAAATAAGATTATGTGTACACCAGGTTACCTACAGATGTCTGTGGTGATAAAGTGATGACTAAACGTAACTATCACATCTTAACGCCTCACCCAAACTTGAACTTTATTCTACGCGCAGCTCACAAACCAAGTTTCGACTCTAAACCAGTAATGACCTGAATATGTTCCAGCTAACGGGAGGTCCCCTGGTGTGCAGCAAGTTTGGCGTCCAGCTGGGATCTACAAAGTACATTTATTGCACATGTGCACATGCGGCCTGATAGAGACAAAGTTATAAACCGTCCAAATTAAAGTCTTTTCTGGGAGAAATACATCTTATTAAAAAGATTTTCCAAAACCTTCTTAAATATGTGGTTTTTCAGCTGGAAAATACAAGCTAATATTTTTTTTCTTCTATTTTTAGCAACAGATTTGGGAGATGAGGAACAAAAGTAAAAGTTTATTCAGAATTTCTTCTGACAGTCTTTAGAGCGACAGAATTGTTCAGCGTTTGTGTTTTAAACTAAAACATAATTGCCGGAGCACGACAGAGGCAGGATTTGGCGAAAATCACAGATGTTGCTTTGAATAATTGATCGCCTTCTTTCTATTTTGATAATTTGTCTTCCTCCCCTCTTTCGACAACAGTTTTTCCATCAGGTCTTTCATCTAAAGCATTATGTTCACACGCGCTCTCGTTCTTTAATCCACTCAGCTGCACGCATGCTCTTCCTCTGGTGAAATTCGGTCACACAGCTATTTCCGAGCTGCTCCGTGCCACGAGGACCGCTGGATCGCTTTGATGCTGAGCAGCATGGACAGTAAACTCACTCAGTGAAACACTTATGTCAGTCAACATTTCCCAGAGTAGCCGCTGCGGTTCCTCTTGTCAGCATTAATTGGAGGAAAGGCAAAGTCTCAAAGGTAAAAGTGAGATACTGCGTTAAAGCTTTCTTCTTATATACAAGTTAATCAGCACAAGATGTTTATAGAGATTACATCCACCTTAACACCCTGGTTTTGGTCTTTGAATTAAAATCTAACTTGAGTATTGTGCTCCGTTTCTACTTGTCCAGCATCGATCCATGTAAATAACATGTGCCCCTAGTAGTGTCTGCAGCAGGAACTATAGTTTTTATGAATGGTTAAGCATAATGTTAAGGTTAATGATGCTTCATTAGCCAACATCTGCAGAAACTATTTGTATAACGGCCTGTAGTTGTGGACTATATAATAGTAAAACAACTAAATTAAAGGGGACCTATTATAGCATCTAATACCTATTTTAAACAGGCCTTGAATGTCTTAAAAACAAGCTTTTTATTGTTTTTGCTAAATAAATTAGAAATTCAGCCTCTAAACCATGTCTTTATCTTCCCAGTCTCTAACCTCATTATCTATGAGGGATTCTGAGTGGGCGGGGCTATGATAATGAGGCTCTGTGCTGATTGGCTGCCTGAATGACGCGATACACCGCTACGAAAAAATGGCGGAAGCTCCGGCCGGCGGAGTTGTTGTTGTTGTTCCGGCCAGAGTTAGTTGTGGGCTTGGTTTCACCACCAACGACGGGAGCGAGAGGGGGAGAGCGGGAGATGAGTCCACAGAAGTAAAGCTTGAGTCCGCAGAGGGAACACCGTCGCTTCAACGCCATCGCACCTATTGAAGGTCAGCGTTGAGGTTGCATGAGTCACAAAGTACCGCACAACTTACTGCCAAATTGCTGGGGGGTGTCGGGTTTTGGAAAGATCTGTCAGGAAATAGCCTGAAACTCATCAGTGCAGTGTTTACCTTCTGGTTTTCTGGTCACAGCGATCAGTGGTGACTGAGTGAGAGAGGACGTTGTTGGAGTTGGAGCTGATCGATCTGGAACAGCAAATGTTAAATCGTACACGATGGAGAACCATGCGAGGAGGGGTCTTTACGCCCTTTGAATGAGTCTAGCAGAAGGGACAAACTGGAAAAGCGAAGTGCTGGAAATGATGCAGTGCAGTGGACGAATCCCAGCCTTCGCGGTGTGAGGGAGGTGCATGTTGGGCGAACCCGAGGCTCTGCGGAGGAGGGCTCACGTCATGACGGCGTTGATTTGACAGATAGGCGTAGATTGACCTTGACGAGAAAAGAAGTGCTCAGGACCCTGGTTTACTGTTTTCCTCTTTGCCGTTTTCAGGAGTGACCTATTTATGGATAACACCACTGGCTGCTTTCAATCTTTGTTACATCAACAGACCCCTCATTAGAAGATTTCTTGAGACATTTCAGAGCTCCATGGAGGCAACAGAGACAGAAATAAGTGGTGTATTTGGAATGCATTTACATCACCTCAGCTTCATCTGATTAGGAAGTCTGCTTTGGAAGAAAAATCTACTAGGTATGAATCTTCTTCTCTGCTTTTTTAAATGCTCTTGGCGTAAGATATTCACTTTGAGGCCTGATTTCTCAAAAACTAGTTTGGGGAATGCCAACTTTCAGATGGCCACATCTTCTTCAATTATTTTCAGAATTTCATGTGTTAGACATCGTTGGAAAGCTTGTAGACTACACTTTCAGAATGTTGATTCTTAAGCAGAAAAACCTCAGTTTTGCTCATCATGATGTGACCTTGCAGTGCCGCTGGTTGCAGTGCTACCATTTGAATGAACACGCCTCACCACATGTGGTGCTCAAAATTTTCGAGAGACTTTGACGCCAACAATTCAAGTTCTTCACAGTCTTATGAAAGTCAGGTGATAATTTTGAAATATGGATTTTGAAAGAATTATATTTTTGGGCTCATTCCCTTCCAAACACCTCAACGTCTAGGTATTAACATATGACAAATTACTCTCTGTGTCTCCTAGCCAATTAAGATTAATTGGGGGATTTTCCAAAATCATTTTACCACCAAATTCATACGACATGCCCTCGCACCAATGAGCTAGACAGGATCATGCTGCTGTAGGTGGGGGATACAAGTGGGAAATAACTGGATATGCTCCAAAAATGCATTTGAAGTGGACACAGTGGATATAATGGAAAGGTGTTTAATGTAGACACAGTGAAAAGGTATATGAAATGGGCAAAATGGAAAGGTGCTTGAACAAGTTGCTTGACTTTTGACTCTTGAAAATTTTGGTGTATAAAGGTGGAATTTAGGGATCAGGGTCCGGTCAATGTTATAAAAGTGTGCAGGTACTGTGGTTGCAAAAGAAGTCAAATGGTCTCTTCTCCTCCACCATGCTTGACAGTTTGTGTAAGACGTTGGTGTTGACATGCTGTATTTGGTTTTGACCAAATATGGCGCTGTGCGTTAGTCAAAGTTGGTCTCATCTGTCCAGAGAACATTGTTCCAGAAGTCTTATTGTAAATTGAGATGCAAATTTGTGAACTTTACCTGAAACGTAAAATTTATGTCATAAAGAATATGTATTAACCTGACAAGCGTTCCCACAAAGTCATACTTCCTCAGCCAATTTAAGTTTAAAGTCATGAACTTCATGTGCCAACTGGGGGCCAATAAACCTGGGTTTCAGTGTTGCTCCAAGTAGTAAATAAAGTACTTTCCGTCAGAGAATTAGTTAAAATGTTCAACCACAGGCCATTTTATATTGAGAGATGTAGGATGACCAAGGAAAGGAAATACATTCAACAACTTGAATAAAGAAACCAAGCAGGCACAGTGAGCAGAAGATTAGGAGTATAAAAGGGACGGTGGCAGAGTACCAGAGAACAAAAGGTGAAAAGGAGCGGAAGAGTGAAACTAAGTCACCGAAACCAGCACTCAAATGTTCAATCAACAAATGCCAATGCTCCCTCTGCAGTTTCCCCAGTTGAGAGAGTCTGTCTGAAGTTACATTAGCTGACAATGGTCTTCTGTGTCTGTCAGTGGCCACATTAAAAAGCAGCTCTTGTTTCCTTAAGAAGCTGGCACCAAAGGCTGAGGCTACGAAGAGGGGCAAAACTTCTCTAGTATTCCGCTGGCAACCTGGTGTATATATGAGACTTCAAGATCAAACACAGGGACACATTTTTCAGTGTTGTTTCTCAGTCTGTGACATCACAAACCCAGCTCAGGATAGAGATATCCAGATTTCATGTCTCACTTTACTTCACATTATGTAGAATTCACTGTATCTTGGAAGAAGATAGGACCAAGGGATAACCTTCAGGTCTCCTACTGGAATCAAGCATCAACACTCTGGTTCTGGTTGAGGCAAACCCACTTGAGGCCAACCATCGACTGTAAAATACAATAAGTCATGTGACCCACTGGTTTCTGAAGAGTGGTTTTGAAGCCTCTATTTCTTTGTACCAATATTGCTCTAGAAACCGATGGGAAGATGCCCAACGGCCGTGGCCTGGTTCCAAAAGCTCAGCTGACTTCCCTGTTGAAACGTACAACTTTGCAGCTGATGTTATCATCAGAAATACAATTAAGTATAATTAGGGGTGTAGACTAATGATTGTCGGCCAGCACAGCCAATAGCTAGCCGTCATCACTCTATCGACTTCTGAGCTGTGAGTAAAGATTTAACAGAGATTTAAAGGAGCATGAGGCAGGATTGAGGCAGGATTTATGAAAAAAATTTGTATACATTTTAACCCTCCTGTTATGTTCGTTTCTCAGGTACAGCAATGCTGTTCCCGGGTCAATTTGACCCGGTGCATGTTTAAATACCCAAAAGATGTCAGAAACTAAAAAAATCCAAACAAACATTGTTAATATGTCATTACTAACTCCATTACTAACTATTCTATCAATATTTAGTGCAATGGTGTTCCTTACCTCTGACAGGTAATGGTCCAATTATGATATGATTCACTCGTTTTTCATAAAAAATACATGTTTAATCTTTTTTTTTTATGTTTCACCACTTTATTACTTTTGAAAGACCAACATATAAAACACAATAGTTTGCATCACATGCTGCCCAGATTTTGATGCCATATTTAGCTGGTTTGGAAGGCATGTATTGCCTAAATGGGCAGCGACCTCTGAATGCCACCAGCCTTTCATCCACTGTGATATTAGGGCCTGGGTTATAGAGTAGTGGAAGTTGCTCTACCCACTTGTCCCACACTGTCCTAATAGTTGCCAGCTTGTCTCTCTCCCGTCTACCAGCCCTTGTCTCTCGATTATCAAATCGGATTACTCTGGAGAAAATGTGAAAAGTCTCCAGAGACATTGTCGCTCGAAATATAGCCCTCCCCGTCTCAGCATCCCAAAGACTGGCTGTCGATTCATCCTTCGACTTATAGACCCCAGCCAGGATGAGGACCCCCAAATACGCATCGAAATGTGTTTTGTCCAGCTCCTTCCACTTCTCCCCCAACACACGCCTCCCTTCTAGATCTAGGTCATTTCCAGAATTATTTTCTTTATTGAATCTGGCATGACCAGCTCAAAAGCTGACTTGATGTCAGTCACACGAGTCACTGCCATCCTAGTGAGCCCTGGCACTGTCTTTATTATGTTTTCTGCAGACAGTTTTGCCTGACGCACATTTGGGGATGACGACCACTGTATTTCACCATTTTTTGACATGAATGTCATGCTTGGAGGAATAGGAACAGCAATTCCCTCATCTGGTTCAAAATCAGAATCATTAGAATCAGAATTCAGCTCGAGACAGTCTTCATCTTCAGACACATCCTCCTCTATTTCACTGTCATGATCAATGATGACTTCCAGAGCCTCCTGGACTGTCAACCTTTTGCTTCTGCTGCTCATTTTGTAAATGTCTGCCTGACAGAGTGTAATGTTGGTAGGATTCCCATGCAGAGAATCTTTTATATGTTTTGCCCCTCCCCTGTTGAGTGTCCAGTGAGTGTGGGTGGAGTTTTCCCGCGAGAACATCAAGCACCTGCACTTGCGTGTGTGTGTGTGTGTGTGTGTGTGTGTGTGTGTGTGTGTGTGTGTGTGTGTGTGTGTGTGTGTGTGTGTGTGTGCTTGAGTGGATTTTTCCCGCAAGAACATGAATGGTTGTAGCACCTGTGTGTGTGTGTGTGTGTGTGTGTGTGTGTGTGTGTGTGTGTGTGTGTGTGTGTGTGTGTGTGTGTGTGTGTGTGTGTGTGTGTGTGTGTGTGTGTGTGTGTGTGTGTGTGTGTGTGTGTGAGAGAGAGATTGGGGTGAAACATGTCTCACAGTTGCAAAGAAAGAAATATTCTGACATTTCTGACACCCTTTCACCTCCAGATTGACTGCCGGGTCAAACTGACCCGAACAGTATCTATGTTATATAAACATGCAGGGGGGGTTGCAAATATGTGAGATGAACCATTTTCATATTATATGTTGATTACACTAATTAAGGCAAGCAGAAGAAGTTTGATACTGAAAAAATACTTTTAACTATTTTTCCCAGATCTTCAAACTTTAAAACGGGTCAATTTGACCCGGAACATAACAGGAGGGTTAAGTTTTCTAGTAATAATGTCAGATGAAGCGTTTCAAACCAAAAAGAATGAGCCCTTTAGTGTATCTCTCTGTTGCCTTGAACAGGCTGTGTGCTGCAAAATGTGCTGCAATTCGGTCCCGAATTTCCCGCGCTGTCCTGTGGATGTGACGTCAAATGACGCTGCATGTGCGTTCTCCCCGTTCTCCCGTGCCGGCTTCACTGTTGGCTGCAGTACCCCCAACGACCGTCGTGGTGAAGGGTGGCGCTAATGAGTCTCATTTCTTAAAAGGAGCCTCATGCTCCTTTAACTGTTCATATTCAAAGTGTGTTTGTTGTAAATTATACAAACGGACCACCGTGAGTGGCTGTGGGTTGGCTTTGGGGGGTCTGAGGGCAAAGCTTTGCTGAGAGCAGGTAGCTTGTGCTAACCCAGTATATAAATGTAGTAAGACTTGAGACCCAACAGTGGACAATCGTTCTTATTTTAAAGTTAACTGGTTTTGTTGTGCTGTTAATTTTACCAAAAACATTGCCTCGACTGTATCAGGGTTGGCCTGAAAAGGCCCAAGAATGAAGTTTAGTTAAGTAGCAAGTATGCTACCGGGGAGAATGGTCTTTAGCTCATCCACTAGTTTTTTCTGTCAGATATTGCAGTTGTGATCAGATCTTTGATATAACATTTTAGTCAACATTCATGTCACAATATAAATATGAACATGATGGAACATTCACACTTAACATTAACTGCTCTACTAACACATGAATGATGGTGAGTGCTTGCCTCAAATGAGCAGAAACAGAAATACAAATGTTATCTCTAAATGTTGCGTACTGAGCTGAAGCAAGTATTTGCTGAAAACCAGCATTTAACTTCACAAAAGCTGCTTCTTTCAGATAAAATGCAGAACAAATAATTCTCAAATTTGGTATCTGGACCATTTTTTCCTTTTTTTCCCTTTAACCTCTAGAGGTTTTTTCTTCCCAGAAATACCAGCATGTCAACCTTTGCTGGATTCAGACGCTGACGTGTCACAACGTTGCCTCCGGCACTAAACGGTCTCTCTGATGTCTCTCAAGCTGATATACACAGAAATTGGTGAGTGAGTGTGCTTAGCACTGGAAAGTTCAGACTGTGGATGCTCCACCAATCCCAGGAATCAGCTTATCCATCAATGTTAGGAGTAGAAAATTGTTCGGCTCAGCTTCCACGGCATCCCCCACCTGCAGCATAAATGAAGCTGTGTTGCTCTCTAGCCTGCCAGGTTTCTCTGCCAGTGCTACTCTCTGATGTGCAGTGTCCGTAGTGCCGGGACGAGCCCCATTCACCGTCAAAACATAAAAAACCATCTGGAATATTGTGATGAGATGTGATTTGGAGAATTTTGTACAAGTCAGTAAAAGCAAAATAACTGATATCATTATATTATCATCCAAGACTTGTTCAGTTGTGGGTTATAGTGGATTTCATGACCTAAATTCCACAGAAAAACTAGACAATTTGATCACAATCATTGATAGTACTGTGAAAAAGACAAACTTCCGAATAGTTATTTTATAAATGCATTTTTGTCAACTTTTTCTGGAATGATTTGCAGCATTGCTTATGTCCCAAATGTTGCAATGTTACCAATGTAAAGGTTTCAAAGATGTTATGACATCTTAAGCATAAAGAGAACCTCTACTATCGAATGCTTCTTGCTCTCAACCCTTCTAAAGGCCCTGTCACACAATGATGTCAATATATATCAATAAACGGACCAACTAAGAACCGAAGTTCATTAGTTGACATGGGGTCCAGATGGAAAAAGGACCTGTGCTGAAGTGAAATGCTGAATTTCAAGCCGCCAGAAAGCTTTAGCTTCAACAAGCTGGGAGAATGGCCGGCATGGAGGCAGCAGGCTCTCCATTGCTGCACCATAACGAAGCTGAATGAGGAGGTTGGAGATGTCCAAGTAGAGCACATTGATATACTCAATGGGATAAGAGGCAGAACATGTGATCAAATCATTCACATTCACGATGAGAGATGAAGAAAGTGACTGAGGTGGAAACAGGGTTTATATAAACCAGATGTTCCTCTTGTCAGCCCAGCGGGACACTTAAATAGTCTAGGCTTTTTGAATGCAGCATTCAAACCTAAGGGGAAACAACATGAGACGCAGGTTTAAGTTGTTACTGGTGGGAGAAGCAGCTGTGGCACTTGGCTATAAGAAGCTATAAGTGGAGCATTTGGGAGGCATGGTACGTTGAAGACTGAGCCGGTCAAAATCCGTCTCACAGAGGGGGCAGTGCCTTACACGGTAACAGCAGCTCAGAGAGCGCCACTGCCTATAAAACCCAAGTGTTATTGAAAAGGTCGTCCAGTCCCATGGTGCCAGACAGTGGTCAACTGAAAAGGAAAAGTGCACATCTGCATAGACATGAAAAAGGTGAACGAGCAGGCGAAAAGAGAAAGATACCTACTCCCGACCATCGAAGAGGTCCAACCAATACCAGTAGGTTTTGCTTTTGATAGATTCCATTGCACAGTGAAAGCAGCCTGCTGACAACATTTATAATACCAAATGTTGCTGATATTGTTGAGACCTTGGAAGGGTGGAAGTGTGTGTGGACAATTGTTTATGGGTCCGACATGCTTGACCATGATGCATGCCTGGAAAAAGGTACTGGAGAGAACAAGCGAGCTGGTTTTACACTGAACAAAGACAAGTGTCGCTTCAGACAACAACAGTTGCACTTCCTGGGACATGTGGTGAGAGGGAATGGTGTTCAGCCAGATCCAGCAGACAGCAGAACTGCCAACCCCAACAAATCTGAAAGAGCTGAAACTAGCACTTGGAATGATTCATTATGTGGGGAAATATACTGGATACCCCACTTGGCAACCATTGGAGCACCACTTTACGAGCTCCTCAAAACCAACATGGTACGGATCTAGGATGAACCACAAGAGAGAGCGTTCCACAACCTGAAGTTTGACGAGCATACTCATGCTGGTATTACGATCCAAACAGACCAACAGCAGTATAGTATAGTATAGTATATAAAGTATATTCTCCGATTAAACTGATTCGATTTTTTTAATTTTCTTTTTTGGGGTTTAAAATAAAGTTTTGAAATACAATATGGATTCAAGTAAGACGGAGTATCAGGAAGCTGTTTCTCCTGACAAACAATAAATCACAGAGATAATTAGTTTTTGAGGAAGTCCTATTAAGTAACATTTTATCATCTCCTAAGTGCAGAGAAATCATTATTTTGGAGGGGCAAGGTTGAAGTTTAGAGGGAACCAAAACAAACTGGGTTGATAAAAGAAGCTCATCTGGTGCTTTGTTAAGCCAAGAATTCAGAGACAAACAGAGCTGACGTCAACGGGATCTCAGCACGGCATAAACTTCATTAAAGAGCAGAGGGTGTGACCACTGAGTGGTCTGAAAGTTGATTAACCCCTACCCCCACCAGACAGCACACGCACACGCACACACACACGCACACACGCACACACACACACATGCACACACACAAATACACACAGGTCTTTGAGTGAATAAATGCGTCTTTGTGTTATTATCCCAGGATGTGTGTGTGTATCCATGTGTGTTCGCTGTCTGGCACAAAAGTGAGAAACTGAGGGCATGACCCTCCAATGAAAAAAGAAAGAGATGGGATGGTTTTGTATCCATGGCGACAGAAAGACTCGGAGCAGGAAGCTGACAGGAAGTCTTGGTGTTCCATACCTCATGAGGGGCTCTTCCGATGTCTTGATGCTCTGAGCTGTTGTTATGGAAACGCCGCTGAATCAGGCTGAATGCTGGTAAAAAGCGAGTTGATTAAAAGAGGAATGTCATCAGCTACCGTGACATTTGATGGTATGTAAGTTTAGTGACCTTTATACACTGCAAAAACCAGCAACTTAATTAATCCGCATGTTTACCGTAGATTGGTAGGTTTGCCTTTGCATCTTCTTCTTTGTGTCTGCTTTCTTCTACTTTTATCTACCACATATATGACCTGATCTCATGGAAAACAATGTTCAAGCCATTTCATGTGTTTGGTTCAGAAAAAGGATATTTTGAAATAGTTCTCAATCCTGTTTCCAACATTTCTCCAAGTACATTTTAACATTTTACACAGCAATGAAACAGCGACTGAATCAGAAAATTACAGTGGATATAAAAAGTCTACCCACCCTCATAAAATGGACGTGGAGCTTAAAACGAACAGAAAAAACAAAAACAACTTTGAATTCCCTGACTGCATAAGTCTGGACCCCCTTTCATCACAGGGCTTTATTTGGCCTCATCATTTATTCATTCAAAATAAGGCCTGTTGGTAAATAGGATACACCTGCCGCTTCATGTTTAAAGTCATTCTGATGACCAGATAAAAGCCAGCTGTTGCTGCAGTCTGTGCTTGGATGGTTGGGGTTGCATTCTGCTGAGAGGCATGAGCTGCCAAAGAAACTGAGATTTAATTGTTGTAAAGTACCAATCAGCAGAGGGATATACAAGCTTGTTAGAGGCTCTGAATGTTCCCTGGAACTCAGTCTGAACTATCATCAACCATCATCAGTATGTAGAGTAAATGTGGCACCGCAGAGACATCTCATTGATCCTCATGCCCTTCACATGTGACTTCCATCTTCTGTATTCTGCTCAAGTCCGGGCTCTGGGGTAGGATGGTAAAATGAAAGCCATTGCATAAAAAAAGAATACAAAAGGGTGTCTGTATAATGCAAAAAAGAAAAAAAGAAGAAGTATTCATTCAGCCACCACAAACAGTGTGGGACAAATGCTGGTCTGAAGGGACTAAAGGCTGATCATTTCGGCCTTACAGTAATTGTTTTAAACATCCTGGCGCAAAATATTCTGTCCTGTTCTGTCAAAAAACCTAAAACTGAAGCAGACTGATACTCCAGTGCAACAAAGACCCAAAGCACACATTTCAACCAGGAAAGATATGGCTTCAGAGAAGGAAACAAGGGGCGGAGCCTGTTGAGTCCTCTTCTGTTGGTTGTGCCCCGTTTGAAACCAACAGATTTGTGTTACCATTTTCAGCGGTAGAAAAAGCAGCATAATGTGACATTGGATGGAGTTAATGATGGGGAGGGTACATAATTCATTAAGTCTCCTCTGGTCTGGGTCTGTACCAACTGGATACCCAAGTATGGGCCCAAGCACAGTTCTTTTTTTACGACTCCCCCTTAAAGGAGCATGAGGCTCCTTTTAAGAAATGAGTCTCTCTAGCGCCACCCTTCGCCACGACAACCGTCGGGGGTACTGCAGCCAACAGTGAAGCCGGCACGGGAGAACGGGGAGAACGGGGAGAACGCACATGCAGCGTCATGTGACGTCACATCCGCAGGACAGCGCGGGAAATTCGGCCTCCACAATTGCTGCACAGCCTGTTCAAGGCAACGGAGAGATACGCTAGAGGGCTCATTCTTTTTGGTTTGGAACGCTTCATCTGACATTATTACTAGAAAACTTAAAACATATACAAATTTTATTCATAAATCCTGCCTTATGCTCCTTTAAATGTGAAACAACAGTCTTCTTGTTAGTATTTCAAGAAATATGTTGACATATTTATCTGTGTAGTTTTTTTTGTGTCCATTAGCACAAAAAAGTAAAAGCCAACAGTTATGGACACAACCCAATTCATTTATTCCCATAATGTTTTTTTTATGGTCGACTTAAAACAGCAGCAGGCTTAAAGCTTTCCCGGTTAAAGAGTAATCTCCCCTTTCAAATCCTAAGAAATCTTCAAAAAGATATATTTTTTGAAAATCAGAGGCTTATGTATGAGTTGCAGCCCTGCTCCACTGAACTGCTACCAGATTACTAATCCCATATGCACGCACACATCGTCTTTTCACAATTTGAGCCAAGCAGATGGAAATGGTGCATCTCACTACCCTAACTAGGCAGGCAGATTAGAGAGCTACACACACACACACACACACACACACACACACACACACACACACACACACACACACACACACTCGGTTAGCTGAAAACTAAGGATGACATACGCAATCATCACGCTCAGTGCACAAACCGACACTCGCTGCTCTCAGGCCACCAATGGGAGAGGAGGAACAGCGTTAAAATATTAACCACACACAACCAACAGACACACACACGCTAAGCTAATTGGCTCGCGTCTGTCAGTGCTGTGTGCTTTCTCCCACCTGTCTGCATGTGCGCCGCGTCGATATCGCCTCGCATCACATTTGGGTCATGACTTGAGTAATTTGCTTTGATAATTGCGTGTTCGGTTCATTGGTCTGAGACACAGATGTGCGGATTCCCCCGGCGCGGGTTTGAGCCTCATGTGTTTCTGTGCAGCATGTATTCAGAGCTTCCTTTTTAACATATGTCCTGCCTGCCTGGTTTGATTTTTAGCTACAAGCAAAGATTTCAGGTCAGGCCCCAGCAGGGTCTCCCACACTCTCAGATCAACAGAAATGTACTAACTCCAGGCTAAAATGTGGAGGAATGTCATTCATCTCCTTGACTGCTGGCGTTTAAAACAAGTATGGGTGAAACTAGTGCGGCTTAAATATTTAACTGAGGGCCAGTGAGAAAGGATGCTCCGAGAAGAACCAAGTATTCGGATATCTGGATATTTGTTCTTCAAAAACTCAAAATCTTAAGAATATTTGTCTTATTTCTAGTTAAAATGTCTCATTTTTAGTCAAAAAAAAAAAAATCTCATTACACTTAAAACAAGGAAAAAACAAAAAAAAAACAACAATTTTCACCTGTTTCAAGTAGATTTTCACTTAAAATAAGTAGAAAAATCTGCCAGTTGAACAAGATTTTTTTGCTTGTAATGAGAATATAAATCTTTTTTCTACTTATTTCAAGTGAAAATTTACTTGAAACAGGTGAAAATTGTCAAATAAGTTATTTTTCTGGTAAGTACTCTTGTTTTAAGTGTAATGAGATTTTTTGACTAAAAATTAGACATTTTAACTAGAAATGAGACAAATATTCCTGGTAAGATTTTGAGTTTTTGCAGTGTAAGATGGACATCTCCTTTACAAATTTGGCATCTAGATAATGTCCTACAAAGCAATGAAAAACTGGTGCTGTGTTTGGTGCTGAACCAGTTCAGTTCAGCCAAAGGTCTGACAAACCCCAGCCATACCATCCTCCAGCTGCTTCCTTCTGGTCCAGCACATGCTGATTTTTCAGCCGACAGAGCAGGACAAGCGCTGATGTCATCAAGGTTTGCAAGTCACAGCTGAAACTCATTATCTTTTGGGTTCAGCTGTGAAGCTTTTGGGTTTCCAAACCACTGAACTGTCCCTTTAGGACTAAAGTTGACTAAACTTCATATTCTGTGTCCACTTTCATTCTTGACTGTCAGTTAAAATGGATATGGCATGTTTTTCACGCTACTACGCGCCGCAATCGTGGAATCTTACCCTAGATTTAAAAAAAGGGATTTGCAGCATGTTGTAGTTTTACGAAATAAACAAAAAATCAACTAATTATGTCATATGGTGGTTATTGTCTTCATTTGTCAAACTCTATCATAGATCAAAGTGGCTGTGTGCATCCATGAGATGGACAGCTATGGGCTACACGTCATGAGTCAGTGGCCCAGCCAATGGGAAAGGGCAATATTAGACGGTCTGGTGTCTGGTACTAAGTGTTCGGGTCTTCCTCACCAGATGGAAGTGTCTGGGTCTTCCTCAAAAGCTGGAAGTCACAGGATCTTCCTCACCAGCTGCTGTTGAGCTTTGTGAGCGGGTTTTAACCGTGAGCTCGTCCCTGGAGCGAAGTGTGTGCCTCCTGTGTGCTCATGCCTGTGGTTGGCAAGGGGCAAGCAGGAATGATTAAAAATATTGATCTCACTGTGTAAATGAAATCGTCACAGATTCTTTAGCCTCACGACAGGTGTTGTCATCCTTCCCTTGACTTGAGGAAGCGGTTTCTGCCACGTTCATGTAACAGTTTTTCTTCAGTTTTTCTAAATTTGGACTATGATGGAGCACCTTATTTCATACTGTCCTTAGAAGTATTTATTATTTCTGTATCTCCTCAATTTGGCAATGTTAATCTATTTAGAGCCAGTGAATAACACTAATAATGTGTGATGCAGACAAAGACTGTGTAAAACAATGGACAACACATTAGGTCACATGACCCATTGGTTTCTGAAAAGGAGTTTTGAAGCCCACGTTTTCCTTCATACGTAGCACAGCCATGTTGGTGATGTCTGACAGCTGAGCTGATGGGAACAGCGTGTTCCCATCAGCTCAGCTGCATGTCAATCAAAGTTGGCTTTGCTCCTGGCTCCTTCAGCCGAACGCTGCCATACTATCAGCAGAATTCTACAAAGCACGATGTACAGTATGCTGTAACATGTTGACTCAGCGGTGAAATAAAAAGAATGACAGTCCTGTTTAGTTGATGCTGGGTGGTTTCTTTGCTAAGTGTTGTAGCATGACGATTGACAAACAGATAACAAGTCTTAGTTCCACATGAGACTCAAACCTGAAGTTAGATGGTTGGCATTTGGATGCAGACAAAAGTTTTCTTCTGCGTCCCAGTGAAGGTGTTGCACACGTACAACATGATCAGAAAGTTGTTGGCTATTCTCACGCTTATATCCCTTACGTATCCAAGCGGTCTCTCCTTTTTAACACCAATTCAAGACCCTGCGGGGTGGAAAAAAGAGGGGATCGGATTTTACACCTTTCCAGAAAGCGGCTCTTAAATACAGACACAGAGACGGGGAAAAGAGGGAACCCTTCCATAAAGAAAAGGGCCATTAGTTTTATTGGAGCTTGGTTTGGAGCACGAGGTCCCAGCAACATCTCACGGAAAACATGCAGAAATGTACCAGATTAGAGGAGATTTAAAAACCTCAAGTTATTACAGCAATCAGAGAACATATTTAAGACAACATCATATCATTTTTTATGAAGTCAACAAAAAAATGCAGGAAATTTCCTCTTTAAATATTTAGTTTCAAGTGCTGAAACCTTTATATTTTTCTAATATTTATCACAGCTTTTCAAATGTTTTTCAATCATTAATCAGTGAATGTAGCACAAAAGGACTTTAAATTGATATTTAGAAATGCAGTTTAAAAGCTTGATATTCTTGAATGAACATAATATGCTCTGCATCATAGTTAGTTTGACTTTAGCCTAGCCTCGTCAGTAAAACCCTACGCTGTTTATGTCCATGGACGAGACGTGTCCCGATGTTTTTCGTGGTGTGGATGTTTGAAAAGAAACATCGACACCAACTCTTCAAAGTTAACTTACTGGGTTGCTGTCAGAAATGAGATTTTCAACCGAAGGCAGCTCTGCTTGAGTAACTGGTTCATGCTGTCAATGAGGGGATTAGTCATTAAACTCCAATTATCCTCAGACACCTGAAGCTTTTAGGGCCGTGCAGGCCCAGCAGACAGCAGCATGCACGCATCTGCTTCAACCCAAGTGCAGTTTTAAATAACAGAGTTTTATTGGACTTTCGTGGAGTCGGATAGCCGTGAAGGAATCGGTGATACCATCATCTGGCTGAACATATAGGGGGTTGCTATTACCCTGAGTGTGTGTATGTGTATGTGTGTGTGTGTGTGTGTGTGTGTGTGTCCAGCTGTTCAACTGTATTACCACTTCTGACACAAGTCCCCATGTTCTCATGTTTCCCTTTTAAAGCACACATTTTTCTCACAAATCTAGCTCCCTTATTCCCTTCAGGACAACTGGAGTACAAGACTTACACACTCATAACATATAAAACACACACACACATGCTCAAAGATTACACTTATGCTGTTCTGATAAGGTTTTACGTTACAGATTTAATGTTATCGAGCCCCTGTGGAACAATGTTTGGTCTGTTTAGCTTTCAGGAACAATATCCTACATTTGATATCGCGTTTGCACTCATTATCTCTCCATTTCTGTGGCTGGATTCGTTCATTCAGATTCATGAATTCAAACGGACAAAGAAGGATGTTGATGCAGCACAATGGGCACCAAACTTCTGTTCGTCTCTGTATCACAGACCTAAGAAATGAAATGTTCACTTTGTTTTCATTCACTTTACATGAACAAAATCACAAGAAAAGAAAAGATGATACTTTTTAGTTTATATTGCAAAAGCATTTTTTTGCTCAACAACAGACATTTATTATCCACAGGCAAGAAAAGTGATGCATTTACCTTCTGATAATCAATAAATCCAAACTTGCAATATTCAGAAGGAGTTTGCTCATCGAATCTTTCCACAGCAGCTGCTCGTGCTTTGAAAACCTTGATTCATGTTTGGTCAGAGCAGGACTGGCAATAACGAGGTTTAATAAAGAACCACTTTGATGGTTCTCGAAATTCATTATTATGCTTCTAAAATGAATTATTTATTTTATATTTTATTTATGAATGCTTAAAGGACCAAAGTGATTTAGTGCTT
This sequence comes from Cololabis saira, assembly GCF_033807715.1. Lineage (NCBI taxonomy): Eukaryota > Metazoa > Chordata > Actinopteri > Beloniformes > Belonidae > Cololabis > Cololabis saira. The sequence goes on from NC_084609.1 coordinate 26,154,185, forward strand.
CTACACAGCATACTACTTGCCCGCTGCTAGTCTCTAAGAGGAACACAAATCTTATTTAAATCTATTCCATGAGAAGTTAAATGGCTGGCCTTGAATTAATTTGGTAGTTTTATCAGCCCTTTGTTTAATACCAGCGTCGTCTGACTGTTGTATGCATTATTTACGTATAAAGATGCTTCTAACTGTGTGACCGTTGTATAAATGGTCTCATGCATGGTCTTGAATATGACGGGCGGCAGATCTGTGCTGTGAAAAACGGAAACAGTGAATGTGAGAGGGGTCAAGTGTACTAATTTAACCGTCTGGCCCTCAACACAGCTGAATGCTATATGAGTTATAGTTTAACCCCAGAAGTCAAGCATCCCGTATATATTTGTGTGTATTAGTGACGCTGAGGTCAACAGGTGTCACATCTAATGTGAGGCGGTTGCTTTATGTTCATCAGATATGGCAGCTGGCGTCTAGGGGGCTTCCATTCACTTTGCAACAGACATTTTAAAGTAGTTATTTTTATTTGCTGTAGACTATCACTGTTCAAGTTGTCTAGGACACATATATTAGGTCATTTTCTTTCTATTTATGGTGGATCCCTCTTATAAAATTACTGTTGTGGTCCTAGGGCTGGGCGATATATCGAGATTTTAATATATATCGATATATTTTCAAACGTGATATGGTACGAGACAATATCGTTAATATCGATTTAAATTATTATTTTTTTTTTTACATTTTTTAATGATTTTGATATAGCTTATTTTGTGACAAATTGACTTGAATGTTTTATTTGAGATTTGCACAAATGTTTTGTTATTTGCACAACTGTCTGCCTGTTACTGTCTACATTGTACTAATTGCACAGTGTATTTTAATTTAATTGTTATGCAGGAAAGGGATATTTGTTTTATTTTATTCAAGAAGCATTTTTATTCTATATATGCAGGCAGTTTATTTTTATTTCATTTGTTTTATACATTTTGATATTGTGCAGACCTCTGTTAATAAAGGTTCCTGTGTGACATTTGGCACGTGGCTTTGTATTAAAACTGACTTTTTTTAAGGGTTTGCCTCAGAAAAAAATGAAGCTAACAGAGATGCTATGCTATAATGCTTTGGGAGAATCCCCAATTATGGCACAGAAAAAATATCGATATATATCAAGTATCGCCATTCAGCTAGAAATTATCGAGATATGACTTTTGGTCCATATCGCCCAGCCCTATGTTGTCCCATCGTGGCAGAAGGCGGTGTCTCCAGAATACTTTAAAGTACAAACCTGACACAGCAGAGGATGATTTATGGCTCTTTAATTAGGGAATGTTGTTTTTATTGTGGATCCAGCATGTTACTGCATAAATTGAAGAAGGAACTAATTAGTGATCTGCTCCAACTGTGTTAGATTTGTTCCCCCATGCCACTTTTACCTGAACCAGTGTCCCACATCTCTCCGGAATAGCTGAGCACAAACCAGACACCACACCATATGTTTGAAATTAGTCAAGACAGCAGACCGGTATTCATTTATTTGTAATATCTCAAAAACAATTAGATGACTCTCATTTTGTATCAAGCTTTCTGGTCCTCAGAGGTTGACTCCGGTGATCCTTTTATGGCCTGGAACTTGCCTATTAATCATCGGACAGAAAGAAGGTTTTTTTTCCCCTTTTAAGGAGTATTCTGCATATACATTTCTGGTATTATTTTTCAGTGCCAGGTGCTGCTCCTAGGAATGAACATACTTCATCTGGTGTTAAACTCTGTGGGCTTATTTTTCTGTGGCAAAATCATAATTAAACCTTTTACGTGGATAAATTCCACATCACTTATACAGGACTGTCTCAGAAAATTAGAAAACTCCTATCTCAAAAAATTTGAATATTCTGGGAATCTTAATCTTAAACTGTAAGCCATAATCAGCAATATTGAAATAATACAAGGCTTGCAATATTTCAGTTGATTTGTATTGAATCCAGAATGTATGACATTTTTGTTTTTTTAATTGCATTACAGAAAATAAAGAACTTTATCCCAATATTCTAATTTTCTGAGACAGTCCTGAACATAGGTTTCTTCCTGTAAGATGAATTCATGGGATTGTTTGCCTTCTGTTAAAATGCTTGACTCTCTATTACATGTATCTCTGAAAATCACTCTGATTTGGTCTAAATGCAACATATTACGATAACCTAATTTTAAGGCTTTGGGCTCTGGACTCTTGTAATCCAACAGTGTCAGTGATTAGTGTTCAGCTGGGATGGGCTCACTTATCCTAAACCTAAAACCACTGAGCCGGCTTCTGAGAATCCTACTTCCAACATGTCCAACCCAAAAAATACCACTCTCTCGACTGCTGCTGTGTAAACATTAGGGGTGGGACGATACGGGTAAGTCCCAATTCGATACTTTGGCGATATGTGGCCCAGGATATCGATAATATCACGATATTTTCGATATTCGATATATCGATATATCGATATATCGGTAAGAGCGATATATCACGATATATGGGACTAAAAAAGAAAAAATACCTATAAAAAGGAAAACGTCTGTAGTTATGCATTTATTCAATGCCAAAACTTCATACAAGAAAGTGCATTTGTATATTTCCTCACTGTCTCCTAGGCTTGTAAATGTAAACACTGTACAGCTGGACAAATTAAAGTGCATGAACATTAATAACATGTTTTATATAAACCAGGACAGTGCACTGCTTTGTAATAATTAAATACATTAAATAATAATTTCACAAATATAATTATTGTGAAATAACTAAGAAATAAATAACTCAAATAGGCTTAACAATATCCCTTCTTTTCCAATATCCCTTTAGCCAGTCTAATTTATTCTGTCACCACACACACATATTGCCATGAAGCATCAGGCATTTTTCACTCATGTCATGACAAACTGTATCCGATAACAGAAGAAACCAAACAAGCTATAATAAATATAAATAATATGAACTTCATTGAACTAATATAACATTTTGAAATTTAAGCTGAAATATCCAAAGCACTGAACACTGGTTGTGCACGGGTGGGCGTGTGTCTGAGTGTGTATGAGAGTGTCCGTGTCCGTGTGTAACGTGACTGGTGATTCAATGATCTGCAAGTTTTCCCAGCACACGGTTGACTGGACACGGAAGGATACGAGCGAGGATCACTTACAGAGTGAAAAGCATAAACGTCATAACACAAAAAGACTGACGATCATTTACTTTAACGGCGTCTGTGGAATAATTTTGTATTAGTACGAGCCGCTCTCCTCACATGGAGCGCGAGCGGAGCGGGGTCCGTTTCTTAACGCAGCTGGTTGTCTGTGCGAGCGGACATTAACGCACATGGAAGTTTAAACACCGGCTCAAACAGCAAGTTTTCCAGCATTAACAGTGCTGCTAAGCCCGCTGTCTGTACGGAGTAAACTGTGGTTCTGTATTTTCTGAGCTGGTTTCTCAGGCGGCATGTTTGTTTTGCTCACGAGGGCAGCGGGGGCGGGCGGGGCAGAGCTTGAACAATAGTGCGGTGACAACCGCGTAAACCATTAAGTGTGTTGTAATAAAATATCGATATTAGCCGACAGTATATCGATTATTTATTGAAACAGAGAGCACAACAATATATTGAAATATCGATTTTTTTTCCCACCCCTAGTAAACATCGTGATACAAAGAAGCTGTTAGACATAAACCATCCAGATCGGGCTTGGTGGTTTATCTGTGGCAGTGATAAAGTTGGTCACTCACACACTCCGACGTTTGATTGAAAGGAACAAACCCAGACTCCGTCTCTGGAGGCCGCTGAAAGGCCTTCCAGGAAATATAGGAGATTGGTAACTATAGAAGGAGACGAAATGTCACAGCTGACCAGTTGATAACTGGTACATTTTAACGCTCCATCACAGAAGCATCCATTGAATGAGCAAAAATAATATCACATGATCAGAGTTTACACAGCAACCTGTCAGCAGCTTTGGCTTTACTGGTTTTACTTTCTCTATTTGCAAAAAAATGTGAATAATGTACACTTTTGGTTAGGCCTGTGTTGAAAAGATCAATTCTCCGATTTTAAATCGATTCTCATATTAGTTCCTAAAAATCGATTCATATGTCTAAAGATCGATTTAAAAAAAAAAAAAAAGAAAAAAAAAAAGATTTTTTTTTTTTTTCATCATTAAATTACAACTTTTGGTACTTTTTTGTTTATGCCCAAAAAGGAATATTTTGTTGGACACGAGAATAACTGGTGCCATGTTTTTGCCTTTAAATATGTTTAGAGGTATGAAAACATTCAAGTTTTCAGTTATAATTGCATAAATTGTCTATATTTCTTTGCTTTATATACTGTCTTGGGGTTAAATTTGCATAAAATGTTAAAAACCAAGGCAATTTCATACGGCCTCTGTTTGCTGCCCTGGATCTGTTTGATAATTCTGACCCACATGATGTTTCTGAAAGCAGTTCTATCAGCATTCTGGGTGATTGGTCCTTACAGCATCATTAGCTGCAATACTTGCTGTTGAATCTCAATATAATACTAGTATTAATATGTTGGATAACTAGACAGTCATATAATTCATGCAACAGCTGAAAAAACTGTTTTATTAACAGTAACCCAAATCAATATCGGATCGAATCAAATTGGATCGAATCAAAGCGTGATAATCGATTCTGAATCTTAAGAATTGGAATCGAATCGATTCTTGATATTTGAATCGATCCCCAGCCCTACTTTTGGTAGTAATGCACTATTTGTCACGCTACCTACGGGTTTTTGAGATTACCAGAGAAATATGCTCCAAATATTGTTTTGAATTAACAAATACGAGGTAAAGATATTCAACGTTCATGTTCATCAGTATGTTTTGACTATGTTGCAGTTTTGCAGTAAATAATCTTCAGTGGCAGCAAACAGACTCGCAAAACGATGAGCTGAAAATCGTTGGAAAAGTGCACGTCCTTTGATTTATCCTGTATTGGTGGTAGGCCATGTTCCTGCTGCAAACTTTTAATGTCAAGCCCTGGGAAATGTGACAAAACAGACAGAGTGCAGATGGGTGGAATAATTCAGCGACTGAGCCGTGAGCTTTGTGCATGACCAGCCTGCAGCGATGAAGGCCAAGCGTGAGCTGCGGCGCTCTTCGAAGCGCAGAGCACAGGCGCTTCTTTTTTCTCGTCTTTTCACATGCCGGCATCTCGTACGTCCTCCGCCTCAGATGACTGACAACAACTGTGTGTCCCTTAAGCTCGTGTTACCGCTGCTTCAGATGGAAACACCTGAACAGCAGAAACTGTCCATCAAAAGCCAGCAGCTGGTTTTTCTTCTTCTTTTGAATAGATGAAAAAGAATGACATGAATTCTACTATTCTTGCCTTTTATCACAGGATAGAGAGCAAATGGTCTGCATTTATTTATTCTCCATCATATTGTGGGAATCTATTACTGTGTTTCAAAGTAAAGGACACGGGGGAAGTCTTATAGTTCATGGTCACCACCTCAACAGTTGTACTTTACATTACTTAAAGCTGCATAATAAATAATTCATGCTTTGTTGTACTTTTGTAAGGACATAACTATGTTATTGTGGAGATGGCATCATTACATTTTAAACTATTTCTCTAGATTTTGAAGCTTTAGTCTTATACATTCTGCATTTATGTCTCTTGTTTCTAAACACTGACTGTTTAAATACCTTTTTCATTAGAAAGCATCAAAGGCTGCCTCTCACAATGCTTGTCTTAAGTTGCTGTGAGGATTGATGTTTCAAAGAAACTGATTTAATATTCATGTCAGGATACATGAGTTGGATGACCTAACCCATGATCAGTGATGTAAAGTTGCTGATTCTGCTTTAGTTCTCTTGCTTTTGTAAAACTGGACGGACGTCATACTTCTAAGAAACTAAGTTCATGTGGAGATAGAGTTCAACACCAGAGAGACTGGACATTCATGGTTATTTCAAACTGGATGCAGTGATAGCCTTGCTTGCTCAAATTCACATTCCCTGATTGTCTGCACTTGTGTCTCCTTAACCCCTGTGTATATCTGGTCTTGTCTTTCCCCTGCTCCCTGCTGGTCTGTACTGTTTCTACCTCCACGTGTCATGTCATGTTTTGGTTTTTTGGCTTACAGTAAGTTTTGCAATCCTGCTAAGCAGTGCTTTTCTTTGATTTAAAGGGGACCTATTATGGCATCTAATACCTATTTTAAACAGGCCTTGAATGTCTTAAAAACAAGCTTTTGATTGTTTTTGCTAAATAAATTAGAAATTAAGCCTCTGAGCCATGTCTTTATCATCCCATTCTCTAACCTCATTATCTATGAGGGATTCTGAGTGGGCGGGGCTATGATAATGAGGCTCTGTGCTGATTGGCTGCCTGAATGACACGATACACCGCTACGAAAAAATGTCGGAAGCTCCGGCCGGCGGAGTTAGTTGTGGGCATGGTTTCACGCATCGGAGGCCAACCTATGTAAATTGCATTTTGGTTACGTAACGACGGGAGCAGAATCTGAACGGCTCGTAGAAGCCACATCACACTGGACGGCTCATCCGGGCGGCTGTACAGACACTGCAGAATTTGGTTGCTTTCCTCCTTCTCTGAGTTGGCAGACTGAGGGGGACTTTATATATGTTAAAGCAAGAGAAAACATGTTTTTCATAATAGGTCCCCTTTAAGTACAATAAATCCCTATTTTTGGAACTCCTGACTCCTGGTCTCCTGCATCTGGGTCCTACTTCAACCGCACCCTGACAAAAATGTTAAATAAACCATAAATAAGCAATTTTGTATTGAATTTGTTTTGTTTTTATATAGCATCATTGTTTGTGAGATTAAAATTATGTTTTGCAAATGGCACAATTCACCCCAGTGTATTTTCCCTAACAGCACAACTTACCCTCTTGTGTCTGGGGGAAATTTGTGCCACAAAACCTTTTTTTTTCAAAGGCTATATTTCTCATACAGTTTACTTTAGATTCAAAGTTATTGTTCCCAGAGATGCACAACATCCTAAACTATATGTACCAATTTTAGTTGGAGGCTTTGCTGTAATCCCCTTGATTTAAAGGAACTTAAAGTAAAAAATGGCTCTACTTTCCCCACTCTCCCCTATATCCACAATAACAAATGTAAGATTTTGTGTATTTTAGAGTTGCCAAGAAAAAATTATATTGAGATCTGTTCCACAATAAGACTCCTTTTGAGGTTAAAAATCTGCCACCATCGTCCAGGCTCGTCAGCTTTTTATCTTCTGGTATTAGTCATGTGATAAAGGGTTGACAAATCAGGGAAGAATACGTTGTCACCCAGAGGAATATATTAGGAAGTGAATATGTGCTTTATTCTTGGTTTCTCTGGACTACAAACATTTCAAGGGATTTGGATGCCAGATATGACGATAACAAAAGTTTAATGTTTGAAAATGTAACCTCACCAGTGTGCCTGAAATGAAAGTGACATGAAGGAACTCTTACTGTTTTCAGCTCAAAGGTTCCCCCTTCAGGCTTGGAGGTTAAGTGGGGGTTACAACACTCAACCGCTCTCTTTATTTCCCGTCCTCGCTTCATTTCTTCTTATGTTCTTAGATCTCTCAGTAGCCTCTCCCATGTTGCCCGCTGTAGCTCTGTGAACTAGAATCACCTTCCAGCCATCGTTGATAGTATGTGACATAGTGGCGTAAACCGATCCGCAGCTGTCGCAAGAGAAAACCAACATGAGAATCCAGCCTCACGTTTGTTGGGTTTTGCTGATAGTAGAGATGGGATACTGTCCGAGGTCGACAATACTTCCTAAAAGTAATCAAACAGTCCTTGAAAAAAAGCGGAAACTGGTGTTTTTAGGTTAAAAAATAAGTTATTTTGCCCCCTCTGGCCAACCGGGGCGCCAGATGGGGTGGGGAGGATCTGGCCGGAATAACGTGATCCTTCCACGCGCTACGTCCGGTCAGAGAATCCTCACCCTGTCTGGTGAAAAGAAGCGGTCCGTCACTCCTCAGGATAAGAAGGAGACTTGAGCTCAGTGAGGGCCCTCCCTGGGTTGGCAGAGGAGAGCAATGCCCAGGACTGTTACTTAGGTATGAGCACTGGGTGATGAAATGGGTCAAAAAATCGGGGATAAAAAAATATTTAAGAAAAAAAAAAAAAAAGTTATTTTATACAGCTTTAAGCCCTAAATGTCATTTGACTTGAGAAATTAATCACTTCTCAATTTTGTATTGTTTTTCTAGCACATAAATACTTAATGTTCCTTAAAATCAAACTGAATGTTTAAATATATTGTAAAAATAATGCTACTGCTACTACCACTACCAATTAATGATGGCCTATACATCTTCTATATCCCATTACAGTCATTTTGTGGTTATTCTTAGTATTTTGTGATTCATTCATTCTTAGAAAACATGACCTGGAAAAAATGCAGATGACTCATCCTGGATTTAAGAGCGTATATCTGATGTTTAACATTTCTGTTATTACAGGAAATGTCCAAGTATACGGACAGAAATTGCACGTTACTATTGTTTTTTTGGGAGCTGTTTTCTCTAAAGGCACGAATAGAAACATTTTTTTTCTATCATTTCTCATGATTGAAAATAACAGTAAATTAAGTGAGGTCCAATATTTACTCCCGTTCTGGCGGCTTCTGCTTTGTGTGAGAATTCCTTATGTGGTATTTATATGTAGAATTTCACAAATAATATGAATCCGTGCTGCTTTCTTTTTAGTGCTGTAGCGAGTAATAGTTTGACAAAGGTAGATGCATAGGAGCACATGTCATACATTCAGAAGCATCCTGCTGCTTTGTACGCCAAACAATAGGATTATTCTGTGTTCAGCTGTGTGACATGAGGAGAATTAATGCTGTGGATGGTTATGATACTGTTGTGGTGTGTGACCTACATCTGACTCTGCACAAGGCTTTCATCTTCTTTGAGGATGGCTTTTTGGTGTGAAAGATCAAAGAAAGAGAAGAGTGTTCTTCTGGTCCTTTTATTCACATTTTCTCTGAGCCAGTTCCCTGTAAGATCAGTCTGTTTCATCTCTATTTCATCTTGTAGTTCCTGCTTTTGTTCCCTCTTTTATATATAAGTGCAGTGGCAGACTTGTCAGACTTGTCTTCTCGTCTTTGTTAAATTTGACCCCAGTGAGAAATAATATAAAGCATGAGGTCGTGTTTTATGTGGTTCATGGCTATGACCACTTGTGAATTGGTCTATAGACTGTCGTGTATGAAGTTATGTTTATGTCTCATTCATTCATTCAGCTCATTCACAAGCAAGTGTACAGAAAACCTTGTTACCTGGGCTTCTTTCAACACAAACACAACCAAACACAAAATTAAACTACTAGAACAGTTATAAATGTGGCCAACTGTGGCCACGTTTACACATAGCCAGGTATTTACAAAAACTGATATTTCCCCCTCTACGTTTTGAAAAATACCATAATTTACACGAACCCGCATACCGGTAAATATGCTGTTAAGGTGCTATGAGCAGCCAAACCTACAGGGGGCAGTGTAACGAGAAGTATAAAGTCATGCTAGCCAATCAGAATCCTGGAAAAAACATCAACAAATGACACGAGTAACTTCCAGTTACTTCCAAGATGGAATTAGAGTTTTTTGTTTGGAGTGACAGAGAAATGGAGTTACTTTTAAGTGTGACTTTAGAATACAAAACAGGTAAAATACAAGAAAATATTGACGGTGGCCAAACAAATTGTAAACACAGGTCACACACATGACGCTGGTGACGTTTCTGTCGCATAATGTGACGTTCTGAAGCCTAAATGTCCGTTTCCCTCTGTTTACAAGCAAACGTGAAGATGGAGTTTTTGCAAATCTCCACTTTGGCCGGAGTTTTCAGAAATGATCGTTTTTTTGGTGACTTTGAGCTTCATTTTCGTGTAAACGAACGGCCAAAACGCATGAAAACAGCACCGTTTTTGCTACGTGTAAACGGGGCCTGATGGATTTAGAAGGAAAATGTCCAACAAAAGAAGTATAGGTATAGGAAGTGAAGTATTGAAATACAGTTTTTTTGGTTTATTAAAAACAAAGAATAGATGAAAAAATCTAACACTAGCATGGCAGCACCTGTGTCCACAGCAGTCTAGCTAAGTAAGCTAGCTTCATAAGTGAACATATATAGGCTATCGGGCCTTTGGCGGTTACAATAATGCTGTTGTGGCTGAGGATGGGATAGTTGGACACCCCTGATTAAGTGTGTATAGCATGTAGGTTTTCAGATCGTTTTCTTCTCTGTGTCCCACTACACTGCTGCCTAAACAGAGGGGGAAACTAATTAGAGATCTCCTGCAGCTGTGTTGAATTCTGTATTGATCCCCTGAACTACTGCCTCATGTCTACCCTACCCCTAGTGCTACGTAGTAGGGGGAGACACCCCCACCCCCACAGCATGCTGTACTCCGTGCATCAGTCGATGACTGCTGTGAGGAAATCACTTTTGTTTGCTCATATTAAAATGATTACAATGCGGTTAAATTATTCTGATTAAAATGTGGCAAAATGTTATTAGATGTCCTGCAGGGGAGGAATAAGCCTCTTAGAGGGATAGGCATTTATCAGTAAGTGCAGATTTGAGAATCAGTGAAGTAGAAAGTCACATGGATGTATGTAATTAAATTGTGAATTCATGTCATTCCATCCTCCTGAATGAGACAACCATAAATTTGTGTCGGAGAAAGTGTGTTAGTGGATACAGCTCTTTCCTGTTGAATTTTGTCAAGTACACACACACACACACACACACACACACACACACACACACACACACACACACACACACACACACACACACACACACACACACACACACACATACAAAGTCAGAACAAGATAGTCTTTCATGAATATTGCTGTTGTTATTGACGCTATAAGAGTGGGTCTTCGTAGAAAGAATAATCTTCTGTCAGCGTGTTTGTTGAATATACAGCAGGAACAGTGGTACCTCATAGAGAGCTGAAGCAGTGCAACTCCCTAACAGTACGCTGAATGAATGAGTTTAGTTGAATGGAAAGCAAAGCTTGTTACTTGATTTAAAGAGATGAAAAAACAGTTTCTAATAATTGTTCTGTGTGTTTCTGATAGTTGCAGCAGCTGAACCGCTGGTCCAAGGCCAGAAGAAACTTCCTGAAGATGTGGACTGGTCCTATTCAGGTCTGTAGGAAATGTTTCATTTCTCTGATCTTCTTGCCCTTTTAGACAAAAGATACGCAAAGTTGTAGTACGCTTTTAAGAGGAGGTATTTGATGATATCTACAGAAGAGTCAGATATCCACTTGATTATCAGCTGTATGGAGCACCCTGCAGGTGTTTTTATTCCATCTGCAGATGTCATTTACATTGTTTCATAACAATGTAAATGTGGCCGGGTGGAGAGGTTGACGGGACACGCACCTGTGTCCCATCCACCTGAGTGGCTGCCACGCCTCCACCCGGCCTGCCTTTATAACGCAGCGCTGGAGAACAGAAGAGGGGCGGAGGAGCTGCTGTCAGGCAGAGGTGCTTATGCACTGTGTGTGGGTGATTTGGGTGTTTGAATTGAATAAAACAGGGTTCTGCACAAGCTTCGTGTCTCTCCATCCTTCGGGCGGGCCCCCGTGGCACGCACCCTGCCACATCTGGCGCCCAACGTGGGGCCTTCGAAGGTGGACGAGAGAGGCATGGAGCGGGCCCTGGACGCGCTCGCCCAGGCCATGGCGGGCATGACGGCCATGTTCCGCGACCAGGGCGAGCGGCAGCTGGCCGCAGTGGAGGCGCTCATGGCCGCGGGGAGACCCACCCCGGCGCCAGCAGCGCGGGAGGAGATGCCCGCGCCGCAGCTCAGCGGCCGGGAGGCAGGAGCTGCGGGCCGCCAGGCGACGGCTCCCGAGACGGCGGGACCGACGGAGCGACCCATCCCTGCACCCCGTCTGAGGTTCGCCGCGGCAGCGCTGGTGGCGGAGCTTAGGGGCCGCGAGGCAGAAGCTGCGGGCCACCAGACGACGGCTCCTGGGATGGAGTCAGCGGCGGAGACGGAGGGGGAGGCGGAGTTGGCTGGGGAGGCGGCTGCGGAGGCGCAGCCGCCAGCGACGTCGGGTCCCGCGGAGACGGGGCCGGAGCAAAGTGTGGGGGAAGTGGCGGTCCTGGAGGCGGACCAGCAGCCGGCGCAGGGCTGCGTCACCAAGGAGGGCGTGGTCCGGGACGCACCAGCTCCAGGACGGGGCTGCGCCGTGAGGGACGCGGTCGTGGACGCACCGTGTGGCCCGAGGCCACCATGGGCCCGGCCCCGAGAGCGGCTTCCACGGCGGGCGGGCCGACGCCGGGGGCGACCCCCCCGACCGTTGCGCTGGTCAGGCCGACGCCGGGGACGACCCCCCGACCAGGAAGGCCCGGAGGGTTCCGGGCTTCCTCTCCCGCTCCGAGGAGGGGGCGGGGGGTGGAGTAGGCTCGTTCCGGACTGACCCCGGCTCGAGATTGGCGTTGGGGGTGTGTGGCCGGGTGGAGAGGTTGACGGGACACGCACCTGTGTCCCATCCACCTGAGTGGCTGCCACGCCTCCACCCGGCCTGCCTTTATAACGCAGCGCTGGAGAACAGAAGAGGGGCGGAGGAGCTGCTGTCAGGCAGAGGTGCTTATGCACTGTGTGTGGGTGATTTGGGTGTTTGAATTGAATAAAACAGGGTTCTGCACAAGCTTCGTGTCTCTCCATCCTTCGGGCGGGCCCCCGTGGCACGCACCCTGCCACAGTAAATTAAATCTTGTGCACGTTCAGGCTGCAGTGGAAGCGCTTGTATGACTTGCATGTAGATTCTTCAGGCCTGGACATTTGCGGATGACACCAGCCACGACTCTCTATATCAAACCATTCAAAGGTTATGGCAGAAAGTAGGAACTATCAGATATTGACCAATTAGAAGAAGGGGCGGGGCTACTTCAGGCCAGTGAAGGTCAAGTACTCAATACCGAGTCCGATGACACCACCCACATGTCTTTATCACAACCCGTTCAAAAGTTATGGCAGAGAATTGGGACTATCAAATATGGATGAATCAGATGAAGGGTCGGCGCGCTTTTTGGCGTCTATCGTCGCCACGGTAACGCTTTTGACTGAGAAAAGTAATGCGCATCGTCGGAGGATCGAGAAGCACATTTTGATGTTTAACACACGTGGGTGCACGTTACGGTTCGGGGGAAGAAACGGCCGAAGAAATGGCATAAATTGCGCCAAAATTACAGGATTAATTCAAAATGGCCGACTGCCATGGCGCCAAGACGTGATACAGGTGTGTAGTGATTTCCGTGCATGTACGTCAAACCGTATTGTGGGGCTTGAGGCACAAAGTTTTCTAGGGGGCGCTGTTGAGCCATTAGGCCATGCCCATTAATGCAAACCATTAAATATAACATTTTTGTCCGGCCTGGCTTGCTTGCAAAATTTGGTGACTTTTGGGGCACGTTTAGGGGGGCAAAAAGGCCCTCATTTCGTCGGAAAAGTTTTTTTAAAATTGCAGTCTAATAAAATCTAATGCACTTCACATGACCAACAACAAGAAATAACAAACTCCAGGGTTCTGGGTACTTTCATACATCGAGAGAAAGCCCCATCGCTAAAGCCACAAAGGTCGGGATCTAAATCACCCAGACCGCAACACCAGACTGCAACATTTCAGTCCAAATACCTCCCGATTTGCAGGTATTATCTGTTAACATCTCCTGCAGGAAAAGCTTGATCTACCTCCAACCATCTGGTTAGCTGACTTTAGCTAACTCAGCACGGAGCCCCCGCCGAGTTAAACCGCGATCAGACAGAAACAAAGAGTGGTCGCAGACAGGCAGAAAATGGCCCCAGAAGGGGAGATTAGAACTGGACAGGGGGTATCAGGAGAAGAGACCTGCCTCATCAGCTCATCAATGGGCTAAACGCGAGGCTATTAGACTTATTAACCTGATCCCTGAGGTGCCACTTACTTGTAGCATGTCAGATACTATATGAAGCGTTGAATTGCTAAACATAGATCTGACATGGTCAGGGTTGACCCCAAACATCTATCAACGTGCAGACTAGACCACCAACCCGGTGTGTCTGGTTTAATTAATCATTCTATCTTAGCTTGAGTGGATTGTAGCATTTACTTCACAGACAGACAGTTTGTGTGTGTATATGCATATTTTCATACTGAGCTGAGACTGAGCAGCTTTTCCGTGAGGACATGGACACCAGCGATGCTTTTTAACCAAACACAAACTCAAATGAAGATAAAAGGAAATCTTTCCTTGGTTCTTGAAGACGTTTCACACCTTACGATGTAGGTCACGTACACAGGCTGGAGGCGCGCTGCACACGCTGCAAAAACACATTTCTAAGAAAGCAAAAAAAAAAGCTGTGTTTCAAGAAAATAAGTCTTAGTTTTGGTTTCGTGTCTGGACTATTAAAGAATTCTAGTCAAGAAGATTCGTCTTAGTCCCTTGGCAGATGTATTGTTGCTTAATATGAGACAACTTGACTGGATTTAGGAATATTACCCTAATTTTTATTTCTTTTGTTTAAGTTTCTTATCTGGTTTTGGTCAGTTGACTCAGGGTGTGAACGGTTGTGAAACCACCTGGTCAGACGACTCAGGGATTAAGTTATCATGACCCAGATAACCGAGAATCTGCACCAGTGCAAAGTGAATGTTCCTCTTGTGTTATTAAGGGATTCTTCCTGCTGAGGGGTTTTTACAACAAACACATATTCTGCATTTATAGCAGAGGGGCTGCAGAAGTGGATGCATAATGCATATTTGTAGTTAAACATGAGATAAAATACATTTGGGGTTGTATCTGATAACCCTGCCAGTCTCAGACTCAGTATGAACACTGGTGTGAAGTACTAATCTTACCTTTGTTACAGTTTTTCAGCTTCAGTGACAGAAATCTGAATGAGTCTCAGTCTCATTCAAGTTGTTGCAACAATTTGTTCCACCTTGAGCCTTTTAAATACTTAAAAACTGCCTGAGCCACATCCATCCACGTCCGTCCACTGACTTTTTATGTGCAGAACGCGTGTACTGAAATCCTGAGCAGGTAGAAGAACACAGACATAGAATGTTTGTTTGAATTTTTGTTTGAAGTTTTGTTTTTGCAAGCAAATACAAAGTATTGTAAAAAAGACATTATATTCTTTGTTTTTCCAAACACAAAAAATCTATTCTGCGCTCTGAAAAATTACAATTTTCTGGCTCGCACTCAGCTCTGTGCCAAACCACAGCTACTTAGCCATGCAGATCTATCTATCTATCCATAGCTACCTTATGAAAAGCGATGCAGTGAGCCGTACCCAGACTGACCAGCGGTCGCTCAGGATTCAGGCACCACAGATATTTTCTCTCTTCAAACGTTTAAAGGTGTTAATCCCTGTTGTGTCCATCAATAAATATTCCTGATCGTTAGTCACACGACTCTGTTTATGCTAAATTCAGTCGGAGAGAGGGAACACCGTCAGCTCCAGACTTAGTCCCGGCATCAGCTCACTCGGTGTGAAAGAAAGTCGGTTAATTACTGTATAATCAACTACTTTAGAAATAAAACATAAACAGAATCACACCAGTAACAAAACTGTAATTCAATTACATCCATTCATGAATCGACTTTCATTTGCAGGAACATCCACTCCCATAAATCCTCAGATAGTTGGTCGTGGGTTGTAAATGAAGGCAGACGTTCGGCCCTCACATGCAGCCCTGCATGCACCACAAACTCCAAATGAAATACAGTCTCGCTCTCTGCAATTTGTTGCTGCTCTTATTTGTCAAGATGCATGAATTTGAATAGATGTACATGTATTTTCATCCTTCAGATCGTTCTCCTTCCCCCTGTCAGAGGTTCACAATCCACTTCCAGGCAAACACCCACGTTTGTCAAATTGTAATGGATTTTTTCTGTATGATACACCGGCATGAATAATGAAAAGCCCGTGTGCAGCTGAGGTGGAGACGATATGTGGCTTCTTTTTCTCTCTGGTGGGTTTCCAAGTTCATCATGAAAACTGAGGGAGGCTGAGTGGCAGTTCGTTTACATTCACTACGACTGTAGCCACCGCTGCTGCGTGTGTGTGTGCGTGCGTCTGTGAGAAAAAAGATGTGTGGGTGTGTGTGCGTGTCTTGTTTTTGTGTCCAGCTCTGTTTCTTGCCCTCCGCTGTGCACTGAGCCGTGAGTAAAAGCATTAACATGTGAAAGAAGTGCACTTCATTGTGAGGCACGGCGCACAGCGTTTCAGTTGGGTCACAAGCGGGGGGGGGTGCAGGGGAGGGGCGGCAGTAAAAGAAGGACGGGCGGCAGACTGAAAAGAGTAAGTGTCCGAGAGTTGGTGAAACTTTAAAACCAGTCTACAAAAGTCCCATTCCCCTCCGGAGCGCTCGCCTCCAACCAGCCACGGTCGCGTGGTTAGCAGGTTTAAAATGGGGATTTATTAAAAAACAATGTCCCTCCTGCATGAAAGTACGTGTGCAAACCGACAGCAACTCACATGTATCCGTTTTATCTCATACATACTGAGCTAATGCACATTATACAGATGACAATACGCAATAAAATCATTTACACCAAGTTAAACTATAGTTAATGAGACTTATATTACCATCTCACTGCATACGGTTGTCAAGGTGACGACTTATAGTCAAATAGTGGCAACAGAGAGTGGGTGAACCCCTGGGAATAAACAAATGTTTGCTGTAATTTCACATGAAATGTAATTTAATTGTCTTATAAGTCTACAATAATAGATGAACACAGTGTGCTTAAGCTTATAACATATAAAAATATCCGTATTTAATTTCTTGTGGTTGGATTTAACACACCCACAAAATATTCAGTGTTTGATGAAAAAGTCTTGAACCCTCGGCGTTGATTTCGGGGTTTCTGGATCAGACCTGCAACGTTCAGAAGGAAATTTTACCTTTGCTTTTTCCAGAAGCGCTTCAGCTCAGACACATTTGTAGGATGTTTGCTGTGAAACGTCCGTTCAGCCCATCCGTATCTCCCCAGGGTTGAGGTTTGGGCTCTGCTTGGGCCACTCCAGGAGATGAATTTAGGTTTTCTGAAGCTGTCACTGTCCTTCAGAAACACTCAGCCTCTGCTAAGCTTCAGCTGGCAGGCCGTCACAGTGACAGGATCCTGCAGGATATTGCAGTAACGCGAGGGCGGTAAGGGATCCAGGCCCTCGGGCAGCAAAACATGCCCACATCATGATACTCTCTGAATCCACATGATGTTGTATTCTGTATTCCCTTTTTTGCACCAGTGTCCTACCTGAACAATTAAACTTTTGTTTAACTAGTCTATAACACATCTCTCCACTAGTATTACGGACACCGAGGCGCCCCATTTTGATGACTTTGCATCCCTTCCGAGCCTCATGCAGATAAACTACTCTTTACTGTATGTCTCATGTTTGAGAGGCATGGTTCACATCGGGAGATACTTCCTGGGAATTTATGCATCAGTAAAGCTTTTTTAATGATCATTTTAGTTGGTTTAATTGGTCACAATAGGTCACTGGCAATTTCCTGGCATCAGTGCTTTTCTGTTCAGGAGAAGTCAGGTCATTTATAGGTTGTTAGGCTCCAGTTTTGGTGCTCAACACAGACAGAGCTAAACTGCCTGTCCAAAAAAACCCAAAAGTAACATTGCTTTGGTTCACCTTTAGGTCTGATTATGCTGTGATTTCACCGTGGCATCATTCTCATAAGCTTCTGTGATGTAACAACATTTATGATGTATTAACTTTTCATCACCGTCTTGTGATGGCGATGGGGGAGTCTGATTGCTGAGCAAAGTCTGGTCCAGCACATCCCAAACATTCTCCCTGATGTTCAGGTCTGGACTCTGGTGGACAATCCATGTGTGAACGTGACATCTCACGCTCCCCCAACCAGTGTTTCACCATTTGATGCCCGTTGCATCCTGGCGTTGTCGTCTTGTTCCATCAGGGAGGATAAAGATGGGTTAACTTGGTCATTCAGTATATTCAGGTAGTCAGCTGACTTCATACCGCTGCTGAACCGAGTAGTAGCAGTAGTGCAGTAATGATCCAGTGGGAGGCTCTTACCTGGTTGCTTTGTTAAATCCAGGCAGTGTGGTTGTAAAGTGCGTGCTGGCTCTCAACCAGCACTGGAACTAGTCGTATAACAATGAGCTCTCCACAGACCCCACAGATCAGACCCCACAGAACAAAATGTGTTTGTTTTTAGGAAGCTTAAACGCTTCCTAGCGTTGTGCATGAAAGAATCCTTCCCTCTGCGCTTATAGCTTTCTACTTTGTCTCCAGGGGGTTCCTGGGATGCTTCTACCTGGAAGACAGCCCTCGGGGCCCATCTGCTCTCCGTGTTTGTGCACTTGGGAATTGTGTGTGTGTGTGTGTGTGTGTGTGTGTGTGTGTGTGTGTGTGTGTGTGTGTGTGTGTGTGTGTGTGTGTGTGTGTGTGTGTGTGTGTGTGTGTGTGTGTGTGTCGTTTTTGAGGTCTATTAACCCAGAGAATTTTCTCTGTCAAAGAAAGAGTTTAGAGAGAGAAAGAGTTAAGGCACAAACACAAACACACATGTGTGTATATATATATATATATATATATATATATATATATATATATATATATATATATATATATATATATATAATATGAGTGTCTGTGTCTTAATTCTCCCTTTACGCCTCTCCATTGCCTTTTCCCTCCAACTAATTTGTAGCCGGAGGACATCCAAGCTTCAATCCTCCCCTTGTGCTCCATCACAACCGCACAAGAACACACCTGCAAATTTTAAATATTAATAAACCCGTCCTCTCCTCGTGTGCATGGATAATGTTTTTTCTCCGCATTTGAAATGATCTGGCTGAAAAGACATTGTGTGACAGAGTGTGAGGCCACATGATTTATATTGTTACATTTAGAATCTGAGCACACGTCTGGTTAAATGGTGGTTTCTGCTGCAGAACAGCCCGCTGCTCCTCGTGCAGCACAATCATTCACGCTCAGACGACACGGAAAGGAACGGAGGCTGGGCGACGGCTTCATCTCTCCTAATCTCATTAGAATTCCCAGTAAAATTCTCATTATTCATGCGAAGTGCAGTTCTCGTGATATTGTAGGTGAAATTCAGAACATATTCAGACATTTACTAGACTAGAGAGATACGACGTCCCCGAAGATGTAGTTGTTGTTACTCATTTTGTATGAGAACAGGTCGTTATGAATATTGAGGTTCCTTCACAGTCTTCAAGACAGTTGATGAAATTGTTGCAGAAAGTTGAAAAATGTTGTCACACTTTTAGATAGTTTTCGATGGATAATCCAAGACACATCTGCTACGCAAGCTGGCGCAATGATGACTTATCTTGTAAGTGGTCCTGGAAGCAGCACGCCGCCTCAGTAATCACTCGGTATCTCTGACGCGCACTGAGCCAGCGTGAACGTGTCAGCATGAATGCCTTTTAAAGCTTCTCTGTTCAAGCACGGATCGGAAAGGGCTGACAGCACCGCCCAATCAAGTTCAAATAGGTCTGAACAGTACGTGAATCACCCCACGCTCATTTAAGACACTTTTCATAAACTTTCTAATTATTCAAATTTGTAAGAATTGGAAAACAGACTTTTAGTGTTTTTCAGCTCATCAGTATTTCTGAATGTTTAGAGAAGCATCATTTAGATTTATTGGATAATAAAGGCAAAGCGTTGGTAATGTTAGATAAGCTGATTTTACCTGTGGATGCTGCTTGTGTGACTATGTTGGAAGTCCAGGTTTTAGTACAAGGGCAGGTTATCATCATGTACACCTGTACATGGTGATGATGTCTAGAGTTCTCTGCGCGTTCAGCTGGCCCCAAGCAGCCAGTAAAATCATTGACTACTGCTTTAATAGCTGATCTACTTGCCTCAGGGGCTGCATGAAGAGACAGTTAGAGTTGAGTGCACATGTTACTGAAAAATGGCTGAACGTCTCACTCTATCTTCAAGAAGGATACGGTAGTCCAGCCACCCAACAGAGGAAATTTCAGCCGCCTGTTTCCGTGATCTTATTCTTTTGCTCATTACCCAGAGTTCATGAGCATAATGGTATGAACGTAGATCGTCGGTAAACAGAGAGCTCTGCCTTTTGGCTCGACTCTCCCTTCACCACAACAGACCGATACGTAGAGTCACTGCGGGCGACGCCCCAATCCGCCTGTCAATCTCCTGCACCATTCTTCCCCCACTCGTGAACTGGACCCAAAGATACTTGAACTCCTCCCCAAGTCTTCATACTCAGCTGCAAACCACTTCTAGTAGCGCTGAAGATATTGGCTTGATGAAGTCAAGAGGACCACAAGAGGACACCTCAAGTATTAAAGTCTTGCCCTTATTCGAAAATTCCCTCAGATTCCTTAAACTGTTTCATGATATTACACACTGGATCAGATAAAATAGGCAAAAACTTTGCCAACATTTTTGCAAAAGTTTTTGTTTTAAACCTTTTAAATGATTCATATCTGTTGACACTAGGGGTAATCAAAAAGATAGATATGGCAATATATCGTGGTACTTTGCTGGCCGATTCGATATCAATATTCAACTTTTGATTTATTTTTTGATAATAAATCATGTTTCAGACGGGTTGTACTGTATATCAACTCCGACTTATACTATTGTATACATGGGCTTGAATAATATTGGTTATGTTATGTAAATAATATGAAAAACATGAAAATATGTTGTAACTTTAGCTTGTATAGTGCATGAATAGTTTGAATTACATTTTTTTGACTTTGTTCCATGAATTATCTCTACAAAGTGTACGTGCAGCTCCGATTTTAAAATGCCTAAAGCCTTATACATATTTCAGCAAACTATATATAACATCACAATATATCGCAAAATGTGGATATCGCAATATCGTATCGTATTGTGACCCAAGTGATGTGTATTGTATCGTGAGATCCTTGGCAATCCCCACCCCTAGTCCACACAGCAGAGAGCCCGTTACTAACTGTGCTCCTTAAAAATTCAGGCATTCTTTCTATGCTGATTTTGTATCAAGTCATTATCACAGTAACTTGATGGCATCACCTGTTTGAAATAACATCATTTTTTTTCTGTTATGTCCCTACTATCATTAATTTGCCTTTGTACCAACTTTTTATTTAAACGCGCTGAAGACCAGTAATGCAGAAGATGCATGTACACTCAATGCTGAATATACTGGGCTCATACTCTCTACAAAGGAATACGTCTTTTTGGGGGTTTAATGTGGGATGGTGAATATAAGAGCTTTAGTTCCACGCTTAAATAGCGATTTAAATAAAAATAATTTAAATGAACGATGTCCAGAACTCTTTAAACCTCTGCGATTTCACTTACATTTCAGCAAAAGCATGATCTCATCACACCGCAACAGTGAGCAAGTTCATGAATAAAAACCAGCAGGGTGACGAATTGGTTTATCATAATAATGATAATCATTCATGATTACCTGACATGCTTTGTAATCCCACATCACTGGTTTGCAGTCATTTGAAAGTCACATGAGCCGCTTTGCATCCTTGTGTTGCTTTAATTATGTAGATTATTGTATAATGGCTGGTCTGTTGGAAGGCCTTGGCTCAAAGTGGTTCAAATCCTTGAGGGCAAGTTTCACTAGGTTTTTTTGGTGGCTTTCTTTTGTCATAACACTTTTAATGAGTTTGAGAGTCTCACGAGAATCCAGGGGCTCTTCCAAAGGCATTTATGAGAAGAGAATGAGGCGTCCTTGATTCTGTTTGTTTAGATTTTCCTCCGTCGGTCTGCTGTGCGCTTATTTTTCTTCTGATCTCACGCATCTGTCGTGTCTTTTTTCTCCGAGCAAGCTCGTACGCACCACCCAGTTTGTTCTCCCCTGTTCTTTCAGTCACGGAGCCCTTTTGGGGGGGCTTCCCTTCTGCTCCACTTGCTGCTCGGTCTGTGTGGTGGCTCCTGCAGGCCCTGTGGGAGACCTGCAGTCGTCGTGCAGGGCCGTATGTGTGTGTTCTGCATTCACAAACACACACTTTCTGCTCCTCGTTTCTGTCTTTGATCATCGCTTTCATTTTTTAGGATTAATGAGTTTGTTTGCGGTTGTTTTAGCACATCGGTGGAAGTACAACTTTCCGTGGCAGGAAAACAAGGTGGATTGTGATTATGGCAGCGTTTGTGTTTTACAAAGTATGTTTATCATAAAGAAAAGGATTAAATGACTCTGATAGGAATAAAACAAATGACAGTGTGTGTACAACAGACCCTGTTTCATGTGTCCATGTATGCCAGCAGAGCTTCTTGGACACCTCTGCAGCGAATTTGTGCAGAGAATAGAGGAGGGTGTTGTCCAGAAATGATTTGATGCCACGGCAGCTTTATACTGTAGTTGGAAAGGATCCTCGACTTTATTGTTTCCTTAATCGTCCACTATCTCCTCTGATTGCTACAATTACACATGGTCACCTTTAAGGGCAATTCAGAATCCTAAATTAATCAAGCATACATGTTTTGGGACAAACCCCACACAGAAAGGTTCCTGTCAGGATCCAAACCAGGAACTGCTGTGAGGCAGCGGTGCTGATCATGAGCTGGTCGATCCGCTCCCTGGTCTTCTTCTCCAAACTGCCAAAAGTAATATTGATCAAGTGAGCAGAGATCAATTTCAAGTGCAAAATTAATCAAGAGTAGAGCTTCAGTAAAATATTACAACAAATACTCATTTCAGTGGGGTGGGGGTTCTTGTTGCTGGAAATGTCTTATTATAACGCTTAGATGTCATGTAATATCTGAAATGATCAAGACTTCCAGGTCATATGACCCATTATGCATCCGTTTTCATGGCAACCACAGTGACATTAGTGAAGTTTGCCATCAGCTAGCCGCTGCATGTATGCGGCCACAATGACTCACCTCGTGTTGGTGCTGAGTAGATGAAGTGCAGCATCCAGGTGGCTTTTCAAGGCACTATGATTAACTGATGCCATAGTGTTCTTGTAAAAGCATCACAGCTGAGGTCTTCAGCGTGTCGTCCTCCTGTTAACAGTCGAGGTGAACTGAAGCATGGCTGCTGATGTTTCAGGCCTGCCTGTGAGTGAGGGCTCTGTTCTCCTGCAGTCAGGCAAGAAAATGGATTCAATTATTACTTCCAGTGCAATAGAGGGTCTGCATTGACGTCACTTCCCCACTGGACCACGCCCCCTTACTCGCACTAAAGCTTGAGTTATGGTTCTGCGTCAAAACGACGCCGTGCCTACGGCGTGTGGTTTGCATTGACACAGACCACACGCCGTCAGTGACGCCGTCAGTGACGCCGTCACTGACGCCGTCACTGACGTGCACCTCCCGAAAATTGTAACTATGCGTCGAGGCGACGCAGACCACACGCAGATGGAGAGGGCTGTGATTGGTTCGCTTGGAAGCAACGCATTTCCGGTTTCCGGTTTGAAGCAGACGTGAACTTTCAGCGCTCTTTTCTTCGTTTATGTGTGATTTTTTTTTGTTTTGTTTTTTTGCACAATAGTTGTCCTTATCTCTTTGATTCACTGTGACCGGAAAAAGTCGGATAAACCATTCAGAAAAAGATCGCTAACTAGCGGCTGCGGGGGTACTGCACCGCGGCAAAATGGACTGACGGAGAAGTCTGAAGGGTTCACGACGGCGTCACGGTGATGGCGTGTGCTCTGCGTTGGTTTGACGCAGAACCATAATTCAGGCTTAAGTGGCAAAAACGGCTGCAACTAGTAGGGGAAACTGTGGAAAAGACGGGATAACAGCTGATTATCGGCTTAAATTAAAGGCAGTTGGACTTGACAGTGACCCGTACAGTTACCTGAAGAACCAGTGGTCCATGGACATTAATATTTGGCCACAAATCGAGTTTCCGGATTTTTATATGTAGCCTACTTAATTTCTACGCTGGGGAAATAAGGAAGCAAAGCTTGAAGGCATACAAAAGTCTTGACGCTTGGTCCTACTTCAAGGCAGGATTTGTTGTAGAAATTAAAGTGATGAGGACACCGAACTTTATGATTTGACCGTTTAACGTTAGCTACCCAAAAATCCAGCATTACCTGATACAAAATGGGAACCACAAATCCACGTTTCGTGCCTGAAATCCAGTTGTTTCTGCGAATTGCAGCGATCCATTTGTCTCTCTTAAGCTTATTTTTCGGCAGTCTGTAAAACGATAACTCAGATTTCTTGCTAAATCTATAAGTACAGTCGATCGCACAACAGCTCTTTCCGATTTTAGATGTTTTCCAGTTGCTCAAACTGAAAGTTTACGCTGCCACTCAGTCTTTCTGACACTCAGTCTTTCTGACACTCAGTCAGCGTAACCCACTGTGAAGTCGCATCTGTGACGTCATGTGCATTCCCTCTATACAGATTATAACATGCTGACAATAAACCCCCCTCGCTGTCTCCACTGGAGGAAGGGGAGTGGACACTTAGAGCCACATGGTGGACCACGAGTCTCCTCACTTATGCTGGGAATCCACATGCAGCCAGGTCTGTCAAGCCCTCAGCCCAGGCTGAGGTGGGTGTACAAAGAAGTAGAAGGTGGAGGTTGGAAAGGCCCAGGCTAGGAGGAGGATCGACTGCTAGCAGGCCCATTGCAAGACAGGGAAGGACAGGGGTTACCTTGCCATGACCCAGAGACAACTGCTGGTCCGCTGCTCCAATGAGGCCAGGGCCTGAGAAACCGTTAATGATCCTCCTGCAGGTTCACCTACATTTTTGATGTGTGTGTTTGATAGTGTTGCACCATGCAATCGATCGTGGCAGTGGGGGGATGTGCTTTGCATTTATATTTGGCTTTTTTCCTTTTTTTTGCAAAGACAAAATCAAAAAAGAAATGGTAACAAAAATACCTATAACATATATCTGGAAAGCAAATTGAAGAATGGATGTACACCTGACACATAAATATGATATTTATTATGTAAATATAATATTGATATTGCAAAAGCAAGTGATGAATTTGTACAAGTGCATGATATAAGGTGCTTGTAAGCATATTTAATAACATTTTCAACATCTGGCATAAATGTGATGGATTCCACACGTAGAAATCGTCCGTGGTAAAGTCAGACTTCAGTGGGCGGAGCCTGCAAAGTGCAAGTGTTTGTTTTACCTTTAGCTTCGTGCTGTTTTACTGAACCTTCAGGTAAAAAGGGAATCAGCTCAGACAGATTTCTTCTGGGACTGAATATTCAACACTCTGGAGGATTTCTTTCTTTTTCCAAGTTCAAAAGTCCAGAGAGAGCGTGCTGGAGGTGCCACGAGGAGCAGGCGGAGGGGAGGAGGGTTTCTTTGCTCTTTCAACAGACTGACAGGCCTGATGAGATGAGTTTGGCAGCCAATGTGTGGCATTATAGAAGATCCCCTTGCCTGAGTAATACGCCAGCCCGCCTGTGTGTGTCTAGTCCCTTCATTCACAATATATTCATTTAGCAGCTTAGATCTTGTCAGCTTGTGACCGATTCCTTTGTGTCAGTTGGTCTGACACCTATTCCACTGAATAAAAACGACTTGAGTCTCTTTTCAAACAGGAATACGGTTCATATTTCTCGGGCTGCGATTTCCGAGGGGTTGAAGAATGACTGAGATGCTAATCAAAAACGCACGACACCAGCTGTAACTGAACTATTCATATTCAAACCTGACAGCAAATCCTGAGCTTTAGACATCGTTATTGTCCCCAAAGTGTCTTCACCTCCGGCTCTTTTCAAGGAGACATACTCTTATTATTACTACAATGACTGGGACATTATTTATAGAGAATTACATGGATGGTGTCTTGTCCAAGCATGTGCTAGAAAACATTTCCTACAACCGTGTCTACAACAACGGAGGTGTTGGAGCTCTGTTGTCCATCCGATACAGGATGGAGAGGGGGGGTCATGGTTGTCCATGATACACGACAGCTTGTTCAGTTTTCTCCTCTCCGCCGGGGTGTTGACTGTCTCCCCCAGTACTCGAGTTGTAAAAAAAAATCAGGGGGTATGGTGGATTTTATCATATGGGGACAGATAATTTGTGCTGATTACAAATAATATAATATATTACAAATAATAGCACTAACCAAAACACCTGCAGAAATACTGCAGGAATGACATAGCAGCAGTTAAATGCAGCCTTCTGTAAGCTTTAAATATCCACTGGGCTTACATCAAATACATCAAAACACAACAATAAAAAACAGTTTTCTGAACTTATCAATATTATTCTGTACTTCACAGGATAAGTAAAATGGATCACTGCAAAAACGCAAAATCTTAACAGGAATATTTGTCTTATTTCTATTTAAAATGTCTCATTTTAGTAAAACAAAATCTCATTACACTTAAAACAAGACTCATCACTGGAAAAAACAACAATTTTCACCTGTTTCAAGTAGATTTTCACTTGAAATAAGTACAAAAATCTGCCAGTGGAACAAGATTTTTTTGCTTGTAATAAGAAGGTAAATCTTCTCCCACTGACAGATTTTCCTACTTATTTCAAGTGAAAATTTACTTGAAACAGGTGAAAATTGTCAAATAAGTTATTTTTCTGGTGATGACTCTAAATGTTGAAATAGCAGTAAAACCACATTCATTGATGAAATGACATAAGGGATGGAAAGGGGGGATGATTTGGACCGTTTTTTTTATTTCAGGGGGGGATGCCATCCCCCCTCATCCCCCCTCAACTCCAGTACTGGTCTCCCCTCTGCAGCCAACAACAGAACCGGCCTTCCTGATGGGTTTGTTTAGCGTGTTTGTTCTACTGGCTGAAAAGCTGAAAGTTGAAAAGTTTTTTCAACTTAACGGATGACTTATGCATCTATGTCAAACTGATAACGTATGTACACTGCAGCCAAATATATTCAATATATTATTGGTGTTATTATGCGTCCCCTTTAAACCAACTGCCACAACTAAACCCCGGTAGCAGCGCTGTCTCTTACCTGGTTTACCTGCAAATAGTCTGCATGGAGTTTTGCTGAGTCACTGCAGAATCCAACGGGACTGATTATACGACTTCAGCACAGAAACTGGAGAGGATCCCACATTATATAAAAGGTGTGATTAAATGGGATTAAAGCAGCGGGATAAACTGCTGTACGCTCATCCCTGGCTGAGAACATCTTTTTTTGTTCTGCTTTGAATCCCTTCTCATCACAGGTAAAAGTGGGTCAATATGGGAGTAGAAAAGGCGGCCAGCCAGCTCTAATGCTTCCCCAGCGTGCCTGACTCATCACCCGCCTCATTCAGGGCACAGACGCGTTCCAATGAACCAACCTGTCCGTGCGAGTGCAACGCCTGCTGAAACCCTTGCTGTCTTCTGTTAGTGTTGGCAAAAGCGCTGGTCAAGTTACAGATTTGGGATTTGGAGGGAAAACATTTCACTGCAAAAACTCAAAATCTTACCAGGAATATTTGTCTTATTAGGGCCCGAGCACCTTCAGTGCGAAGGCCCTATTGTATCTGTAGGAATTTTTCTTTCTTTCTTTCTTCTGACGAAAGGAAGGCCTTTTTGCCCCCCTAAACGTACCCAAAAAGTCACCAAATTTTGCACGCAAACCAGGCCTGGCGAAAAATTTGATATTTAATGGTTTGCATTATTGGGCGTGGCAAAATGGCTCAACAGCGCCCCCCGGAAAACTTTGTGCCTCAAGCCCCACGATACGGTTTGACGTACATGCACGAAAATCGGTACACACCTGTATCATGTCGCAACTTAAAGAAAAGTCTCTTGGAGTCATGGCCGAAACCGAACAGGATGTCGGCCATTTTGAATTAATCGTGTCATTTTGGCGAAATTCATGCCATTCCTTCGGCAGTTAATACGGCCCGAACCGTAACGTGCACCCAGGTGTGTTATACATCAAAATGTGCGTCTCCATCCTGCGACACCACGCATTACTTTTCTCTTTCAAAAGCGTTACCGTGGCGACGCTAGACGCCAAAAAGCGCGCCCCCCCTTCATGTGATTGGTTCAGACAGAAAAAACTTTGTGCCTCAAGCCCCATAATACGGTTTGACGTACATGAATGAAAATCGGTACACACCTGTATCATGTCGCAACTTAAAGAAAAGTCTCTTGGCGCCATGGCCGAAACCGAACAGGAAGTCGGCCATTTTGAACATTCTGAATGAATCACGTAATTTTGGAGCAAGATATGCCATTCCTTCGAGAATTAATACGGCCCCAACCGTAACATGCACCCAGGTGTGTTATACATCAAAATGTGCATCTCCATCCTGCGACTACACGCATTACTTTTCTCTTTCAAAAGTGTTACCGTGGCGACACTAGACGCCAAAAAGCGCGCCCCCCCTTCATCTGATTGGTCCATATTTAATAGTTCCCCAAAAGTCACCAAATTTGGCATGCAAGCCAGGCCTGGCGAAAAATTTGATATTTCATGGTTTGCATTAATGGGCGTGGCAAAATGGCTCAACAGCGCCCCCCGGAAAACTTTGCGCCTCAAGCCCCACAATACGGTTTGACGTATATGCACGAAAATCGCTACACACCTGTATCATGGCACAACTTAAAGAAAAGTCTCTTGGAGCCATGGCCGAAACCGAACAGGATGTCGGCCATTTTGAATAAATTGTGTCATTTTGGCGAAATTTATGCCATTCCTTCGGCAGTTAATTCAGCCCGAACCGTAACGTGCACCCAGGTGTGTTATACATCAAAATGTGCGTCTACATCCTGCGACACCATCCTGCGCCTTTTGGCGACGCTAGACGCCAAAAGGCGCGCCCCCCCTTCATGTGATTGGTCCATATTTGATAGTTCTCCAAAAGTCACCAAATTTTGCATGCAAGCCAGACGTGGCGATAAATTTGATATTTCATGGTTTGCATTAATGGGCGTGGCCTAACGGCTCAACAGCGCCCCCTAGAATACTTTTATCTGCCATAACGTTTGAATGGTTTGACATAGGACGTTGTGGGTGGTGTCATGGGACTCTGTAATGAGTCCTTAAGCTTCGTTGGCCTTAATTAGCCCCGCCCCTTCTTCTGATTGGTTGTCCCGATTTTCTGCTATAACATTGGAATGGTTTGACATAGGGAGTCGTGGGTGGTGTCATCAGATTCTGTATGGACTCCTTGACCTTCATTGGCCTGAATTAGCTCCGCCCCTTCTTGTCATTGGTTGTCCCTTTTTTCTGCTATAACATTTTAATTGTTTGACATAGGAAGTCGTGGGTGGTGTCATGGGACTCTGTAATGAGTCCTTGACCTTCATTGGCCTGAATTAGCCCCGCCCCTTCTTCTGATTGGTTGTCCCTTTTTTCTGCTATAACTTTTGAATGGTTTGACATAGGAAGTCGTGGGTGGTGTCATGGGACTCTGTAATGAGTCCTTGACCTTCATTGGCCTGAATTAGCCCCGCCCCTTCCTCTGATTGGGTGTCCCGATTTTCTGCTATAACTTTGGAATGGTTTGACATAGAGAGTCGTGGGTGGTGTCATCAGATTCTGTATGGAGTCCTTGACCTTCATTGGCCTGAATTAGCCCCGCCCCTTCTTCTGATTGGTTGTCCCTTTTTTCTGCTATAACTTTTGAATGGTTTGACATAGGGAGTCGTGGGTGGTGTCATCAGATTCTGTATGGACTCCTTGACCTTCATTGGCCTGAATTAGCTCCGCCCCTTCTTGTCATTGGTTGTCCCTTTTTTCTGCTATAACATTTTAATTGTTTGACATAGGAAGTCGTGGGTGGTGTCATGGGACTCTGTAATGAGTCCTTGACCTTCATTGGCCTGAATTAGCCCCGCCCCTTCTTCTGATTGGTTGTCCCTTTTTTCTGCTTTTTCTGCCCGTTCATCGCTGCTTGCAGCTTTAATTTCTAGTTAAAATGTCTGATTTTTAGTCAAAAAATCTCATTACACTTAAAACAAGAGTAATCACCAGAAAAATAACTTGTTATTTGACAATTTTCACCTTTTTAAAGTAAATTTTCCCTTGAAATAAGTAGAAAAATCTGCCAGTGGGACAAGATTTATCTTCTCATTACAAGCAAAGAAATCTTGTTCCATTTTTCTACTTATTTTAAGTGAAAATCTACTTGAAACAGGTGAAAATTGTTGAGATTTTTCTTTACTAAAAATGAGACATTTTAACTAGAAATAAGACAAATATTCTTGTTAAGATTTTGAGTTTTTGCAGGGATCCATTTCTTCTCCAGCTTGACTCATCCAGACAATGGCACACACTCAAAGTGCCACTGTGGGTTCAACAAAAGCAACAACCCTTCTTTTCTTCTTTAATATTAAATTCCAGCTATTTCTGGCAGAGCAAGTGCATAAAGCCACCTCCCCCGAAAAAGACGAGAAGTTGCATTATTGAGTGTGATAATCCTGCTGTTTTCTGAACTTTGTCTGACTCAGCAGAGCAGAGCCTCTTGTGGATGCTGACGTCAGTTCTGTGAGTGTTTACTTCCTCCGATGGGGATAAAATTGTTTAAATGTCGGTAGAAAGACACATGAAACACAGTATATACTGTGTTTCATGTGTATATACATGAAACACAGTACACAAATGTCTACACACACACTATTTTCCTCCTTCTCTTACTTCTCCTCTAAACTTCGGGCCACCGTTGCTTCTCGCCTCTTTCTCTCCTGCTGCTCTTCTCCTCCTCCTCTCTGGTCCTGCCTCTCCTCTCCTGAGAGGAAGCTGAAATAATTGGGGTTTGGAGGATAAAAAGAGCAACCACAGCAGCATCCGGTGCACGTGGCTTCTGTCTCCCCCCCTTTAGCACACCAGTCTGTTGGAGGAGCATCTGAATTCAAAGTTTGTCAACATTTTCCCTCTTTTCTGTCTCTTTTGGTCCTCCAGAGGGGTCTAGCTATGTTCAGAATTAACAGATTTAAACTCCTTCACAGATTCCTCTCACATTCATCCTCAGATCCAGTCATGCTGAACCAGAGTTGAACGTCATCAGGCCGAAGTCCTGGATGTTGATGTCTCACATCATGACCAGATTTAAAGCATTTGATTCCTATTGAATAAACATCAGATTATCAATTGCACCAGTTCAACCATCGTCTTAAAAGTCAATTATTGCACTGATTTAACTTTTGAAATTAAAGCATGACAGAAGCTTGATTCATTCGCTCATTTATTATTTTAATTTGATCCACACATCAACCCTTGTTGGTGTGAAGTCTCAGGAAATCCACCGATGAGACTGTGACGTATGCATCACGTTACTACGGCAACCACGAGGGATGAATTGGGTCCGTTTTCATATTCTGTCCTGATTTACTGACGAGCCTGTTCTAAACTGCAGATATTCAATAAACCAAAAAGAAAAGTACTAAAGGTGAGAAAATAAGTTTAATGTGTAATCAGTGAAATTCAGTCAAAATAATATCAAGAAAATACGTTCAACTGCTTTGGTTATTGCTTTTGTTTGTTTAAGCGAGTGGACAGCTTGAGTTTCTGAACGTGGATGGATGAGGAGTCACTCCCGTCATTAATCATGTAGATCTGAACCTCTCTTCTTTGTGCTCGAGAGCGTTTATGGACTTAAATAAACATCCATTCATGCAGCAACACCAGGGATTTTCTTACATCCCTCCCTCCGACCTGCTAGCTACTTGTTGCCATGGCAGCGTTATGTCAGAGTCGCTCTGTGTTTGTGTTTCAGTGTGTGTGTGTGTTGTGGGGCTAACTGCAGGGGTCACATGTGGCTTTTGACCACTTACACACTCCTGACATTTCCCTCACACACACACACAAACACACTGACGTGTGCAGCACCATTACGTTTAAAGAGAATACAGAAAAGTTCATTTTAAACTGCATGTCTTTGTGCCAGAGCGGGGAATTTAGATGGATTACATCAGTTCAGCTTGGGGAGTAGAGCAGGAGAGATGGTTCATCTCACTCTGTTGTGTTAGAAAGAAGTGCACGTTGCTCGCTGCCTGATTGGAAAATGTATAGTTTGTGTGTTCAGCAAAGTACATTTTAAAAGGCTGCATGGCTGCTTTTAGTCCTTCCAGCGCTGCCTCACTCACACGCACCCTGGCTGAAACAGCCTGCAGCCAGTTTAAACATCGATGCTGCTTCAGCCGCTCTCACTGACTGACACACGCCGACACTCATCAGAAGCTAGATCAGGGGTCGGCAACCCAAAATGTTGAAAGAGCCATATTGGACCAAAAACACAAAAAACAAATATGTCTGGAGCCGCAAAAAATGAAAAGTCTTGTATAAGCCTTAGAATGAAGACAACACATGCTGCATGTGTCTATATTAGTTATAACTGGGGGAAGATTTATTTTTTTTCATTATGCATTTTGAGAAAAAAGTCAAAATGTCGAGAGAAAAAAGTCGAAATGTCGAGAAAAAAGTCGAAATGTCGAGAAAAAAGTCAATTTCAAGAAAAAAGTCAAAATGTTGAGATTAAAAAGGAAAGGAAAAAGAAGAAGAGCAGAGAAAAAAGGGAAAAAAAGAAGAAAAAAGAAGAAAAAAAGAGAAGGAAAAAAAGAGAAAATAAAGGGAAAAAAAGAAGAGAAAAAGGAAGTAAAAGGTCAAACATTTTTGAAAAAGCTCCAGGAGCCACTAGGACGGCGCTAAAGAGCTGCATGCGGCTCTAGAGCCGCGGGTTGCCAACCCCTGAGCTAGAGGGACACGTTCTGGGAGTTTTATTCATTCATCTCTCAATATGACCCAAGTAAACAGTGTCATTTTGTGGTATGTCAAGTATATCACAAGAAGCACAGAGTTTCTAAGGATCTCAGAAACAGATGCTGATGTTCATCAGGTTGCAGAACAATGTCAGCATCAAAAGAGGTGTGATGCCGCCATGGCACCATCTGGAACTGTGTGCAAAGGATGTTGAAGAGCGTTGTTCCCCCACCTAAGGAGGTGTTTGCCTGCTGGTCTCTGCAGGACCAGAGCTGGTCTAAACTAAAAACCTTAT
Source organism: Cololabis saira (assembly GCF_033807715.1). Taxonomy (NCBI): domain Eukaryota; kingdom Metazoa; phylum Chordata; class Actinopteri; order Beloniformes; family Belonidae; genus Cololabis; species Cololabis saira. The sequence continues at coordinate 26,187,120 of NC_084609.1, forward strand.
CCAATCTGTGAAGCGCAGAAGTGGAGGTGTCATGGTTTGGTCTGGGTTTGCTTCATCTGGCATCTGCTCCCTTTCAGATGATGCATTTGGGTGTCTGAAGCTCCGACCAACTCAGAAACTAATCACTTTATATCCAGCAGACTCATTTTCAGTTAGCTGTTTAGATTAGAGTGATCGGTACGTCATATATTCAGCCTCCCAATGTTTATTTCACCCTATGATCACCACCCAAGGTTTACTTCTGTAAAACTGCATTTACTGTACCTCAGAAAGACGCCCGAACTCTTGATTTTACCCCTTAATGCCTGATGTTTCAATGTTTCATATTTAATACATAGATTTCTGAGACCTCTGCACCACCCCCACAATCAAACATCAATATAACAATATATATATATATATATATATATATATATATATATATATATATATATATATATATATATATATATATATATATATATATATATATATATATATATATATATATATATATATATATATATATTTTTTTTTTTTTTTTTTTTTATTTATTATTAATTGGGGTACTTTTGATTTTAATATAATATGATGAAATAAAATGTGGATTTTCTCTTCATTATTTCATTATTCCGGCTTTAAAGAGCTTCTAACGCTTTACCGCCTCTTTGTTTTGTGTTTTATCTTCCACCTACAAGATGGTTGTTCTTGGACAAACAGAAGCAGCAGGATTTCTGCTTAAAGAGAAAAAAAAGGGAAAAAAAAGAAAACTTGTCTTTAAAAATGTAAACAAAACACATTAAAAATGAACAACGGCGAAGTCACAGATTGTGTTGAGCTTATTTTGACAGAATAATTACATGGTTTCTGACGCTCCCCCTGCAGACTGGCCATTATGTTACTTCAGCATTCCTGTGTGTGGTGCGTCTTTAACAACCTGGGCCGGTTTAACGCATCCGTATAAGAGGGATCCATGCCAGCTACTTGTGGCTGACCAGTGGACGAGTGAAAGTGAAGTATTTTAGAATAAAATCTGTTTGGGGTGTGCTAGAGGAACTTGGTTTGTGTCACGGTTTTTGGGTTTTTTCACAGTTTTGTAGTTAGGTTCCTGTTTTATTTTGGAACTGGACTTCTCGACTTCCCTTGTTCCCATCTGCCCTGATTGTCTGCACCCGTGTCTTGTCTTGTCTTGTCTTTGCTCCCTGCTGGTCCGTACTATTTCCTCCCTCCATGTGCCATGTCAGGTTTTGGTAGTTTTGGTCATGTTTTTTTTGCTAAGCAGCACTTTTGGTTTTATTTGAGTTAATAAATCACTTGTTTGGGAACTCCTGCCTCCTCGTCTCCTGCATCTGGGTCCTTCTCAACCAATACCCTGACAGTTTGCTGTGTACGCTCTCTAAAGGCTCAGTTATGCTTCTGCGTCAAAATGACGCCGTGCCTACGGCGTGTGGTTTGGATCGACGCAGAGGACACGCCGTCACCTGCGCCGTCACCTGCGCCGTCACTGACGTGCACCTCCTGAAAATTGTAACTACGCGTCGAGGAGACGCAGACCAAACGCAGACGGAGAGCGCTGTGATTGGTTCGTTTGAAAGCGAAGCATTTCCGGTTTCCGGTTTGAATCAGTAGTGAACTTCCAGGGCTCTTTTCTTCGTTTATGTGTGATTTTTTTTGTTTTTGTTTTTTGCACAATAGTTGTCCTTATTTCTTTGATTTACTGTGACCGGAAAAAGTCGGATAAACCATTCAGAAAAAGATCGCTAACTAGTGGCCGCGGGGGGTACTGCACCGCGACCAAATGGAGAGACGGAGAAGTCAGAAGGGTTCAGCACGGCGTCACGGCTGCGGCGTGTGCTCTGCGTTGGTGTGACGCAGAAGCATATTTCAGCCTTAACACCAACAACCTGCTTCAAGGGTTAAGTCAGCTGCTCTCAAACGAGCTGTAAACCTATGGCTTAAAAGCAAAGTGCTGTACTCCATCTCTTGGGCATCACTCTGACATTTCCGTTAAACCTTGAGAAAAGTGTGTCAAGTTCTGAGAAAAAGGGCATAACGTGCTATTTCTACAGGAAAATGTCAGAACCTCAGAGGTAAATGTCAAGCGAGAGCTGATCGCGCATCAAGACGACGGCTCTTGTTAGAGCACCAGTTGTTCTGGTACAGAGGAAGAAAGTTCATGTTTTTTAAATTGTTAAAATTGGGTCCTGACCTTCTCCCACAGAAATGTTATGACGCACCTTAACTGGCCAGTTCACATGAGGAAGTTGAGGTAGTAAAGTGGCCAGTATCAGAATGGATGCAACAATCTGGCCACGCGATAAATGAGAGCAGACGTCGGAGTCCGTCTGTCTGTTTGTGTGTGCCGCTCATCGTTGTCTCAGCCTGCACAGGTGTCGTACATCCCAGCTGAGAAGTTCCTCCCCCGTCACGGGAACGCGCCCTCAAAATCACAGCTCATGACTCTGATATTCTTGCATTATGTTCAAATAGAAGTCTATAACTTATAAATGTTTAGAGCTTTTAATGAAAATGAAGGCATATGATAATTTTCAATGTGCATTTCAGAACATTTCAGTCAGTTTGGAACGACACGTTCCGGAGGAACTTGATTTCCTTGATTGTTTCACGTACAGCCGTTGTTTGGAGCTAAATGTGACTGCTAACCGCTACGATCGCCTCCAATCTGAGCCGTTTGGAAATCCTCCCTCGGTCAACTCTCCTGTTTCAACGAGGTCTTGCAGAAATATGACGCTCTTTTTGTTGTGGTTTATACAAATGACACATTATTACAGGTAACTGGTGCACACGCATTCACGTGGAAGTCTGATACAAACCACTAGTAGTTATGAATGTGAACCATCAAACCAGAGTCGTATCACAACTGGACAAAGACGTGTAATGTGAGTGTAGTTTACGTCCCTGAGTATCTGTCTTTCCTCTATGATCTGCTTGCAAGACTCGACAGATGCATGCAAGATATGATGTCACTACACTGGATATTTGGTCCTTTTATGATTGCCTGTCTCCCATCTTCCTGTTGACAAGATCTGTAAGTGGAAAACAGAAGCAGACCCTCTCAGCCTCCTCCAGGATGTCCACACCTTCCTGATAGCTGTCAAGATGCCACTTGGGTTGTCGCATGTGGACTGAATCCCCTGTAATTCTTCTGTCTTAAAAGCAATAAGCATTTGTTGTTCAGGTGCCACATTCACAAACAGCAGGCTAACCTTGGAGAGGGAATCACAAAGCAGCTCTGCACTCATGTCGTGTATTTGAACAGAAAACGGCGATCTGCCCCTGCAGCGCTGGTTCAAATGTGGCACAATAAAGATGAGGCTGATGCAGTTTACCCTCGTCTCTTTCTTTCACACACGCAGACACAATAAACTCTTCATGTCCGTTAGGGAGAAAGATGGACATTCATCATGCATCTTTTAAAACTGTTGCAGAAAGAAAAACACTTGCTGCTGGATCTAAAAGTAGAACATTTTTTAATGACTTAATAATCTGCAGCTCCACTGAGCAGCGTGCTATAATCATGATACATGCCAGGTTCTGTTCTTCTGGGCCATTTGTGCATTCATTAAATCTGTTTTTCAGTGTTCTCTTTATGTTTACCTCCGAAATATTAGTCAACATAATGCATGTAGCTCCCTGAACACGCCTGGAGGAGCCGGAGGAAGCAAAGCCAAATAATTAGCACATTTATTCATGAAAAACAAGACGTTCTGGGATGTTTTTTTTTTAATGCACTTCTGTACAGATGGCTTAATATGTCACGCTCTCACTCGCACAATGAGTGTCAGCAGACTTAAGGGGTGGCATATTCTGTATGCAAACAAGAATCTTTTAAACAATGGAATGAAGGCTCAGATATGCAGTGAAGGAAGCAGGGACTGTGGATGCAGGTGCAGATTTGACATGAAGTCATGAATAAATTTACGCACTCGCTGACACACACGCAGCTTTGGGTTAAGAGTGAATCCGAAATTGTGAAACGTGTTCATAAATAAGAAATGCACTGACATTCAGACCTTTGGAGTTTGAGAAGTTTAGAAGAATGTTCATGCTTAATGAATCGACCCCCCTGAGACCCCCCCACAAAAAAAATGACGAACGTCACCCAAAAGCCTCCCTTTTCTCTTTTTATTAACCTGCTCGATTGTCAGTTGTTTATCTTGGTGGTCTTCCTCTTCTCTTACTTTGTACATTATTCATGTCAAAATCAGCCTTGTTAAAAACGCATAAAAACACCCACATGAGCACGACATCAATGACTCACAACCCCCCCGCCAAAATAAGAGGAAAGAAATCCCAGGCGGGGCAAGCAACACATCAAGACATTTTGCTCATAGAGTATTCCCATTGCAGGCTTTTCTTCCACTGTAGTATAATATGATTTAGTGTGTGTCTGCGTGACATGGGGGGGGGGGGGGGTTGGACTGACAGGCAGACTGCTGCATCGATCTGCTGTGGTGAAGGGAGAGCTGAGCCAAGAGGGACAGGTGTGGCCAGTTGACCCACGATCCAGCAGCCACCGATAATCAGGAGCTGAAATGAGGGGGGGGGGGGTTCAGTCATCTGGGACGGGTCGCATCAAAAAGAGGAAGTTGAAGTGGTTTGGGAACCTGGTCCTGATGTTTATCAGTCATCTCCCAACTTAGATGTTCCAGACACGTACTGCTGGGAGGATGGATGGATGGATGGATGGATGGATGGATGGATGGATGGATGGGTGGGTGGGTGGGTGGATGGATGGATGGATGGATGGATGGATGGATGGATGGATGGATGGATGGATGGATGGATGGATGGATGGATGGATGGATGGATGGGTGGGTGGGTGGATGGATGGATGGATGGATGGATGGGTGGATGGATGGGTGGGTGGATGGATGGATGGATGGATGGGTGGGTGGGTGGATGGATGGATGGATGGATGGATGGATGGATGGATGGATGGATGGATGGATGGTTGGATGGATGGATGGATGGATGATTCCAGTTAAAGCAGCACAATGTAACTTTCAGCTTTTGTTGAGTTTGGCGGCTCCTTTGGACAAAAGCGGTAGTGCTTTACCAGAAAGAACACTACATTTCCCATGAGCACCAGCGCGTACTGCCGGAAAGATCCTGTCCCGTCGCGTGCATTTGTTTTGATAGCGAATGAAGACGGGATGGACTTTCAAAACCACTTTTCTGTTTCACCAAGTGAACAGACGGAACGCAAAAAAAAGATGTTAAACTGCTGGAAAGGAACTGGAATTTACCGGGATACCTTAAACAAGGAAGCCAGGGAGCGGTATATGGAGAAAATAATGATTATTAACGGTCTGGATCCATATGAAGTCCCTATCAAAGAATGGAGCTCCTCGTCGGAGCTGCACTCTTTGGAAGGATTTACTGCCGCAGTTCTGCACAACCCACGTCTTACTACCTTGTTTAGGAGTGTTTGGCAGCTGTTTTGGTAAATGTTTGACTCGCAATGTGTTTCAATAAATTTGTAAAATAGTACAACATACAGTACACGTTTTGTATTACTCTTACTTCTCTTTTCTTTTTTTTTGACTGCTATATTATGCTGAAGAGGCTCCGAGGCGTGAGCAATATTTTTGTTTTCCTCGTGAGATTATTTTTTTCCTCTGCAGCTACAAATAGAGTTAATATTTTTTCCTCAACAAACTAGTTTTATCTATAGATTGGGGTTAATCGCACCACAGAGAGCTGGCCAGCAACTGCGTTTAGCTGGAGAAGTGGGGAATAAAACCTGTGTTTTGATCCGACCCGGTCTGCGTGAGTGTTTGTGGTTTACTGTGTGGAAGGTTATGTTTGGTCGTTACAGCCGTGATCCAAGCGAGCCGACGACTCTTTCACTCTTTTACTCTGTTATATCAGATACTTTACCTCCGTGGTTCTGCCTCCAAGCAGGAAAGCGTTGAAAAGTTAAACCATTAGCGATCTTTTTCCCACGTCTGTTATGCGGAGCTCTGCGCTACAAGCCCCGCCCATTTTCGTCTCGACTACGAATCGGGAAGGAGGGGGAAGTGATGTATGCCGCAAAGCAGTCAAAACCGTAAAAATGTGTAGTTTTTTAGTGTGGCAGGGTTCCTACCATGCTCCTCAAAGTTACATAGTGCCAGTGAAGGTGATACAGACCCCTCAGACCATGACAGAGGTGTCATTACACCTGTTGGAAGTTGATGTACCATCACAATGACTCTGGAAATATGATATTAAGGTGGAAAAGTTACATAGTGCTGCTTTAAACACAGTCATTAAGGATGGATAAACCATTTCATTACACTGGTACATTAAAAGCAGCATTTAAAGTAGAAGTCCATTAAAGTCCTTGAATTCTAAACTGATTTTAAAACCTTCTCAGTTTGTGCAGCATCTTACATCTAATCAGTTGTTGGGCTTTCATGTTGAGACGAACGGGAGCAGATGATATTCTTCGTGAGTCGATTGGAGTGTCAATGAGACATCCAACCACTCTGACATTTAACCACTCTGTGTGTTCACAGGTAGCCTCAGCCAGCGCAGCTGGGGGAAGAAGTATCCGTCCTGCAACGGTGCCAGACAGTCTCCCGTGGACATCGACGAGACGTTCACGCAGGTCAGGCTGCAGTTCCAGGGACTACAGTTGGAGGGCTGGCACAAACCCACATCCCAGTCCACCTCCATCCACAATAACGGGAAGACTGGTATGATCAAGTCCTCTGCTCAACCCCCCCAAATCACACAAGCCAGATTGTCTTTTCTGTGTTGCTTTTTTGTGGTGTTAGTGACTGGAGGTGGTGATATGTTGTCGTAGTCCTACCTACAAAATACTTGGTTATCAGGGAACTGAAAAAGCTTTTTTCTACAGTGGGCTCTTGATGATGTCACAGAGGGCAGAATTTCCTTATGTAGTAAAAGTGGAAGTTTACAGTTTACAATCAGGGGTCAGGGAGAGTATTTCTGCCACTATTTTGCTTTTGTCCCCTCACAGAAGCCTTTGTGGGTTTGTCAATCAGCAAGGTTATGAGTCGCTCGGCTGCGGTCCTCGAGTTTGATCCTGACTTAAACATGCGTGAGGATTTGAGTCGTTTCTGTTTCTTTTTGATGAAACCGTAAAGTTGATAACATGTTGAAAACGTTCGTCTGACCTGCAACAGGAGTCGTAACTGGAGTCCTCAGGAATCAAGCCAATCAGACGGCTGAAAATGAGCACTAAGTGGTCACCTTAAACATCATGTCTCCAAATGAAGGTTGAGAACCGGGAGCAGAACCAGTTTGTCGGACCACAGCCTGAATGACGGCGCTGTAAAGCACAGCACAGTAATCCCTGGTTGTGGAAAGAAGCTTAACTTTTCAGATGCTGAAAGAAGAAAAAAAAAGATGTACAACTCAGAGGTTAATGATGGTGAACTGCAGCTGGGATTTAAAGGGGAAAGAGTCAGTCAGAGAGAAAGAAGTGAAAGAGAGTGTGTAATTGAGAGAGAAGGAGTAACCAAAGGGACAGCGGCACCGAGAGATCATGTTGTGAAAGAAGGAGGATCGGCGCCGAGAGGCAGAGAGGCAGCGATGAAGCTGAGCAGCAGAAAAGAGGCTTCAAAAGAGAGAGACACAAATGTATACGGAGAAGTAAGGAGCAGGGGGGGGGGGGCGAGAGCGTAGACGACGTGAAGGGAGGAGGAGGGATGTCTGGACTGATAAACAGATGAAAGCTCTCTGAGCAACAGTCCCATCACCATCTCTTCCATCTGTGTGTGTGTGTGTGTGTGTGTGTGTGTGTGTGTGTGTGTGTGTGTGTGTGTGTGTGTGTGTGTGTGTGTGTGTGTGTGTGTGTGTGTGTGTGTGTGTGTGTGTGTGTGTCCCATATGTTAATCTATCCTTACTGTTTAGCTCTGAGAGGAAATTGCTTATTAAAGCAGATATTGCCCAGCTGGCAGAAAGTAATAAAAGAAATATTCTCCCCACTGTCTCACACAACTGAAAGTTACATAAAACCGTGATGTCGTCTTCACAGAGTAAATTAAGCATGAGCTAATTCCTCGTCCGACTCTCATGTGCGTGCCCGAGGAGTAAACAGAGTGTATTAGTGTTGACTGGAGGAAGCAACCCTGGGCTGATGTCAGACAGCTGTTTTTAGACTAACCGTGGACGTGTAAGTCAAGAGTGTGTCGCTTTGTTGGCCTGCAGCTCTAATGTGGTCAAACCAGAGACGCTCCAGAACCCCCCCCGACTCACAGGAGACGGCCCGCCCACGTGGGTGGATGTGATCGTGCTGTTGGGTCGTGTAGTGAAGACAAAACCCACATCTGTCCCACATGAGCACCCACATGTGGGTAAACCCCACCAGGACAGCTTTGTCCTCTGTGAGCTGAGCCATACAGAGAAAGTGACATTTGACCCAATTTTGGAGTCCTATCGGGGACGATTCCTGTGTTTCACGGCTCGCTTTGCTCAGTCTGGGCTGCCCAAGTTCATTTATTTATTTTTATTTATTTTTTTTTTTCTTTTATTTTAATGTGAAGGGGAGGGCGGGGTCGGGATGGGGGTGAGGGGTGACATCCGCTGCTAGCCTGAAACGAGAAAAACACAGAAAAACACACACTGCAAAAACTCAAGATCTTACCAGGAATATTTGTTATTTCTAGTTAAAATGTCTAATTTTTTGTCAAAATATCTCATTACACTTAAAGGGAAAGTTTGGTTTTTTACAACCTGGACCTTATTTCTGGCATTTTTTATGGTCGTATACTCACCCAGGCAAGTTTGGTGTCATTTGGAGTCCTTCGGAAGATATTAGGAGTTTTGTGCGAGCCGCTTCTCCATATAATGGTAGCGCATGGGGGCACAGCGGGACACAGACGATGCAGCGTCTAAATAACACATGATTGCCGCGAAACTCGTTCATTTCTTTTATGAATCACTAGATCTGCTTCCAGGACCTGGGGCCTGTACTACGAAGCGGGATTTGGGGTTAGCGAGGTAACTTCAGGTTTAACCCTGGGTTTTCAGGACTACGACGGTGGTTCACTTCTTACCGGGGTACATCGCCATGGTAACTTATGCTGAACAGCTAACCTGCTCCGGAGCAGGTTATGTTCGAGATACAGATCGCCAGGTATAAAAGCACCGCCCACTGACCAATCAGCTCTCTTGGAAAATGGCATGCCCTTTCGAAGAGAATCCAGTGGAGCTCGGTGCGCGGATCGTGAGAGGATCCCTCCGATCTTCTTCTTGTCATTTTTTTTTCTGTTTGCTGCAAGTAATGTCAATGCTATTTCATTGTGCTTTTGTATACTGATATCATCCTAAAACAGAGAGTGATAGAAACACTAAAGCCTTGTACTTGTTGTACTTCTAAGATATGAAAGTGAGCCTACTTACCGCTTTGAATTATGTTTTTATATTTATTTTTTATTTGCTCCCATGTGCGTTTCACTCCGCTGGGGTTGCAGCTGAGGCTACAATTGTCATACACGCCATACGAATACATCTAAGCAACACATGCATTTAACAGAATAGACAATTGTAATTATAGTCAGATCTACTTATGCCCTAATGATGGGGCAGTGATGTTTATATCCCTATGAACTTACGCATTTATACAGTCAGCGATCTTTTGCCAGCTGTCTTTCCTGCATTTTGCAGCTGCAACTGTGTTGCTTTTTGCCTGTATTATATGCCTATACTCATCATATTTCCGTAAAATTATTGTTTGCTCTTCGCTACTGAAATAAGCGGCTCTGACAGCGGACTTCTCCATGCTTGCGATTGGTCATGCGCTGAAAACACCGCCCCTTTTATGTGCACGCGCTCATATCCAGATTGGAGAAACCTGGGTTAATATTCTGAGTTGATAACCACCGTCGTGTGACCGCTTAGCGTGATTGCAATTGTCCGGGTTAGTGAATCTGGATAAGGAAAAGATATCCTGGGTATGTTGAACTTGCTTCGTAGTACAGGCCCCTGTTGTCTACATCCGGGGCTGTGTGTGTGACAAATAAATCAGTTTGTAAACAAGACCTCTGACCTGCATGACGACACAAGAGTCATTACCAGAAAAATAACTTGTTATTTGACAATGTTCACCTGTTTCAAGTAATTTTCACATGAAATAAGTAGAAAAATCTGAGAAAAACAAGATTACAAGCAAAAAAATCTTGTTCCACTGGCAGATTTTTCTACTTAGTTTAAGTGAAAATCTACTTGAAACAGGTGAAAATTGTTGTTTTTTTTCCAGTGATGAGTCTTGTTTTAAGTGTAATGAGATTTTTTTTTACTAAAAATGAGACATTTTAACTAGAAAAAAGACAAATATTCTTGTTAAGATTTTGAGTTTTTGCAGGGCAGGGAAACGCACAATGGGCACACAAGCCTTTGAAATCTGTAAGAGAAAAAAAAAAAACTGTCTGTGTAACTGTGTGTGTGTAAAGTCAAAACAATGCTCTACCTGAACTGTAACTATAGTGGAGGAGGGAGGGCGCAACCCAGCCACCCGAGAGACCACAAGCCGACAAGGCCCAAGTTCATTTCTGTTGAGGACACGTCATCTATGAACCAATGATTAATCATGCTGGTTTGAGCCCCGAAGTCAGGCTGAACTGGGAAGAATTCTCCTCCATAGATGCAGGACTCGTCCGATCGTCCCAGAGCCGTAACCGCCCACGGTCCCCTTCTTCCCAGGAGTCACACACAAAAGCCCGGTGTTACGTAACAGCTCTGTCGGGGTCGGCCCGATGAGCAAGGACACGCTGGGGGCGCTTAGCTCACCGGGTAGCATCTTCCAGCCTGGAAAATTCAAATTCTATCCCTCGACTTCTCCGTAGACGACTATTAAACCTGAAACCAGAGCTTATGTCTCCTCTAGCCTGGATCCCTGAATCAAAATGTGGCAAACAAAGGGCCACGATTACCTCTTCAACTAATAGATTAGTGTTTTATGATCTATTTAACAACCTCCTTTTGAATTGTTTATAAACCCTTCGCTTTTATCTCTTTCAGCTGTAGACAATCAGGCTCTGCTGTGTGTGGAGCAGCAGCCCCACGAAGCACCTATAAATGATTCATTTTGATCAATCATCCCTGGTTTCTTCAAGCGTTCTTGACTTAACCTTTCTTTGTGTGCACGCGGCGCTGCAGTCTCCCGCCGTTTCAGCCAAGGCTTAATCAGGGAACACCCACCCAACCCTGGCCGTTTGTGAGGAGGAGCACAAAGCAGCAACGATCCTGCAGTTTAAACACAATCTTTTAGTCCTTTTATCAAATAACGAGGTTGAAGTACAACTTGTAAGCGTCAAAAGAGGATTCATCCACTGATTCATCCCTCCTGAGAGTCGTCTCTGCGTGTGTTTCAGTGGCCATCGATGTGGGCGGGGACTTCTTTGTGAGCGGAGGAGGGTTGAGCTCTCGGTTCCGGGTGGCCAGACTCTCCTTCCACTGGGGGCGCTGCAACACCACCTCATCCGGGTCTGAGCACAGCCTGGACGGGCTGAAGTACCCGCTGGAGGTGAGGGAGGGGGGGGTTGGTTGTACGCTGCTCGTTGTCTTGTCCAACTGTGTAGAAAATAACCTGTGTGTTTCCGGCTGTGGCTCAGATGCAGATCTACTGCTACGATCCTGACGACTTCCAAAGTCTGGATGACGCCATAGACCGAGGAGGGAGACTCGCCGCCCTGGCCGTGCTCTTTGAGGTCGGTGGTTTCCCTTCAGAAACATTTGAGATGGTATATTTGGTAACGGTTTGTAAGAACCACCACAGAAACTTGTGTTCTTGTCTGCAGGTCAGCCTGGATGAAAACGACAACTTAATTCCCGTTCTGGAGGGAATCAACGCTGTCAGCAGGTTCGGTAGGTCACGGCAGTGAGTTGTGACGGACATGAATGGACAGAAAAAGTCTTCAGCTGGAGCACCTGACTCAAAATGTCCTGTCAGGACCAGAGCTGGGTAGAGGAGCCAAAAATTGTACTCAAGTAAAAGTACTGTTACTTCAGAATAATATGACTCAAGTAGAAGTAAAAAGTAGTTATCCAAATAATTACTTAGTAAAAGTAAAAAAGTACTTGGTGAAAAAACTACTCAAGTACTGAGTAACTGTTGAGTAACGTCTGATTTATTTTTTTAACACAACCATTCAAACAGACAAAAGGACAAAATAATCATCTTCAGGCAAATTAAATCAATCAAATAATAAAATAAATAAAAATTAATAAAAAAATAAAAAATAGCTTAAATTAAAATAATCTTAAAGTAAATTCAAGTACTTTAATAAATAATAAAAGAAATAAAATAATAACAGAATAAAAAAATAAATTAAGCACAAGTAGCACAAAATTTCAAGCCTTTGTACTTTTCTTTTTTAACCAGGCAGAACTAGAACAAGCCCATGAACTCATAGAAACTCTGTGTGTGTTTGAGTGTGTGTAAATGTGACAAAACATGCAAAAACAAACATTTTCCCCAAAGAATCACCCAGTGATGTCATTAGATTGACGCGTACGCGGATAAAAGGCATAAAAGAAAAGTAACAGCTCAACGTGGCCTAATGTAGTGGAGTAAGAGTAACAGTTTCTTCTTCACAAATCTACTCAAGTAAAAGTAAAAAGTACAGGGATTCAAAACTACTCCTAAAAGTACAAAATTTCCCAAAACTTACTCAAGTAAATGTAACAGAGTAAATGTAACTCCTTACTACCCAGCTCTGGTCAGGACAAAGATAACTGTTATAGTAACAATAAGACACACAAAGACCAGACAACTGCATTATTCCTGGCGTCTCAATCATCCAGGTCGTGTTTATCATTAATTATTTACCACCGTGATTCCCAACCCCCGGTCCCCGGACCGGTACCGGTCCGTAGAGCCGTTACTACCGGGCCGTGGAATGGCTTGTGTTCCGATCATAATTAGGGCTGCAACGACGTTGTCGACAAAAAGCGATAATCAAAATTGTCGGCAATTGTCACCAGACGGTTTTTTCCCAATGGAGTGAGGCATCTCACTTCACTTTAACTCATACAATCTCTGCCGAGAGCCGCGTGTCAGCGCAGCTTTCTTTTTTGCGTCTCCCCGCACCAGACGACTGCGCTCACTGATCAATACTGCAGATGCTGATCAATGATATGAGCAGGGGTCCGTTTCACAAAGCAGGTTCAGTGAAAACTCGGAGTCTGTTAACCCTGAAATGAGGGAAACTCTGAGTTTTCCGTTTCACAAAGGGAGGTAACTCAAACCAGAGAAAGAGGAGTAACTCTAGCCCGTTTCACAAAGAGAGGTAACTTAAGCTCTCGGTCAGTTACCGTAGTAACAGACTCTCTGAACCTAACCTGGTCAGATACCGTAGTAACAGACTCTCTGAACCTAACCTGGTCAGTTACCGTAGTAACAGACGCTCTGAATCTAACCTGGTCGGGACCAGGTTTATCTCAATGAACCTGGAGTTTTTCTGCGTCTCCGCCTCTTTCAGAGCCGCACGCACATTTGATTTCCTCATTCATTTAGTCAGAAGGCGAGTTTTGGCGAAGTTCTGCCAGCTGTCATTAAAAACAGAGTCAGTATATATATTAGAAGTCCATTGTCACGAACATGGCATGTCCTTTTGATGAAGACACAATTGATGAAGGTGCAGAATTAATGCGCAGAGAATTTAATATTTTTCGGGAGATGGTTATCAGACCGCGTAATACATGTTATTACATAGTCTCATTACAGGCAAAGCAATATATGTTAATCCTTTATTTATTATAATTTTGATGATTGAATTGTTTAATGATTTCATAATATATTCTAATTTTTTGAGATTTTTTATTTGGGGTTTTCATAAACTCTGAGCCATAGGCTAATCATCAAAATTATAACAAATAAAGGCTTGAAATATCTCACTTTGCATGTCGTGGGAAATAATATTTGTTTCACCTTAAGTTGAATTTACTACGAATGAAGTTTTGCAATATATTCAAATTTTCCGACCTCCACCTGTATATTATTACATGAATAAATAAGAGCATAATACAGAGGTCTCCAACTCCGGTCCTGGAGAGACCTATCCAGCATGTTTTAGGTGTCTCCCTGCATGAATGACAGCAGCAAAGTTGAATAAAATATCTATTTTTCATTGAAGTACCCATCTTTCTCGTGTTTATTATCATTTGCCACATAATTAAAGCAACCTCATACTAAATTTAAGAAAACAATTTTTGCATTTTTTTGTCATATAATTTCATCCAAAACTTGTCGAAATGTGTTTCTTTGAGTGGCAGCCCTGTCATGGCTTGGCGGACAATAAGTTCTGGTACCCGACCGGACTGAACAGCACAATGCACAGGTGCTGTATGCAGGTTAGGTTCAGTCTGCTGCAGAGATGAGCGGACCTCAGCAAAACTCCATGAGCTTCTTTACGTTGTTCGAGTAAAAGAAATAGTGATGAACAAGTGGAAAATCCTACCAAAAAGAAAAGCAAAAGCTTTAATCGCGAGTACGACATTATGTATATAAAATACGGATTTGTTGCAACGGGCGATTTGGAGGCGCCAAACCCACTATGTATTTTATGTGGAGAAACGCTCGCCAACGAAGCAAAAGAAGCCATCCCAGCTCCAAAGACACTTAAATACAAAACATCCTTCTCTCAAAGACAAACCAGTGGAAGGAAAAAACGTGAGTTAGATTTGCAGAAGCAAGTTTTAAAGGCCACAACATCAGCTAACGTCGCTGATGATAGCCTGCATTTTAAAATGCATTGTTTTTTTCTAAAATGTTTATTAAAATTGACATAAATTGTCAACCGGTCCCTGAGCTTTTTGTTTATACTTCTGCTGGTCCTTAGCACAAAAAAGGTTGGGAACCCCTGATTTACCAAAACTCTATTGGTTTCTCTCTGTCCAGTTCTCCTCTATTAAACTACGGCCCAAATCAGAAAAAAGTTGGTGAGATACATTAAAAAAAAAGTCTTTGCCAATAATATTAACCCAAGATTTTTTCTGCCCTCGTCAACTTTTCAATATCATCCGTGTCGTCCATTTTTTTGCATTTCAAGCCTGTAATATGTGTAAATGTTTAGAGTTTAGAGAGACAGGGAGCAGGGGGTTTTATTCCTTTGTGGGATGTAAGGAAACATGAAGGAGGGAAATAACTGGGGACTAACAATTCACTGCAATAAAGAAGCAATTTTAGACTCGAGCAGACCCCCAAGGTCCAGTGTGTAGCGGAAAGATGGTGAACATTGAATAGTGGTAAAAGAGAGACTAAAATTACAGCGAACAGAGAAACAGAGCAAAGAACTGGTTGATTTAATTAATTTAAGACATAACAATGTCTTTTCTGTGGACTCTTCCAGGTAAGAGTGGGTCAATGGAAGCGTTCGCCTTGAGGTCTCTGCTGCCTAACAACACCGATAAATACTACATCTACAACGGCTCCCTGACCGCTCCACCCTGCTCCGAACTGGTGGAATGGATCGTCTTTAAAAACACTGTGGCCATTTCAGAAACTCAGGTGAGTGAGTTTTAGCCATCAAACTCAAAACAGGTGCCAACTCAATGCAGTATGCAGTATGCAGTATGCAAACAATTCTAACATCTGTACTATGCATTAAAAAACATCTGTGTGGTACTCAATTTGGAAACACTTTCAATTAGGACCTCATGATACGATACACATCACGATACTTGAGTCACAATACGATATCGCAATATCCAAATTTTGAGATATATTCCGATGTTATACATAGTTTGCTGAAAACTGTAAAAGGCATTATGCATCTTAAAATCCTAGTTGCATGTACATCAGATTATAGTGATAATTCATCGGACAAACTGAGTCAAAACAATGTAATTTAAATTATCCATGCTATTTTATTTTAACTATACAAGCTAAAGTTACAACATATTTTCATATGTCTTTCATTCTATTTACATAATATGAAATTAATATTAACAATATTATTTAAACCCATGTCAGTCATACTGGATTTACAACCGGTCTGAAACATGATTTATTATTTGCAAAAAAGAAATCAATATTCAAAATGTAAATATCCAATTAGCCGCCAAAGTATCACGATATATTGCCATATCGATATTTGTTGCCCACCCCTGTTTTCAATATCCAACAAGTCCACCCTGCATGCGATAATGCAGTGGGCCACCACAGTGTTATAATACTACATATTAACACAGACAACCACACCAGGGTGCAGTACGTACTGTATATTGTGTTTTAGGTGCAGTATGCAGTCTCAAAAATGGCCGATGTCTCGATGTAACAACACATACAATTTACAGGCTTTTGCCACCCATCCAACAGGCCATTTGTTTCATCACTCAGAAGATTATATTAATTTTAGTTGATGTTATTAGTATCTGGAATTGGATCCACTTAACTTAATATCTGGTTTTTAGCTTCAGCTTCTCAACTTCTCTCCAAATGAGGAGTCCTAAAATGCAGCACAGAAGCTTATAAACTGCTCGCTGGAGAACAGATTCTCAAATCTAAGCAGCTGCAGATGAAGTTACAGGGTTGTGTTTTTGATTTGCTTTCCCCTTGAGATGCCCAAGTATGAGCGCTCGTGCATAGAACAATGTATTTCTTTCAAATTATGTCCTCCTTAATGCATGACAGAGTCAGCAGCAAAGGCAGGATATTTGTTATTTCTGGTTCGGCTCTTCAGAATAAAAGCTCAACTCCTTGTCTTTGTCCTTGGTAGAGCCGGATAGCCCAGCTGGATCTTTTGTGTTAAGATTTAAAAATGTCTAATTTACAATATTTTTGAAATCCTAAAGGCAAGAGTTTACTGCTTGAAAATCATTTACAACAACTCAGATGGTAGTATTGCTCGATGGAAGCCTCCAAGCTTTATGATGTAAATTTTTCATGGATAGTAAATAATAAAAGAAGAAAATGTCATACCATTACTGTTTTTAACTGTGTTTGAGTCATCAAATATAGAATTTGGCATTTAATTCAAGGTTCAGTGTGAAAACGGTTCAATAGATGAGGATTTGGGCGCTGCCGCCTCTGGCTGTTGCGTCCGCTCGTAGATGACGACCTCGTTCAGGCCAGCTGTCCTCAACATCTGTGCACGCACCGAAACACAAACAAACAAAATGTTACATCAAAGAGATGCAAAGTGACAGCTTCGGTCGAATGGTGAACTCGCGGGATGCCGTTTTGTACTGAGACGCGACTACACGTGTGCACGGGGGAATACGTGCGTGTTTGATTGTGTTTGGGGAGGCCTGGCTGACTGAAGCAGCACGGCGAGGCAGGAGGAGGTCACGTTCACGGGAAGAAAAAGTAGAGCAGCGCTGCCTCTCTGTATCCCTGCTCAGCCTGCCAACACAAGCCTCTTAGAGCACACACTCATACATACACACACATGCAACCACAAACATGCACACACACATACATACACACACATACATGCAACCACACGCATACATACACACATGCAACCACAAACATGCACACACACATACATACACACACATACATGCAACCACACACATACACACACACATGTACACACACACATACATACACACATGCACACACACGCACACACACACATGTACACACAAACACACACACACACACACACACTACACGCAACCACACACACACACAAACACACACACGCACACATGCAACCACACACACACACGTACATCCAACCACACATACACACATGCACACACACATATGCAACCACACACGCACGCACGCAACCACGCACATACATGCAACCACACACACACATATGCAACCACACACGCACGCACGCAACCACGCACATACATGCAACCACACACACAGACATGCACACATGCAAACACCCACACACACATGCAACCACACACACACATGTACACACACACACACACACACACACACACACACACACACACACACACACACACACACACACACACACACACACACACACACACACACACACACACACACACACACACATACACACTCACACATACAGCGGTGTCTGTGCGATGCAGAAGTGTGTCAGTCTAACTCCTCCCCCTCGTCCCCAGCTGGAGCTGTTCTGCGAGGTGATGACGATGGAGCAGGCCGGCTACGTCATGCTGACCGACTACCTGCAGAACAACTTCCGGGAGCAGCAGCAGCAGTTCATGGGCCAGGTGTTCGCCTCCTACACCGGGGTGGAGGACGTGCTCACGCCCAGTACGTCCCCACTCCTCATAAATAAGCTGTTTAAACCGATTTATCCAACCTGTTTGTGTCACATTTTTTAAATCCTTGTTTGCTGATGGAGACTAACACGTGACACCTTCTTACATCTACCGACTACAGATCCAGAGTTTTAAGCTGCAGACTTAAAAAGATTAGGGATCTCGTGGGGTCATCATTTACACAAAGACAACAACCCTCCTAACTAACCCTCCGAGACTAAAGACTTAAACTTAAACATGTTTAGCTAATGCTAAACTGCCGTGATGTGAAAAAGATGAGCTCAAGTTAGGTCCAATTGCTGCTCCGAGCGACTGAGATTTAGTAAAGTCAGCATAACACTCAAGAAAGTGATGACAGAGGATAAAATGAAAGAGTAACCGAGCAAATAAAGTCTTAGAAAGCGTTGCAAAAGCGGCTCAACCTCCGCGCCTGCAGGGGGAGCTACTGAGTCAGAGGTAGCAGAAGTTGCTGTTTTAATCATGTAATTCACTACATGACATAATCTTAAAAAGATTAATGAAAACAATGTGACATAACAATTAAATATTAACAATAATGATCCAAGTGAAAAAAGTGAAAAAGCGACGTAGCCCCCCAGTGCTTCAAATGTATTGGTTTCACTTTTTTCGTAATTTCCAAATCCAAACACATTGGGACGTGGTGTCAAATGTAAATGAAGATAAAATCCAACGGTTTGCAGATCTCTTAAACCGAAATTTTGTTCACAACAGGCAGGAAACAGGTCAAACTGGGGAAATGTTTCACTGTAACAATAACCAGTAAAGTAAAGTCACAACAAGACCATGTTTATGACTGTGTAGCAGCTCATCTTTTATCAGTTTTTTTTTTTTTTTTAAGTTTTTTTTTTTAAGTTTTTTTTATCTGTCTGGGAATATTTGTTAAAAGTAATGCGCATCGTCGCAGGATCGAGACATTTTGATGTATAACACACCTGGGTGCACTTTACGGTTCGGGCCGCATTAACGGCCGAAGGAATGGCATAAATTGCACCAAAATTACACAATTAATTCAAAATGGCCGACTTCCTGTTCGGTTTCGGCCATGGCGCCAAGAGACTTTTCTTTAAGTTGCGACATGATACAGGTGTGTACCAATTTTCGTGCATGTACGTCAAACCGTATTGTGGGGCTTGAGGCACAAAGTTTTCTAGGGGGCGCTGTTGAGCCATTGGGCCACGCCCATTAGTGCAAACCATTAAATATCACATTTTTTGCCAGGCCTGACTTGCGTGCAAAATTTGGTGACTTTTGGGACATGTTTAGGGGGCAAAAAGGCCCTCATTTTGTCGGAAGAAGGAAAAAAACCTACAGATACAATAGGGCCTTCGCACTGTCAGTGCTCGGGCCCTAACAAGAGAGAGGTGAACTTAATCCTAATCACGCCTTCATGGGGAGCCTTTGAGCTGGAAATTGCAGCTCCCGGGGTTCCTCTGCCCTGCTTTGATATGAAATTACCTGCGTCTGCCAAGCTTCAGGTTTTGAGCTTTTTGTTGAGTTATGTCTCATATAAATATGCCCATGTCGAGAATCAGACCCCAATATTTGTTTCAGTCTTTCATTTACAGACTGGGCTACTTCTGACATGTTGAATGGGCAATATTTAACATTTTTCTGATGGACTAGGAAGTTCTTTTGGGGGTGAAAAGTTGTGGAACGTCACATCTTTGCTGTGAATGATTGATTTTTAGATATGAAACAGCTCGGAAAGACGTCTGCATTAATCTGAGCAACTGGTGTCGGCCAACGGTGCTTTAGACTCCCAGCAGAGATGGGATGTTGGGCTTTCGTGCCATGAAAAATGAATCCTCATTAGAGTCTCTCAAGCTTTTCGCAAGTTTGATGTTACCAGATTTTTTTGGGGGGGAACAGTGAATCTCCCACAGGAGATCAATCTGAATATCGCAGCATTAATCTTATTTTTCTGGATGATGGAGCATCACTCGTGTTCTTTCACCGCGGCTGACAGGCCGTCCTCCGCGGTCGCGCTTTTCAAGACCATCTGAGGCAATAACTCGTGACTCTTTCCATTTTCTTAAAGTTGACCCAGAAGCAAGACAGAGCTCTGGTTGCCGGGGAGAACGACTTTGTAGTTCAGTGTCTCTGCTTCTCGCAGCCCTTTTTTGAAATTGAAATAAAGTATTCAGCAGTTCAGCAAAGGATCTTTTTGTTTGGAACAAATTCACACACAGACTGACGTGCTTCTATTCATCGTTAGATGTAGTTTTTAATTGGATTTCTTCGTCACATCTGTGACATTGAAGCTGTCTGCATCTCCCTTCATTAATCACTAATCTTGACTTTGAATTCATACCTGCCCGTCGTTTTTTTGCTTTCTGCCGTTTTCCAGCCTGCAGCTCGGAGCCGCAGAATGTCCAGGCCGATGCCCAGAACGACACCGCCATCGTGGTGACGTGGGAGCGTCCTCGCGCCGTTTACGACACCGCCATCGACTGGTACGCCGTCACCTACCAGAGGCTGCAGGGCCGAGAGCAGAGCAGGCAGGAGTACCGGACCGACGGAGACCAGGACGTGGTATGAAACACGTCTTCACATCTTCCCGTAAACCCCGCAGGGACGCATCGCCGCTCTCACTTGCACCCAGCTTTGATCTCATGCATTTCCAGCTAATGCTCGGCTCTATCATCTAAAGTTATTATCTGAAGGCAGGTACGTGTGGCACAGAGAGGCATCACCAGCAGTAATTACAGCAATCTCCTTCAGTCCTGCAGCAAATGATGGAGCTGTTTTCACCCTCACTTTCACCCGGTCCCCCCTCATGGAGTGTGCTGTATATTGATGAAAATGATTGAATAATTCATTGATAATCAATTTGAGGCCACAGACGATGTTAGTGTGACTGACTGTCTGTTCATTTTGTGTAACTGTATCTGCATTTGGAGACCATTTTTGTAGCGTTAAAAACAAGCTTGGATGATATGGGAAATACAAAAGAAATAAATAATAGTTGATCTTTACATTTTTACTGACTTATTTCGTAGAAAACATTCGATTCTCTATTCAATTTTCTACAGATTTTTCAAAATTCCTTTCATTTGTTAATAGATGTCTATTTCTTGCTTTCCAGACCTGCAACACATTTATAATGTTGGGATAATAAAGCTTTTACCAGTTTGTTACAATGCACTTTTACCTCACAACACTGAATGCATGAGCACACCACGAACTTTCCATGTTGGACAGTGGTTGTGTCTTTTTGTTCTTACAGTATGTAAAATATATGGAAAAATCAAAAGGAAACAAATTTGAGATGGAAAAATCCATCTCAAATATTTCTGTGGAGCTTCAAACAGTCTTTCTTTGCAGCCCTTTTGGGGCCATCATCAGTGTAATACTCTAGTCCATCACTATGCAAACAGCACTGGCCAGTATTGGCACAGGTTATTTTCTGCAGACTGCTCTTAGAGAATTTTATCGATCATTTCCTTTTTTATTTATTTTTATTTTTTTTACCTTGTCTGCACACATATTAATGGTTAATACCATGCTGGTAAGAACCTAAGGCATATATATGTGCATTGTTACTATATTTAATATATATACATATATATACGCATACATATGCATACACATACATATATATACACATACAAACCCAGTTTTTTTTTTTTTATCGATAATTTCCAACGGCACTGATACGACCGTCACAGAGCCTGGCTCTTAAAACCTGATTAAAGTCTAGATGGTCTTCTTCATCTCTAGCATAAATCCCAGCTCGCCGTTTTCTTCCCAAAAACATCTGGTTTACTGGTTTATCAGACCACAAAACACACTTTTATTCTGTGATTCATTGACTCTGTAGTTTATCCAGATGCCTCAGAGTCCAGAGAGGTCAACCCCACCTCTGGACATTCACCTCCGGAATGAAAGATCTCAGGGGTTTCAGATTCAGATTTCTTGAATCATTTATTTTATTCTGAGCTGTAGAAGCAGAGATGTGCACCTCAATTCCAACTTTCTTTGAGGATCATTGTTTTGAGGCTTTTCACTGTTTCTGTTTCGGGTTTCTTACCAAACTGAAGACTGTCTGTCCCGGTTTCCTGTATGAAAATTCTGCCTTTTGTACCAGAAACAGGTAAAAAAAAGATTCAAAATCCCTAATTTTAAAGCAAAGTGTGTGTCGTTGCAGGGTGCCATGATCTCCAGCCTGCTGGCCAACAGCAGCTACGTGGTCCAGGTGGTGGCGGTGTGCACCAACGGCCTCCGAGGGCGATGGAGCGACCAGATCATAGTGGACATGCCGTTAGAAGACCCCGGTACGAGCAGACCCGAGCTTTGAAAGAGCGGTGAAGTCACCACGACCTTCACTGTTTGATTTTCCTCTGTTCCAGAGAGCGATTCCTCCACCGACTCTCTGGCGAAGCAGCCTGAAGGCCACCGGGAGGTAGGACCATCACGTCTGCAGATCATCTGACCACATAATCGCGCTCAATTTTCCATAATTGTTTTGCAGCGCTGACATTGGCCCTGCATTCAGTCACATCGGGGGATTAATTATTATGCAAATGATTGCCATCGTTGTGGCATGTTTCATGAGCGGAATAAAAAAGTGGTGATGCCCTTTGAGATCAGAATGTTTCTTTGGTATTTCCTCTGACCCACGAAGTAAAACCTGATGTTGCATCTATTTAGATGTTTTGCATAGAAATAAAATCAAACCAAACTTTATTTGTATAGCGCTTTTCATGCATAAAAATTCAACAAAAAGTGCTTTACATACAACAACAATAAACAAACATAAAACTTATTAATGCCCTGCCCCCCCCCATAAAATCCTAAAAGTAGGTCTAAAAAGCAAGATATTAGAAACTGAGAGAATAAAACAATATGTATAAAATGTATAAAATAGACCATACGTAACAACTAAAACTTTTAAATATAACATTGAGATAAAACAATGAGATAATAAAACAGGATAAACACAACTAAAGATTAATATAAAACAAAGTAGTAAGATCCAATAAATATAGGGGTGAGCATAGAAAATTTAAAAGCGTTAAATGAGTCAGTTAAAAGCCTGATTAAAGAGATGGGTCTTGAGCCTCTTTTTAAAAAAATCAACAGTCTCTGCAGCACTGAGGTTCTCCTGAGGTTCTCCGGGAGGCTGTTCCACAATCGGGGACCATAAAAACTGAATGCCGCCTCCCCGTGTGTCCTGGTTCTAACTTTTGGTATCGTTAAAAGGCCGGAGGACCTCAGGGTCTGCGAGGGTCGATAAGAAGGCCCAACACCATTAAGACACTTAAAAACTAGTAAAAGAACCTTAGAAAGTAGGGTTGTCCCAATCAGGATTTTTTAGCTCCCGATCCGATCCCGATCACTTGAGTTTGAGTATCTGCCGATCCCGATTTTTCCCGATCCGATCACTTTTTTTGGCTCCCGATACATTTCCGATACTTTTTCCCGATCAGATACATTTTGGCAATGAATTAAAAAAAAAAAAAAGAGGACTAAAACTAAATGATCCCAAGTTTCTTTTCTTGTCCATTGGAGAACAACATGGACATATATTTCAACAAAGCTTATCAGCTCTGGGGCCACAAAATGGAAAAACATGAAATTGTAAACTAAAACAAAAAGTGGAAAATAGTGCAATAAGAAAAATAAATAAATTTAACTTCAAAAGAGGTAGTTGAATGACATCCAGTCAAACTCACACACACAAGAACATTTAAATACTTTTTGGCTTAACCTTAGTGCAACATTCTGAATGGCATGAAATGAATTGACGCAGCTTAATGCAACATGAACATATATAACATTTCACAATTCAAACATGTAAACCATGTTAGTTTCGCCGGCCGGAAGTGACGCCGCCCGAAAATGCCATGATCGGGCCCGATTGATCGGCCGCCCGATCGATCGGGCCAACACTGTTAGAAAGTCTTTTGCTTCTTTGTTTAGGTTCCACCTGTGGTCAAACCGGAGAGGTCGGACAACCAGAACGAGCTGGAGCTGGTTCCGGAGGACCACAGTCCGGTGGAGGAGGTCCCGGTGGAGCAGACCAGAGTGTACCAGAACCAGCCCACACATGAGCAGGACGAGCCCACCGAGCAAACCCAAGCGACCCGGAGCGTGCCGGACCAGGCGGGCTCCCGCTCCACCCCAGACACGCCCACCGACTCCACCCTCCTCCAGGAAACTCCCCCCAACCAGAGCGCCAGCGAGACCCCGGACCGAGCGGAGAACGGGGTGGAGGACGAGCAGCTGATTCCAGCACGCGGGCCGTTTGACAGCAACAGCGCCATCTGGGTAACCGGGCAACCGGGCTTCCTGTTCCCAGTTGCCCGGACGACCGCTCTGCCGTCAGTCCGCCGGCACATGACGGAGGAGGCTTCGTTGTCGGTGCTGCATCCTCAGGTCATTCTCCACACTGCCCTTCCTCTTGGTTTATTTTATATTAACTGTGTCCACTAGGGGTGTGCAAACAAGGGTACCTCACGATTCGATTCCGATTATTGGAGCTTCGATTCTTCGATTCTTCGATTCTAACAATTGTCGATTCGATTCGATTATTGGTGCCACGATTCTTCGATTATTGTGATTTTTAATGCTTTTTTCCATACAAGATTGATTTTGTCTTCATCTGTGGCTACATTTGTAAATAAATAGCCAATCAATTAACTCAGTTCCTCTAACAACACTCATTAAGTAAATAACAAGGTTTTTTGAACATTTGACATGTATTTTTCAAAGACACAAAATAATTTATTTTATGACTATGTAAACATTTGCTCTTTGACTTACTTAACTTTGACCAGGGAAAGCTGCACTTGCATGAGAGCGCCCTCTATTGGCGGAAAACACTGAAAACGGTCAAGCCCTGGATTTAATGAGTTAATTAATTCAAGTAAACAAGATATGTACTTAGTGTAAACATATCTGCCATATTTCAAGTGAACAATAAGAAATGTGCATTCTTGAAAATGAAATGATTCAGCAGCGTATTCAGTCTGGAATCTGGATAGGATAACTTAAAAAAAATATATATATTATTTTTTTTTTTTTTTTTTTTTTTTTTTTTTAATAATCGATTCCAAATCATCACGTGACGCATCGCGATGCATCGACACATCGATGAATTGCACCCACCTCTAGTGTCCACCCTGAACCAGCAGACCAGGGAGCTGTTACTCAGCTCAGATCCCTCGTGTTTCCGTCTTGTCTCTTTGCAGTTCAGAGATCCTGATCTGCCAGACCAGGCCGGTGAAAACGGCCTCCCCTCGTCGGAGCTGAACACCCCTCCCGTGGAGGACATCCAGATCACAGACGTCTTCTACGAAGACACCGTCACCAGCTCCGCTCTGGAAACCGCCCCCAACCCCACGGCGGTGTTTCCCTCCGTTGTGCCAGGTCAGATTCAGCACGCGTTTGTTGCACTAATGTGTGTTTTGTAGAGGAATCTAAGCTAGTAACGGTTTAAAGGGGATATATCATGAAAGGTTGTTGCTTAATTGTGTATATTTGGTTGCCTGAAGGGTTTGAGGGGATTGTAACATCAAAGGGTATCAGATCAGAGTTGAATTATCCAAATTTTCCACCGAACCTCCCCTCATTCAGCATTTACTGATCCTCCATAGTGGCTAACACAAACCTGTAGGACAGACCTCAAAATGGCCAAGTGTTACATCAGCAGAGGGTTGAAAGGAGTTCAGTCTGACTCCGTCCCTAAAACCAGCTGCTGGGAAGTGAGCTGTAAAGACATGGTTAAATAGGAGCTGTTGTACTAAATCTCTGCGCTGTTTTAACAAATTATTCACAATCACGTCAAGAAACTTTTGACACAGTTTCATATTTAAAGGCAATTTTTAAATACTATGGCAAGAAAAAGTGTGTGAACCCCTTGGAATTTGCTTCTCTTCATCTACTTGCCCTACGGTATGATCTGATCTGAACTGGTAAAAATGTAATTGCTTGTGAGGAATATTCAGCACCGTGTTTGGTGCAGAAAGGCAGCTGCTCACCAACATGGACACGTCCTCCCATCAGCGAGGCACGGTGGAGGGAGCGTCATAATCTGGCCTTCTGTGCTCCCTCAAGGCTCGGACGACTCGTCATCACTGAAGGGAAAGTTAGATAGATGATATCAGAGCAGCTGTCGACCAGCTGAAGCTGAATCAAATGGTGCAGCAGGACCGTGAGGCTAAAACTGTAAATAACGTGAGCTGAAGGTCATGGAAGGGTCAAATCCTCCTGCTGAACATCGTGCAGACATGAACCACGACCAGCAAAAGCTTCTTCTCCAAGTTCACAGCTGGCTAAAGAGGTTCAGGTCACATTTGATGGTAAATTAATTTAGAAAACAGTTGGTTCCAAAGGGTTGACGTACCTTTTCTTGCAATAGTATTTGCTAACTAATTTTTTTAAGCTCAATTGATGAATTGTGAAAAGTGAAAAGATTAAACTATTGGCTTTTCCGTACCAACGTTATTGTACTGGGTCAGCAATAGGGGTGGGTATTGGGAAGAACCTCACGATACGATACGCATCACGATACTTGAGCCACGATACGATACACATTGCGATATCCCGATTATGCGATATCCCGATTATTATATTCTACATAGTTCACCGAAAAATGTAAAAATGCATTACACATCTTAAAATCCAAGTTGTATATATGTACATCAGATGATAGTGATGGATCTTAAAATCCGAGTTGCACGTTCATCAGATTATAGTGACAATTCATGGGACAAACTGAGTCAAAACAATGTTTTATTATAACTATACAAGCTAAAGTTACAACATATTTGTATATGTTTTTCATATTATTTACATCATATGAAATTAACATTAAATTTAGTATGAGGTTGCTTTAATTATGTGGCAAATGATAATAAACACAAGAAAGATGGTACTAAAACCAAGGACAGGCACAGTGATCAGTCAGTATAGATATAAATCCATAAATAAATAAACCTCTGTCCATTATTTTTCATTTTTTAAGGACAGGCAATTGTGTTATATAAAAAATAAATTATAAAATGAAATAAAACGTGAAATAAAACCTGAGCTCAGTGCAGGGCCCTCCCAGGGTTGGTAGAGAGTGGCAATGCCCAGGACTGTCACTTAGGTAGAAGCACTGGGTGATATAATGGGAAAAAAATCGGGGATATAAAAAAAAAAAAAAAATAATAAAAAATCGATATTCAAATTTTGAATATCGACATTGAATCAGCTGGAAAAGTATCGCGATATATTGCCATATCGATATTTTTGCCCACCCTTAGTCAGCAAGTAACACCCGCTACTTTCCCTTGTGTTTGAAACGTCAGTCTGAGTCACATCTCGTTCCCCCCCACTCTGTCATCCTTGTGCATATTTTGTCCTCAGGTAACGGAGAGGACAAAGTCTCCTTGTCATCCTCTGAAGACGGCGAAGCCCCAGTAAACAGACCAAACCCCATCACCCCGGATTCTCCCACCCCCTCTTCAAACAGTGCGAGTGCCAGCGGCACGCTCGCTGACCCGGCCTACAAATCACTCACCACCTCCTCTCTGCTGCGAGTGCTGATGCACACCACTCAGCCCATGTTCAGCGGTGAGACCACACACTCACACACACCCGTTCTTCAGATAAATCCCACAATCCCTCAGACAAACACCCCCCTTCAGGAAAGGCTGTGGATTTTCACTAGATTTCACTTCAGCGGCGTTAGATTAAAGCACGTGTCCATATAAAAACATCTTCCCCTGCGGTGGGTAGACAGCTGGATCTATTTGCAGTGGATGCTTGTCTTTCTCCTCTAATGACCGGCCACTGCGCCGATAATCACCTCTGTGCTCCGCCGTCAGGGTGGCACTTTGCGTGCTGACGTCATGTGGATAATGCTGGTGGTGGGAATAATGATGCCAATAAGGAAGGAGCAGGGGGGTTAACATGATTTAGCGATAATCAACGGCTTTCTCGCTCTCTGAGGTGATTCAGAATTACATGTGCTTGACTTTTCCACAAATCTTTTCTGCATGTGACTCCAGCAGGTCGAGATTTCCTGCCTCACAACAATCACCTTGATTCAACTCCAGCTCTGTGATTCGCGTCGGCTTCTGGGACTTTTCTCTGACTCAACAGCGCTCTCTGGTGGTTGCTCTGTGCTCTCCCTCATCTCACCCTCGTTCTTCCCCACGTTTTCTGGTGGCTTGTAGCATCTTTTCTCTCCTCTTGTGATTACATGGGAACGGCTGATAGCGCTGCCTTTTCTGAGACTTTTTTCAATTTCTTTCCTTCAATCAAAAATGTTCTGTGTGACGTGTCTGGGAAGTCCAACAGGACACATTTTGCTCTGGCTTTTCTTGCAGCGAGTGCAGCAACATCCGAGATTGAGGGTTCAGCCACTCGTCCATCTTCTGGCTCCACAGACACAGCCGACATCATGACCGTAACCCCCGATGTCTCTGGTCCTGATGGGGCTCCTGAGAGAAATGTGTTCAGTGTGTCACCTCCATCACTCAAGAGTTCCCACCCCACTCCCCCTCTCCACCGGTCCTCTTCGGTATCTCCAGTCTCTTCTTTGGGTTCTCAGGATCCTCAAAATCTTCTGAACGTCCCTTCAGAGCTGGAAAACAACAGTGAAGAAAGAACCAGTTCTGATAAAGATGAGGACAACCAAAACGAAAATGCAGCCTTGTCTTTCTTGGATTCCAGTGGTTGGGATTTACCAGATGAGGCCAGCGGATCAGGCTCTGGCTTTGACATCAGCAGGCTCAGCGAGGAATCGGGCTCAGCAGATGGAGCTCCACCTGAATTTCCAACGATATTCTACCTAAAGGTGGACGATACTGGGGAAGAGAGCAGATCGGCAGCCGAGACAGATTATGATCACGCAGAAAAGGATGAGATCAGCGGTGACGGTGCAGGAAAGACAGACACCACAGCAGGACGTAAAGAGAAGGAAGGAGAAGAGGAAGGTGTAGCTGGGATGACATCAGAGAGCGGGAGTGGCAGCGGCTCTGGAGAATATGTTGGTGACAGGGAAAGTTTAGTGGCGCTTAACGGTGATGAAGAGAGTTTCACAGCTGCGGATGAAAGTGAAAGTAGTTTCAAGGGCAGCGGAAAGGATGATCGCAGTGAAGAACCGGAGAAATCCGTCCCTCTGCAGCTGCTGGCAGATAAACTCACTCCTGCAGGAGATTCCTCGCTGCTCGGCTGCAGTAATGAGTCTGACAGGGACGGCAGACACCGTGAAGAGGATCAAAGCTCAAGGATTGGCAGCTCAGATCCTGGGGTCAGGTCTGCCGTAGGTAGAAGAGAGGGTGATGATAACAGAAGTGGAAGTGTGGAGAGTGACGGACAAGTAAAAAGAGGGGGTAAAGAAGGTGAAGGAGTGGGCGGTTATGCAGGTGTAACTGCAGACAGGTGGCAGGAGTCCTCGGGTGTGACTGGTCTGTCGTTTGATGGTGATCTTGTCCCTCTGATCAAGCCGATAAACACAAGCGACGCAGCAGAGGAGCGAGTGGAAGGTAAATGTGACTCAAGGTCCACAGCTCCGTCTGTTTACAACACCACTGTTCTTCTTTCGCTCACCAAGTTGCAGCTTTTCACATCTAAAATCTATATTTGACCTTTTGTACAGTGACAGTCAGTGTGTCTTTATCTGCTTCCCGCTTTCTCAGAAGAGTCAATAAATCAATGTATGTACATTTAAAGGGGTCGTATTTAGACAAAATACCTTTTTTGTGCTTGAAAGGATCTATTTGAGTGTCTGAAGTGACTACTACTTGTAAATTCTACAATCACTTTGCCTATGTACACTGCAAAAACTCAAGAATATTTGTCTTATTTCTAGTTAAAATGTCTCATTTTTAGTCAAAAAATCTCATTACACTTAAAACAAGACTCATTATCAGAAAAATAACGTGTTATTTGACAATTTTCACCTGTTTCAAGTAGATTTTCACTTGAAATAAGTAGAAAAAATCTGCCAATGGAACAAGATTTATCTTCTCATTACAAGCAAAAAAATCTTGTTCCATTGGCAGATTTTTTCTACTTATTTCAAGTGAAAATCTACTTGAAACAGGTGAAAATTGTCAAATAACAAGTTATTTTTCTGGTAATGACTGTTTTGAGTTTAATGAAAGTTTTTGACTAAAAATGAGACATTTTAACTAGAAATAAGACAAATATTCTTGTTAAGATTTTGAGTTTTTGCAGTGTATAAATATTCCTGCAGCAAACATGCTGTGGAGGAGGGGATCAGCTACTACCTTGTGTCTGCCCAAACAAAAATCAGCTGTCATGATGAAAGCTGCAGAAAATGTTGAAAAGTGAGCCGTTGTACTGTCACTGTGAGGTTTAAGCGTCTCAGAGAAACTTTACATGCACATTGTGTGATTTACCATCACATGAATACATTTAAATTATTACATTGTTTCTATGAGCTAAAATCTATACTGCCTTCACTAAACAGTGAATGCAACAAAAGTAGATGCAAATAAATCATGGTTGCTCAAAAACTTTTGTTAAAATGTTTGGTCTCCTCTGTAAAGCCTTGATATGTGCAGAGGTGGCAAAAGTATTCACATTCTGTACCGAAGTAGAAGTACAGATACTTGTGTGGTGAAAGTAGAAGTACCTATTCAGCTTTTTTACTCAAATAAAAGTAAGAAAGTACAGCTTCTGAAATGTAAAAAAGAAAAAAAATGATTATTTGCCATCAGTGATACACGTCCAATGATAACTCGGCAAAGGTACAAAAGTCTAACACATAAAACAGGAAGTTGTTCTTTTATCTTGTACCTGCAGAGAGCGGATACAGGAAGTGACATCACTTGGACTCAGTTAGTGCACTGCAGTCAAATATAACCAAGACTGAACTAACAAAAGGTTCGGCGTGAGCATTTTAACTGCTTCGGATCCCTCAGCTATACTTAAATAAAAAGTATTTAAAAAAAAAAAGATAAAAAATAGAGAAGAACTTTGTGACCAACATGGAAATTTGAGGTCCAGTTAAGTTTGTTTCTTTTATGAGATATTCTCTCACCTCTTCAGGACTACCAGCCTCCGTTATTGAACCTCAGCAGAAGCTGGCGTCCACTCTTAGGTGTGAAGGCAGTCCTGC
Source organism: Cololabis saira (assembly GCF_033807715.1). Lineage (NCBI taxonomy): Eukaryota > Metazoa > Chordata > Actinopteri > Beloniformes > Belonidae > Cololabis > Cololabis saira. The sequence continues at coordinate 26,218,396 of NC_084609.1, forward strand.
AGAATAATATCTCTCACGCGCACCTGAGGCAGGTCTTAAAACATTTGTAATGCCGAGGTAAAAACAGATTAGACAACAATATTTAACTGTATTTGAAGAAAAATTATTCAAATTATGTACTAAAATAATAAGGACAATAAACAAGTTAGTGGTGGCGCTATACTATCAAATCAATGTGTTCCCATAGCAGGGGTGGGCTAAAATATCAATACGGCAATACCGTAAAACAACAAATAAAGGCCCGGGCGTTTATTTGCCTAAATCGCTCAAATCAACAGGCGTTTATTAGGGACCTGCGTTTATTTGGGACCTGCCTCTATTAATTGTTTGTCTCCATTCCCAAATCTTATTCTGCGTCTTTGGACACTGAAGTCCTTCCTCTGCAGGAATCGATCTAGCCAGCCAGCGCTAGCCATGAACGGCTTCTCGTTGTCAGCTATGGTCCGATACAACTCTATTCCCATTATTCGTATAATCTTGTCTGGCACGCTTGTGAAGTATCCATGCTAAGGGAAAAGAGAAAAAAGGAGGCTACGAGCCTGCATACGGTAGAATATTTTTTTGGCCCCCAGAAAAACAATGTTTGACCCGGCCTTTATTTGGGATGGGTGTTTTATATAAAAAATATTTTGCTACACCCAGCAGCAAATTGGGATTCGGCCATTATTTTAAGTTTTACAGTATATCGCGATACTTTTCCGATTCGATATCGATATTCAGAATCTTTTTTTTTTTTCAAATAATAAATCATGTTTCAGACGGGTTGTAAATCCAGTACGACTTCATTGTATACATGGCTTTAATAATATTGTTAATATTAATTTCATATCATGTAAATAGTATGAAAAATGTGCAAATATGTTGTAACTTTAGCTTGTATAGTTACAATAAAACAGCATGGATCATTCGAATTACATTGTTTTGACTCAGTTCAGTCCCATGAATTATCTCTATAATCTGATTTACATGGATCTGGGATTTTAAGATGCATAAAGCCTTTTACAGTTTTCAGCACTATGTATAACATCTCAATATATTGAAAAATGTGGATATCGCAATATCATATCGTTATGTGTATCGTATCGTGAGGTCCTTGCCAAACCCACCCCTATCCCATAGCACTGCCAAGGTCATAAAGTAACTTATATAAGATCATAAATAAGTTAACAAGAACAGCTGAGAATAGACTTTACCATCACAGGTTTCTTAAGATTAGACGGGGAATTCTTGTACACCAGAAGCTCAAAGCTTTCTTTTAAACATGAAGCCATGGATGTGGCAGTAATCCGCCGCATCGTAGTCAGGCTCAACAGTATTCCCAGGATCCCTCTCTTCTTCACTACACTCAGCGGATTTCCCTCTCTGGTTAGTCACGTCTTTGACATCACGTGTTTGTACTCCGATCATGAGTAACACGGACCTTTCCCTCTCTCTCAGAGGGAAGCAACAGCAGCCACGAGTCCCGGGTCGGCCTGGTTGAAGGGATAGAGATGGAGAAGAGGACGGTGGTTCCTCTGGCCGTCGTCTCCACCCTCACCATCATCTGCCTGATGGTGCTGGTGGGCATCCTCATCTACTGGAGGTACGCACCCGCACGAGCCCACCCATGCACGTAGCACTTCCACCTGAAACTGATGTCTTTGTGTCACAGAAACTGTTTCCAGGCAGCTAATTTCTACCCAGACGACAGCACGTCCCCCAAAGTCCTGTCTGCTCCGTCCACGCCCCTGCTGCTGGCTACAGGTGACCCACTCATGACACGTGGTTTAACGTGAAACACGCCGAAGCCGCGGTGTCCAGTGGCGGCTGGTGATAAAGAGTTTTGGGGGGGCGCACTGGCGAGTGGGTATTACAACACAGCTATAAACTCTACCATCCATCCATCCATCCATCGTCCGCTGCTTTATCCGTTCCCGGGTCGCGGGGGCAGCAGCCTCAGCAAAGATGCCCAGACTTCCTTCACCCCAGACACTTCCTCCAGCTCCTCCGAGGGGAGTCCGAGGCGTTCCCAGGCCAGCCGAGAGACATAGTCTCTCCAGCGTGTCCTGGGTCTGCCCCGGGGTCTCCTCCCGGTGGGACATGCCTGGAACACCTCCCTAGGGAGGAGGGACATGCCTGGAACACCTCCCTAGGGAGGAGGGACATGTCTGGAACACCTCCCTAGGGAGGAGGGACATGCCTGGAACACCTCCCTAGGGAGGAGGGACATGCCTGGAACACCTCCCTAGGGAGGCGTCCAGGAGGATCCGGTACAGATGCCCAAGCCACCTCAGCTGACTCCTCTCAATGTGAAGGAGTAGCGGCTCGACTCCGAGCTCCTCCCGGGTGACCGAACTCCTCACCCTATCTCTAAGGGAGCGTCCGGCCACCCTGCGGAGGAAACTCATCTCGGCCGCTTGTATCCGCGATCTTGTCCTTTCGGTCACTACCCAAAGTTCATGACCATAGGTGAGGGTAGGTGCGTAGATTGACCGGTAAATCGAGAGCTTCGCCTTTCGACTCATATATATAAATATAAACTCTACTTGAACATAAATTTGGCTCTCCTCTCCTTCAGGCCAGCAAATTTTTCAATGACTTTCTGATTGAAATCTGTCATTTCACAAACAAGTCCATGGAGAGCATGGCCAGTGCATTCAGCCTCTCCTGGTCATGGTGTTTCTGAGAAAGGTTTTCACTCTTTTCAAGGTTGAGAATCATCTCAGCTTCAGCTGTGGTCATGGGCGTGGTGATGAGGATCTTTAAAAGAGTGACAGTTTCTGAAAAGACCTCTGCAAGATTGTGCTGTTTTTAGGTCCGGTTGGTCCGGTCCAAGCTCCTTAATCAGCTTCTTTTCCTCCGGCGAACGCCTCTTGAAATTATTATTTTGTAATGAAACAACCAAATTAAGTTTTTCTGCTGCCATTGTCTCCTGTCTTGTCGTTGTGACTCCGTTTGTAGCGAGTGACAGATGCAGTCGCGCGTCTACACTGTCAGGGCTGTGACTTTGATTGACAGCTCATGAATCAATCAGATTGGATGAAGAATGACAGAAAACACGCTGATTGGCCACGGGCGCAGAGAGTTGCGTCCGGAGGAGAGGTTTTGAGTAACCAATTAGAGACTAGCATGAAGTCACATGGAAGAAAAGTTTAAGAACATGCAATACACACTCATTTGGCCGGTGCCCCTCGCCATTGAAACCTATGTATTTCAGTCTGCACAAAAACCAACTCTGAATAAACCCAGTATGGGATGGGAAGGCTTGAAAAATTAAAAGTCAGACACATTTTATGAGTGCACAGATGTGATAATTACTTGTTATTATGTAATTTATGTGTACTGTATCTCTATTTTTTCCTGTAATTTTAATGGGGGCGGCGCCCTAGCGCCCCCTATTGACAAGCGGCCACTGGTGGCATCGCTCATGTTCCCTGTTGCGTGTTGCAGATGGCCACGAGCCTCTGACGGTGAAGCAGTTTGTGAAGCACGTCATGGAGCTCCACAGCACCAACACTTTCTCCAAGGAGTTTGAGGTGCGTGCGCTTTCTTTGAGTCTTCCAATCTCTTTGTGGAGGCTTCCTGAGGTTTTCCAGTTACTGCAAATGTGTGACAGCGTGAAACAGACAGTTTTGTATGGAGCTAGAACAGTCTCATAATTCGCAAATGCACACACCGTTTCACAAATGCACAGGACAAGTTTCACAAATGCACAGAACAATTCACACGTGCGTAGGACAAGATATACAAATGTATTTTTGATGAGCACACAAATATAACCTGATTTACAAAAGTTTTTCTGTTTGTAAGCTGCGCTGGATTTGCGAGAGACTCCCCTGACGTGACTCGATCCACAAATACGTTTTTTTAACGTGGATGGATCTGCAACCAATCAGGTGTCTTCCTTTTGTTTCAGCCAATCATAGGTCTCTTATGATTGGCTGGAACAAATGAAGACATCTGATTGGTTGCAGATCCTTCCGTGTTAAAAAAACGTATTTGTGGATCGAGTCACGTCAGGGGAGTCTCAAAAGTCACACGCAAATCCAGCGCAGCTCACAGACAAAAAAACATTTGTAAATCAGGTTTTATTTGTGTGCGCATCAAAAATACATTTGTGTATCTTGTAATACGCACGTGTGAATTGTGCTGTGCATTTGTGAAACTTGTCCTGTGCATTTGTGAAACGGTGTGTGCGAATTATGAGACTGTTCTAGCTCCATAGTTTTGCGCGAAGCATATAAATACCTCATTTGTCAAAGCTGCTTAGTTTGCTTCCATATGTCTTTTAACATTCAAAGTTTGTTTGTTGTTGGGTTTTATTTTTTGCACCAACTGTAGCGACACAGTTCTCTCCTCACTCTCAAACACAACCCCAACTCAGAAAAAGCAGGAAAAATGCTAAACTTAGAAGACATGATGCAGCAATTCCAAAACTTTAATAGGATTTTTAATTAATTTCATTTATTAATATTCATCCATGTCTGCCTTCCGGGCCTGCGACACATTCCAATTCAGTGCTAGTTAAGAAGTGAGGGGAAGAAAGATGATGTTATTTTAAACAGGTGAGGTGGGGAGGTGATGATAGTGATGATTCTACACAACAGAAAGATCCTTGAGGAGGCAAATCTGGGCAGAGGATCTTAACTTTGGTTTGAAATCGGTGAGAAGATCACGGAAATGTATTTCTCAGTGCAGAGAAATTTCAGTGCATCAAAGTGTAAGCTGGACGGCCGTGAACCAGCATGCATCAGCAGCTGATGTGAAAACATCTGGATGCAAAGGTCCTCAAAACAGAGCTGCTTTCACAAATACCACAATTCCTACATAAGAACTGAAATTCATAATTTGTTATCCCCAGAAATGGATGTTTATTAACAAATAAAAGACAAAAAAACCAGAACAAAACTAATTCCTACTTTCTGTTGCTGCAGTTTTCTTTAAATTTCATCCAAAGCTTTTCTGATTTTGGGGCCACTTCAAAGTCTCAAACTTGACAGAATAGATTACAAAGGCAGGTTATAAAAACTGGATGGGATGTTTGAATGCTGAGTCCATCTCTGGTTCCAAGCTTGACTTGTCTAAGATTGGTAAATATTTCTCTCACTATATAACTGACTGCCTCAGTTTTACATCAGTTTGGTTGTTTTTAAACCCCAGCCTTAGAGGTTTTTCTGTATTATTGAAATTATGGCTTTATATTTGACTTCCCATGCAGAATGTTTCAGCGCCGCTAACATACAGTAGCTGCAAGCTTTTAGTCCACAGCTCCGCTGGGAAAGTCAGTATATTTCCCTCAGCATCGCCTCTGTGTGTCAATCTGAACCCCAATGTCCTGTACCTGCACTGACTCCCTGTCTGTCTGTCTGTCTGTCTGTCTGTGTGTCTGTATGTCATCTCGTCCCCCTGTCGCACTCTCCTCACCATCTCCACCACCATCGTCGTGCTTTCTGCATCCTCACCACCCTCCATTAGATTGTCAAAGAGTCCTACGAGGTAAGACACCTACCATCCCTCTCCTGTTGCAGAGATGTTGCTTTTCTTGTCTTTAAAATTAAAAGCATTTGTTCTAAAGCAAAGATTTAACCTCTCTTATCCTCCTACATCTGCACTCTGAGTTATGTAGTTTTTTTAAAAGGCTTTTATTGTGAAGGAAACTTGCCTTTTAGTGATTATTCACCCTAGACGTGCTCCCCATCAGTTGACTTGTCTTTACTGAAGGTCCTCGACCACTAAATTATTATTAGTTAGTAAATTATTTATTATTACTATTAGTAATAATAAATAGCAGACTGCCTCTGCAGCTTACACTGGCAAGAACAAGCATATAAACCCTTTTGAATCAAATGGTTTTATGGATTAATTTACTGTAAAATATGAGGTGAACTTCATCTAACTCATAATAATAATAATGATAACAATCTGCTGAAGCTGATAAAACACAAGACACTTTGTGTCTATCACTGCAAAAACTCAAAATTAGAATCAAGAATCAAGAATATTTGTCTTATTTCTAGTTAAAATGTCTAATTTTTAGTCAAAAGAAAATCTCATTACACTTAAAACAAGACTCATCACTGGAAAAAACAACAATTTTCACCTGTTTCAAGTAGATTTTCAGTTAAAATAAGTAGAAAAATCTGCCAGTGGAACATCATTTTTTTGCTTGTAATGAGAAGATCAATCTTGTCCCACTGGCAGATTTTTCTACTTATTTCAAGTGAAAATTTACTTGAAACAGGTGAAAATTGTCAAATAAAGTTATTTTTCTGGTAATGAATCTTGTTTTAAGTGTAATGAGTTTTTTTTTTTACTAAAAATGAGACATTTGAACTAGAAATAGGACAAATATTCCTGGTTAAGATGTTGAGTTTTTGCAGTGTATTGAACACATCTATTAAACACTGATAGCATTAGAGGAAGACAAAAGTAAGTGAACCCTTGGAGAACCTCGGTACTCCGACCAGACCACCATAATTCTGATATTATCCTGCAAGACACAAGACAGGCAACGGAGAAAGCCCGCATCATGATGCTTCCCCCACAAGACCTCATTATAAATAAGCCCCTTCTATCAGCCCACAAAGAGTATTCTTCCCAAACAGCCCTCGCTCCATCAGTCTGCAGAATATTTTCCCAGGAATGTTGTAGACTGCCGAGGTGCTCTTTGGCAGAGTCCAGGTGCCGTGGACAACCCGCCTGTTCAATGACCTGCGGCATGATTCATGAACAGTTTCAGTGATGTGGTCAAGCCTTCAGCTGTAACTGGAAGGTTCTTCTTCACGGCATTGAGGATACCCAGTTGCTCCTTTGGAGTCTCAGAACCGACACTTCTTGGAGAAATAACCACAGTACTGAACTAACTCCAATTATAGACGCTTTAACCAACCCTTCAGGATTTTGTATCCCCTCCAGACTAAAGCAAATCAACTACTGTTGATTGTTTGTCTTCAGAGACTTAAAGTACGTTTTTTTGTGAAGCAGGGTTCACCTCGACATATATTCTTCTTAAGAACAGAAAACTTAAAATGCTCGAGTGTCTTTAAAGCAGTAGCTCTAAGTCACACCTTCAAGACAAGGCAAGGCAATTGGAAAATTGGAGTCCAATTAACCTTTAATTCACTGTTATTGTGAGCTAGACCAGGGGTCGGCAACCCGCGGCTCTAGAGCCGCATGCGGCTCTTTAGCGCAGCCCTAGTGGCTCCTGGAGCTTTTTCAAAAATGTTTGACCTTTTTTTTCTTCTTTTTTTTCCTTTTTCCTTTTTTCTTCTTTTTTTTATTTTTTCTTCTTTTTTTTCTTTTTTCTTTTCTTCTTCTTTTTTTTCTTCTTCTTTTTTTCCCTTTTTTTCTTTTTCTTTTTTCCTTTTTTTCTCTTTTTTTCTTCCTTTTTCCTTTCCTTTTTAATCTCAACATTTCGACTTTTTTCTCGAAATTTTGACTTTTTTCTTGACATTTCGACTTTTTTCTCGAGATTTTACTTCAACATTAATCTCGACATTTTGACTTTTTTCTCCAAATTTTGACTTTTTTCTCGACTTTTCGACTTTTTTCTCAACATTTCGACTTTTTTCACGAAATTCTGACTATTTCCTCGACATTTTTACTTTTTTCTCGACATTTCAACTTTTTTCTCGACATTTCGACTTTTTTCTCGACATTTTGACTTTTTTCTCAACATTTCGACTTTCTTCTCGAAGTGCATAATGAAAAAAAAATCTTCCCCCAGTTATAGCTAATATAGATACATGCAGCATGTGTTGCCTTCATTCTAAGGCTTATACAAGACTTCATTTTTTGCGGCTCCAGACATATTTGTTTTTTGTGTTTTTGGTCCAATATGGCTCTTTCAACATTTTGGGTTTCCGACCCCTGAGCTAGACGAACATTAGATCATAGGTCAAGCCATATTAATGCAGATAACCAGTTAATTTCAAAGGGTTCACATACTTTTTGTCGTTACTGTAACAAAATGTGAAAAAAAACCTTTCCTTCTGTCAAAAAGAAAAACCGCCCGTCGTATATTTACTGCTGTCATGGTCACCTGAGCTGTTAACGTTATCTCTGTCTGTGCTCTGCATTCATCCGTTCCAGGAGGTGCAGGCGTGTACGGTGGACATGGGCATCACTGCCGACAGCTCCAATCACCCCGACAACAAGAGCAAGAATCGCTACATCAACATCCTGGCCTGTACGTGTTCCCCGAGCGCTCGCCGTTCACCGTTGACCCGCACAGGCCGGCTCAAGCGTAGCTGACGACCTCTTCTCTTTCTCAGATGACCACAGTCGGGTGAAGCTGTCCCACAGTCTGGACAAAGACGGGAAATGCGGGGACTACATCAACGCCAACTTCATCGACGTACGTGTGTTTCTTCTTCATGTTCACGTATCCAGTGGGCAGTGAGCCGATGTGCATTTCCCGTGCAGGGTTACGAGCGAACCAGGGCGTACATCGCAGCTCAGGGGCCTCTCCGAGCCGGCAGGGAGGACTTCTGGAGGATGATCTGGCAGCAGAACGTCGGCGTCATCGTCATGATCACTAATCTGAAGGAGAAAGGACGCGTAAGAGCCGGCACGCCCTCTCACTCCGTCTTACATGATACATCTCATCCACTACACGGGGAATTCCAGTATCTCCCTTCTGGCCGGAGGTTTAAAATGCCTTTGTGCAAAACTGAAAGGTATAAATGTAGTTTTGTCCCCTCAGCTATTAATGCCCTAAATAGGCCATGATTTCCCATCCTCCATCCAGGTCTATTTATTTATCTATTGTATTGCTTATTCAATTCGGAGCATTTGTTTTTGTTTGTCCGTCAATGTTTTGTTTTGTTATTCTCCTGTTTGTCACTTTCACTGCACTGTATGGTGTTTTGTAAGTTTCTACTTTTTATATAACACTATGATTGTGCCATATCTGACCTATTGCATTGAAGTGTGGGGAAATGCTTGCAAAAAATATACTCAGTCTATTTTCATTTTACAAAAAAAAAGCCATAAGAATAATTAGTAGAAAACAATATAGTCATGCATCAAATCCATTATTCCTTCAGTTAAAACTGTTGACATTTCTTGAATTAGTAGAGCACAGAATTCTGCAAATTATGTTGAAAGTTCATAAGAAATTTTTCCCAATCAATATACAGAAAGAATGTGAAAAAAGAGAAAATAAATATAACTTAAAAGGAACAGAGATCTTTGAAAAAACTAAATTCAGGACGAAATTAATGGAACGTTGTGTTTCTGTAAAAGGTATCAGTTTATGGAACAATCTGGATACAGAAGCCAAAGATTGCAAATCAAACATTACATTTAAAAGAATAATAAAAGCCAGTTTGATGAAGAAATATCATGATAATTGTTAAGTTAGGTGGGTTTTCTTTTTTTCTCTCTCTCTTTTTAGCACCATTGTCATATTTTTTTTCTTTGAATCAAAAAAGAATACAACTATCTGTGTTTGACGACAGCTACTTTGTGTTATTTCATAACTTCAAAAAATGTGTCATTTGTTTTTGTTTTTTTATTATCACATTAATTGAAATTTGATTTCTTAGGAAAAAGGGACAGATAAAGTCTTCTTTCTGTTCCCTTTCATTCAAGGAAAGAGATTTGTTGTAATTATATTGAACTGTTTTGTTTTTCTTCTAATGAATGAAATGAAATAAAGCAAAAGCTTTTTACCTGCAAACAAATCCACCTTCGGGTATCAATAAAGTTACCTTACCTTACCGTACCTTACCTTACCTTACCTTACCTTACCTTACCTTACCTTACCTTACCTTACCTTACCTTACCACACACTTGATTAGATATTAATCAACACCCGCTTTAAAGCAGCACTATGTAACTTTTCCACCTTAATATCATATTTCCAGAGTCATTGTGATGGTACATCAACTTCCAACAGGTTTAATGACACCTCTGTCATGGTCTGAGGGGTCTGTATCGCCTTCACTGGCACTATGTAACTTTGAGGAGCATGGTAGGAACCCTGCCACACTAAAAAACTACAAATCGTTACGACTTTGACTGCTTTACGGCATACGTCACTTCCCCCTCCTTCCCGATTCGTAGTCGAGACGAAAATGGGCGGGGCTTGGAGCGCAGCTCCGCAGAAGCTGGTAACCCGTTGCTGCGTTGTTGCTGCAGCAGCTCCACACAACAGACGTGGGGAAAAGATCGCTAATGGTTTAACTTTTCACCGCTTTCCTGCTTGGAGGCAGAACCACGCAGGCCAAGTATCTGATATAACAAAGAGTCGTCGGCTCGGTTGGATTGCGGCTGTAACGACCAAACATAACCTTCCACAACCTTGCACAAACAAACAAACACAAAGACCGGGTCGGATCGTTCACACAGGTTTTATTCCCCACTTCTCCAGCTAAACGTAGTTGCCGGCCAGCTCTCTGCGGTGCAATTAACCCCAATCTTCAGATAAAACTAGTTTTTTGAGGAAAAAATATGAACTCTATTTGTAGCTGCAGAGGAAAAAAATAATCTCACGAGGAAAACAAAAATATTGCTCACGCCTCGGAGCCTCTTCACCATAATATAGCAGTCGAAAAAAAAATAAGAGTAATACAAAACATGTACTGTGTGTTGTACTATTATACAAATTTATTGAAACACATGGCGAGTCAAACATTTACCAAAGCAGCTGCCAAACACTCCTGAACAAGGTAGTAAGACGTGGGTTCTGCAGAACTGCGGCAGTAAATCCTAATGGGAGCTGCACTCTTTGATAGGGATTTCATATGGACCCAACCCGTTACTAATCATTATTTTCTCCATATCCCGCTCCTTGGCTTTTTTAGCTATCCCGGTAAATTTCAGTTCCTTTCCAGCAGTTTAACATCTTTTTTTTTGCGTTCCGTCTGTTCACTTGGTGAAACAGAAAAGTAGTTTTGAAAGTCCGTCCCGTCTTCATTCGCTATCAAAACAAATGCAGCGACGGGACAGGAGTTTTCCGGCAGTACGCGCTGGTGCTCATGGGAAATGTAGTGTTCTTTCTGGTAAAGCACTACCGCTTTTGTCCAAAGGAGCCGCCAAACTCAACAAAAGCTGAAAGTTACATTGTGCTGCTTTAAGAGTCCATCATGTAAATCAAAAATAGGGGAGGGGGGGTTATTTTTCTTGAAACGACTGCTCAAAGTAATATCTACTGTTTGAACAGACAAAATGTGACCAGTACTGGCCAGAAAACAACCAGGAGGAGTACGGTCCGTACCAGGTGACCGTTAAACACACCAGAACCTTGGCCTATTACACACTGCGGACCTTTACGGTCAGAGACATGACAAACAAGGTACTTCCCCAACACACACCGTTTCCTTTCATACAGCACACCAAGTACTCCCACCATCCTCCATCTTACTTCTCATTGGTTCAGGTGCCCCTGAGGAGAACGGAGCACACCGTCCTGCACTACCACTACACCCAGTGGCCAGACATGGGCGTCCCCGAGTACACGCTGCCCGTCCTGTCCTTCATCAGGGCGTCCTCGCGGGCACGCACGCAGGAGATGGGGCCGGTCCTGGTGCACTGCAGGTGAGCCGTCTGCACAGCTGGTACTGAACACAAAAGATGTAACGTTATGACGGATGCACCCTGGGACGTGTTTTCTCCAGCGCTGGCGTCGGGAGGACGGGCGCCTACATAGTGATAGACAGCATGCTGCAGCAGATCCAGGACCAGGGGACGGTCAACGTCCTGGGCTTCCTGAAGCACGTCCGCACGCAGAGGAACTTCCTGGTCCAGACGGAGGTAAGCACAAACTGATGGTGTCAAGATGCACATCTTCTGTCTTGGGGTCCAAATAAACTCCCACACTAGCAGCTGTAGTGATGAGACCAACAGACTGAGATGTTCATCCAAGCTGCTAAAACAGGTTCCTTCTACAAAGCGTCTGGGTTCACCCTTAAGGGATGGATGAAGGGCCAAGTCATCCAAGAGAGTTTCAATTAAAATCCACGCTCTGCCCTTCTCATTCTTTATAACCACATTTATTAGAACCACATTTAAATTACTATAATATTATTTGGTGTAATACTTATCCCAGTCATCTAAATTTGAAGTTTTACAGAAAAAAATGATCTGTGCCATCTCCTGGACTGAATTTAATTCACCAACTCGCCACCTGTTTGCCCACTATGGTATTCTTCGCCTTAAAGAATATAACTACTTCCATAATGCGTGTACAATATATCAGGTGGTCTCAGGTTTGAATCCCAGATTAACTCAACACATCCCAATCTCCGTTGTTCCCCAGCACACCCACAATACGAGACATAAACACCTTATTATAGGGAAAAAATGTAAACTTGTGGGAGTATGAGTGTTGTGTGTCGGGGAAACACAGAGTTGAATGATGAGCCTTAAAAAGTCACAGTCCATCTCCAAATTTAAACGGCAGTTAAAGAAACAATTGTTAAGCTCATATATATAAATGTACACTTTGGGACCACAAAATGTTTCATGTTAAGTGTTTGTAATGATATGTTGTAATGTAAGTGGTAGTCTAGTATAATGTGCATGTTGTATTGTTAAGTGTGTATATAAGTGTAAGTGCATGTATGCATTCCTGTCTACTGTATGCATGTTCATTGGCTCCTACCATAAGCTTTTGATAGCTTCTCCAGGAGACCAATTCACATGTGTGTGTCATGGTTTGGTTTGTTAAGGACCCAAGTGCAGGAGACAGAGGGAGGCAGGAGTTCTCAAAAACAAGGGTTTTAATCCAAAAAGGCAAAAGCAAAGCGCTGCAGAGCAGGATAAATACAAAAACCAGGCACAGGAAAAAACGACGAGGAGACATGGAGGTGGAAACAGTACGGACCAACAGGGGACAAAGGAATGACAAGACAAGATACTGAGGGGATAACGAGACATGACGAGACACAGGTGCAGACACAATCAGGGCAGATGGGACACAGGCGGGACAATACAGAAACTGAAGGCAGGGGGGAATGTCAACCTTGACAGTGTGAGTGTGAATTCAATTCAATTCAATTTTATTTATATAGTGTCTAATACAACAGAAGTTGTCTGTAGGATCTTTCCAGATACCAGAACAGGGGGTCCATTTCTCCAGTAAAAGATGATTTGACGTTTATCTAATGTAAAATTGAGATGAGACCTTTTTAAGCAGAACAATTTTGTTTTACTCAGCTAGGTTTCAAATATCAATCAAAAAGCTGATGAAAACAATAGTTTACAACACTGACAGGACAGGAGGTGTTAAAGTCATAAAATAACTTAAGGGAGCAGTTTCATAAAAGCTTCACAACTTTACTCCAGACATAGTTGAGGTGTAAACACCAGTGAAAATGCATCCTAACGTAAAAATCTATCCACTCCGAGAAACAAATACAAAATCTCCAGAGCATTTCTTGGTATGTGGAGGCTAAGCAGATGTATTCAATTCAATAGTGTCTATTACAACAGAAGTTGTCTCTAGGATCTTTCGAGAGATCAGAACATGACCCCCGATCAATTATCACATAAACATAACCTAAACAATGGCAGGTAAAAACTCGCCTAGTGGGAGAAAAACCTTTAATCAAACAGTGGCAAGAAAAAACTCCCCTTTAGGAGGAAGAAACCTGGACCAGGACCTGGATCATAAGGGGGTAATAATGATTCAGTAAGACCAAGAACAACCTGCTGGAAGTCCAACACAGAGATTTGTGCTTCCTCTCGGAGGTACAGGAGGCTAGGAAGGCAAAGGGCGTTGCTAAGCAACCGGATCATGTTCTGTCCGGTGCTTTCATGGTGACGACTTCAGACTGCCGTTGTCATTTACCTCGAGGGAGAGCTAATCAATACCACAAGGCTTTTATAGCTTCTGCTGTCAGGTAATTAAATTCAGACAGCAGTGGTTTTAAATGTCACCTTTAATGATGCTACCAATTATACACGATGTGGACTGTTGTTATTCAGTGTGTCTTGTTTAATGAAGTTTGCCATCCTATACTTATCTCTTTAGTGCATTGATGTGGCCTTTGGCATGTTTGGGTGTTGGGAGATGTTGGCTTTCTCCTTATCCAACAAAATGTGTAATTATAAGTTGTGTTAAAGTCTTTAGCCTAGTGCAGAAGGTCTGCATGTACCGACTACTAAGATGTAAAACTCTGCTTCAACACAGGCAGATATATATGTACAGTAATCCCCGGTTGTTTGCGGGGTTTACGTTCCAAAAAGACCACGTGATAGGTGAAATAAAGGTAGTAACCTTTATTTTTTTTACAATTATTGTATAATACAAGGCTTCAAATTGCAGAGATCAGCACCGCCTGACCCGAGTAATTGGATCTGAACGGGAGAATCGGTGCAGAACTTTTCTCGACATCATTGGTTTTGGAGAATATTTGCAAACTTAAATTTGGCAAGCTGTTTTACGTACATGTACATGTAGAGTACATATTAAACTGTAACGTTATTGACACACAGGAAGTGAATAAGCAGGGAGACTGTTTAGCCCAGGGGTCGGCAACCCGCGGCTCTAGAGCCGCGTGCGGCTCTTTAGCGCCACCCTAGTGGCTCCTGGAGCTTTTTCAAAAATGTTTGACCTGTTTTTTCCTTTTTTTAAAAATTAGTTTTCTTCTTTTTTTTCTTTTCTTTTTTTCTTTTTTTCTTTTTTCTTCCTATTTCCTTTTTTAATCTCGACATTTCGACTTTTTTCTCGACATTTCGACTTTTTTCTCGGGATTGTCAATCAACATTAATCTCGACATTTCAACTTTTTTCTTAACATTTCGACTTTTTTCTCGAAGTGCATAATGAAAAAAAAATCTTGCCCCAGTTATAACTAATATAGAAAAATGCAGCATGTGTTGTCTTCATTCTAAGGCTTATACAAGACTTTTCATTTTTTGCGGCTGCACACATATTTGTTTTTTGTGTTTTTGGTCCAATATGGCTCTTTCAACATTTTGGGTTGCCGACCCCTGGTTTAGCCAATGCAAATCCGTGAAGCAGCGAGACCGTGAAAGGTGAACCGCTTTATAGCGAGGGATGACTGTACATACACCAAACCTTGTCTCCGCTCGTCTTCCAGGAGCAGTATGTGTTCATCCATGATGCTTTGATGGAGGCCATCATCAGCCGGGACACGCTGGTCACGTCTGAGCTTCTCCACAGTTACGTGTCTGACCTGCTGACGCCGGGCCCCACAGGCCGGACACGCATGGACAAGCAGTTCAAGGTAGAACAACACCCTGTAAAGATCTTATCCAGGACTTTATTGATCTCTTCAGTCATGGTATTCTCATGATGTCTGTGTTTCAGTTAATTAGCCAGCGTCAGGCCAAACATGCCGATTACAGCACGGCTCTGAAGGATGGCAACGCTGAGAGGAACCGAGCCAGAGCGCTGATGCCAGGTACGTAACTGTCAACGGCGTATTGTAAATCGTCTCAGAGGAAGCTATTTGAATCTAATTAGCACTGGTTTCGGCAGGTAACCTGATGGAAAGATGGCTTTGTTTAAAAATATCACCATTACATTGAACTGCATGAATAAATGATGTTTGAATTTGTTTCAGCTGTTGATAAGGTGTGTTTTTATCTTTTTGTGTAGTTGAAAGGTCAAGAGTCTCTCTGTCTGCTTCTGAAACAAACTCCACCGGCTACATCAATGCCTCCTACGTCCTGGTGAGACAGCTAATTACCGTCTCTTTAAAGTCTCAATGTATACAATTTTAGAAGAAACTGGATATTGGCAGAGGTACAATACAGCTATCATGTTTATAGCTATTTATTTGATTGTGTTAGTTAGTACTAGAACCAGCAGGTTATATTATCTTTGATGTTGTTGGGCTTCTCACACTGGGTTGCAATCTGCAATTTGGCCACTAAGTGTCGCTAAAACCCCCACAATGCTCCCCGATGACAAAAAGATGTGCGGCTAGCTGTGTTACAGCCCATGTTCACACAGGGCCATCGCTGCAGCAGCGGCTTCATCGTCAGCCAGACTCCCCTCAGCACCACGGTGGCAGATTTCTGGAGGATGGTCTGGGAGCACAAAGCACACACAGTTGTCCGTTTGCCAGATTCACACAATCAGGTATAACTCACCAACACGCACACACTCTTGTTGTACCTTCTGATAAATAACCACAACTATTTTTGAACGTTTTTTCTCTCAGAGTGAGGAAAGGGATTCCTTCTGGCCCAGTAGAGAGAAGATAATGAGCTTTGATGGTTTCATGGTGTCGTATTCTGGGGAGGATCATGTACTTCTGTCTAATGACGAGAGGCTTTTGGTGCAGGACTTCATAGTGACGTCTCCACAGGTAACTCCTGCACACACGGGTGGTGAGAGGGCTTCACTCATCTTACCGTACCTTTAGCCCATTCCTCCTGACAGAACTTCTGGAGCTGAGTCAAAGTTACACTGAAAAAACTCAAAATCTTAACAAGAATATTTGACTTATTTCTAGTTAAAATGTCTAATTTTTAGTCAAAAAATCTCATTACACTCAAAACAAGACTCATCACTGGGAAAAAACAACAATTTTCACCAGTTTCAAGTAGATTTTCACTTTAAATAAGTAGAAAAATCTGCCAGTGGAACAAGATTTTTTTACTTGTAATGAGAAGATAAATCTTGTCCCGATGGCAGATTTTTTACTTATTTCAAGTGAAAATTTACTTGAAACAGGTGAAAATTGTCAAATAAGTGATTTTTCTGGTAATGATTCTTGTTTTAAGTGTAATGAGATTTTTTGACTAAAAATGAGACATTTAAACTACAAATAAGACAAATATTCCTGGTAAGATTTTGAGTTTTTGCAGTGTAGGGACCCTCTTGCTCACGCCGCCCACAATCCCTATGGGATTAAGGTCCGGGAGGGTCTCCGTGGCTACTCCAATACCTCCAACTTCATGTTTGCGATGGTGTTCTAAGGCCTGCAAGCTTCTCCCTTTTACCCCCAAACATAACAAAGATCATTGTGGCGAAACAGTTGAACGTAGTCTCAAAAATGAAGATCTCTGTCACCATGTGTCGCGGCAAACTGTAATCTGGCTTCATTACGGTGGTTTTGGAGCAGTCGCCTGCTCCTGCCGTGTGACTTCTCAGCTCCCAGCAGTGTTTTACTTCTCTACTTCCTGAATACAACCAGCATCTTTTTTCAGGTCTCCAGTTGTTTAGCTGTTTTTCACTAAAATGCATTCATCTTCGGGACATAGAAGCCTCCTCCTTCTCTTTATAGCTCCTCATTTCAGCAAAATCACACTCCTGCTGTCTCAAATGTCTCAAGCCATTCATTTCTTTGTCCCCCCTCTAGAACGAGGACATGTTGGATGTTCGACAGTACAGCGCCCCCTGTTGGCCCAACCCTGACAGTCCCATCAGAAACAGCTTTGACCTGGTCCACACCGTCAGAGAGCACAGCAGACACACACACGGACCCACAGTCGTGCATGATCCGTGAGTACGGCACAAGCCTTATCCCTCACTCGTGAAATGTGGTTCTATTTCCAAGGATTAAACTGTGTTTATACGTGTGCGTGTGCAGTATGGGAGGTGCTACGTCGGGGCTGTTCTGCGCCCTCACCACCCTGTACAACCAGCTGGATGAGGAGGGGGCCGTGGACGTCTATCAGGTGGCACGGATGACCAACCTGATGAGGCCTGGAGTATTTAACGATGTGGTAAGTTCTGGTACCATGTCTTAGGCCCCTGTCACACTCTGACCTAGAGTGAGGGTAGTAGGTCAAAAAGGCTAACTGAGAAACTGTTAAAAATGTACTTCAACCCTCAAAAATGTAAACAAAAGGTAGCAAGACAGTCCGTTTGGTGCAACAAAAATGAATTGTTTTATTGTCTTTCAAAGACAGTAGCAGACACTAAAGAAAAAATGCAAAAAAAGTATGTACAAAACAGCTCCATTAGGTCTGCACCGCACCACAGCCCTTTTCTGGCTGCCTAGGCAGTGTAGACCCCCTCCATTTAAAGGCTAGGCCCCTCCCACTGGACCATACCATCTTTAATTGGAATCAATTAGATAATCAATTAACCACACAGGTTATTTTTCACATCAAAACATTATAAAGTATGTAAGTATATAAAAGACAGCCTGAAACTATACTCGGGTCTTTTGTCACTGCCCAGAACCAGTAAGTACTGTGGTAAGAGAAAAGAAACAATTAGATACCGACACTCATAATTTACAATCTTTAAATAATAAAGAGTTAACTCAAAACCATAACATTGTGTTTGTGTGTGTGTTTCTGTAACTTTATGGGGAGAAAATAGCACAGGACACATACCTGGCTAACATGTGGTATGTGGAATGAGTGATGGTGTGGTGTGCTGGTGTAGTGTTTTACCAGTGGCAGGGAAAACTGCCACAGCCCCGTTTACACGTAGCAAAAACGGTGCTGTTTTCATGCGTTTTGGCCGTTCGTTTACACAAAGTCAAAAACGTCACCAAAAACGATCATTTCTGAAAACTCCGGCCAAAGTGGAGATTTGCAAAAACTCCGTCTGCATGTTTGCTTGTAAACAGAGGGAAATGGACATTTAGGCTTCAGAACGTCACATTATGCGTCAGAAACGTCACCAGCGTCATGTGTGCGACCTGTGTTTACAATGTGTTTGGCCACTGTAGTTACTCGTGTCATTTGTTGATGTTTTTTCCAGGATTCTGATTTGCTAGCATAACTTTATGCTTCTCGTTACACTGCCCCCTGTACGTTCGGCTGTTCATAGCACCTTAACAGTGTATTTATGCGGGTTTGTGTAAATGAATAGATTTTGAAAACGATCTGATGTAAATGATGGTATTTTTCAAAACGTAGAGGGGGAAATGTGCATTTTTGTAAATACTCGGCTATGTGTAAACGTGGCCTTAATGCAGCCCGGAGCTTTGACATGGATTGAGCCGTGAACTTGTCTCCCCCTCCTACAGGAGCAGTATCAGTTCCTGTACCGGGCCGTGGTGAGTCTGGTGAGCAGCCAGGAGGACCAGCGGGCCCTGCAGAGCCCGGAGACCAACGGATCCGTACCGCTGGGACAGTGCAACGTGGCAGAGAGCCTGGAGTCCCTCATGTAGATCCAAACAGACTGTTTCATCTATCACACCTCATGTGCTGGTCTGAGGTTCAGAGCTGTGTCTGCGGAGCGTCTCGCTGCTCTCATTTACACCGTTTACTCAGATCATTCAACGTCCGTTAGAAACCTTTCCCTTGAGGAAACAAATGTTTTTGTTCAAAGAGACGAGTAAAGCCAGTCGCCCGAAACGCAAGGAAGGTGATTCTTTCTGACGGACCTTTAAAAGCAGCTATAAATAGGACTAAAAGTAACTGATCTCATGAAGTTACACACAAAAGCTGCTGAAGACTGAGCTCATATCTCGTCTTATTCCTGACATCATAAAAACTAACCAACAGGTGATTATCTCAACCCGTAGAAAAGAGAAAAACACCCCACGTTCTGCCCTTTATGGAGATCAATGGGAGAATAATTGGCTTTAGTCATGTTAACAGAATCTTGAAGTTTATAGTTTATAGAGGCCAGAAAAAATAATCAACCTTAAAACTGACAGAATGTAAAAACCCAAATATTTAACTATTAATAAATTTAGACTTGTTTATTAATATTTTGTTAGAGGAGGCATTATGAGAAATAAATATTTTATTCTGTATGTCAGCAGTAACTACAAAATCAGAAACGTTTCTTTGAGCTGCTTATTTCTGAAAATGTCACACAGTGAGCGGTTCAGATTTCCAGGGTTCTGTGACATCACAGACCCAGACCAGCTCCCTCCGTAGCCTTTGCAGACTCAACCAGCCTGTCGGTCTTTATCTTTCTCTTACGTCGCATAACCCTGAAGTTGCTGCATCTCAAAGGTTGGATGTGCAAAGTTTAACAGAGACACGTCCTGAAGACAGAAGAGGTGAAGTCAAGTGTCTGAGTCCTCCTCCCAAAATGGTCAGGAGCATTTGCTCTGCATCTTTGTGGTATTTTGACTAAAGCATAGCACAGACATCTTATTAAGACCCTAGTACATTTACCAACTTGTTATATAATGGTAAAATATGTCTTTAAAGGTTAAACAATGTCTGTTTCTGGCTGTGCAGGACGTGAAAAGCATTTCTTACTACAATCTTACCAGACGGAAATGTAAAAAAAGGTTGACAGAACCAAAAAAAAGCTTCAAGAACTTTTTTTTTCCCAGCAGAAGAAATGAAAAATTAAGTTTATACATTGATGTTGCTGAAGAAGATTAATCTTAAAGAGCCAACTTTTTTTTATTATAATCCTTCTTTATTAACCTTTTATCACTTTTAGCTTTATTATTTTTTTCTAAAGAGTTTAAGATTTCTGAGTACAGATAAAAACCGGTAGGAGTTCAATTTAAGGTAGAAATGACAGATGATTTCTACCTTAAAAAGAGAAATAATTCAAGAAAGAACATTTTAACACAGCCTGTTATATTTAATGCACTGAACTCTGATTTTTAGGGTTCAAAGGTTCCTTACTTAGAAAAACATTTGTAATGATCAACATTTTATTGGTGATTATGAACTGACTGTTTTTTTTGGTCTCCTTACTGGTGCCTTTTGTAAATACACACTGTCTGCTGTCTTGTGGAGCTCATTGGGTAAATGCCATCGGGTTCAGATGTGACCTGAAATTAAATCCACCGGCTGAGTAAAACGCAGACACGGCAGCAGAAGTTCTCTGTAGCACCAAAAACAGACAAAACTAAGACATATTTTTCATCTTTTCTAATCCCTCTAAGCAAAAAGTAAAACCCGTTCATCATCCAGCTGAGACTGTTCTCTTTAACGTTTGCAAATGTTCACCGTTGAGAAGTGAGCGCACTACATGTACTGATGATCCTTGATGGCTCGAGACTGAAACTGAGGTTTAGAGCCGCCTTTTTCCTTTAACCGTTCACTGCAGCTTCTCTGCAACTTTTCTGCAGCTTCTCTGCAGTTTCTCTGCAGCTTCTCTGCAGCTTTCCTTTCTCACCTCGTCTCCAGACGAGCTGACCCCAAAGGAGGCGGCAGCTGACCAGTCGGTTTAAATTCTTTCTGTGTAAATGACCCTGATTACTCTGAAGGCCAAATTACCTGTATGTTTATATATATTTTCTATTTTACTATAAAAGGGGATTTTGTAGACATTTACAAACATAACTATGTACCATATTTGATAATGCTAGCCTGGAAATATTGATCATGTTCATAGTTTGAATGGAATGATGGGGAATATGTTTCTATCTCTCTGATCGCTGTAGCAGCTTGGTGTTTCTACCTTTACCTCCGGTGAAGAGCTGGTGCAGTGTTTATATAAAGCAACTAGAATAAAGGCTTGTTTCCAACCTGCATGTGCCTCGTATCTCACTCAAGCCAGTAAAAGACGCACGACAAGTACGGTTTACACATACACCACGCTTTTTATTTTTATTTTCATACACTGTATTGCATTGTCTCCCTTGATCGACCTTTACATGACATCATATCAAAGACAAAAGAAAAGTCAAATAAGCAAAAAAATCATGAAAAGTTACCAAAGATTAAGTCAAACCAAAAAAATATATATATATCGGATTTCTATATCATGTTAATATTTTTCATTACACGTTATACTGCAGCAGTCACAGAGGATAAAGTGTATATAGTGCATTAAGAATAAACCTCGTATGAGTCTCACCCCCGACAATGATGTGAAGCCTCAAAGAGACGTGTAAATTACAAACGCAGTGTTTAGAAGCACTCGGCATTCAAGGCAACATCACTTCTGTGAGAGTGCATACATAAATACTTTATTAATAATGTTTTATATAAGGGATTTTGTGAATATAATGCATTTCTTAGCCTTTGGTTTTCAGGCCTTAAGTATGAGTCAACAGACCTGTTTCTTCATCCTGCTGAGGGTTGTTTTCATTGGTCTGATTACTTTCTTTAAAACAATATTTAAATGCTACGAGTGGTTAGACATAAGCAGAAATATGTGACCGCATACAGTCCCGTCACAGCCTGCATCCTCACTGGCTGACAAGCTGGTGAAAGCTCAGTGTGATGTCACAGTCTGTGGTCGGTGCCGCACCCTGGAAATAAAAGTAAAGACCAGACTAGACCAGACTAAAACTCTTCGTATGGAGGAGGGAAACAATGGGGATTGCTGTTCGGGCAAAACAAAAGAAAAAAGAAAAAATCAGAGGGGTATATTATAGAGAGTTGGCCTTCCTAGCGTTTATAATCACTAAAAAACAGATCTAAGTGTAAGCAGAGGTTTGCATTCAACATGTGAACGTAAACCACATCAGAGCCTTATTTTTGTCTCTGATTACTGGTAATGAAAAAAGCCTCAGGGAAAAAACACACAAATTACTTTTTATAGAGTTTCTAACTGTCCGCAAAGTGAAGACAGTAATGCTCACTAATGGGGGTGAAGCCCACCGCTTCCTCTTCCTGTTTAGGACTGAGTGAGGGAACGGCCATCAGAAGTAGGAACTACTTTACTGAACTACGGTGGGTAACAGGTTCACTGGAGGATAAGGTAAAGCGGTGATTAACAGCAATCCTCATCCACACCTGCTGGTATTTGAGTCGCTTTTTGGTTTGATAAAAGCTGAACATGTCATTATGGCACAAAGAGAAGTTCAAATTTGGATTTTCATCACTTGAAAGAATATCAAATTCACATTAACTTAAAAATGTAATTCAAGTATAATGTACTTCCTTCCTTCCTTCCTTCCTGGTTATACTTCCTCCAGGAAATTCAACTGCTAAATCCTCTTTCAAAGTAAAAGCCTTGGGGGCGTTAGGGCTTCTTGTGCAAGCTCCCTAGGTAGTTTAGTCGTCCACAGCTGCTTGGCCCGTGAGCTCAGAGCTGCACGGACGCACCGACCCGATGAGCCGCTGCTAACTGATCCATCAGGATATGCAACAAACTGCCTTTGAAAACTGGCTGTTTAACGAGGACAGAAATGACATTATATCTTTCAGGACATAAAATGGTGATGAAACACTTAACTGTGATCCGATTAAAGAAGAGCCCAAATCAGATAAAAGATATAAATGCAAATGAAAGAAAAACAAAAAAAGATGACTCCTGCATTTACTTTGACCTTCATCTCCTTGCAGACAGCAGTAACTGTCAGATGTTTCTTGTAATTTCTTGTCAGCTTCATTTCATTTGCTAAAAAAAATACATTTTAGCATTTTAGGCCAACAGCACATTAACTCACTGTTTCAAACATAAGATCTGGAATAGTGATTCATCTGATCACATGACACATTTCCGCTGTTTGATGGTCAATCCCAGACGCCCCTGAGCTCAGATACAACAACCCCATCTTTAGATGATCTTTTGTAGTATTTAATGGTTTCCTTTGCCCACGTGGTTGGATCAGCTACTGATGAATGAGGGACGGCCGTCTGAGGGATTCCAATGAACCTTCTCTTTCAATTTCTATCTTTGCAGCTTAAAAAAACAGCATTTTATGTTGCTCCTTTGTTCCGTCAATCATCATTAACACAAGTTGACATCTACAGTTAGAAACAGTGTTATTATTAGTTCCGATCACCTCCTTATTGACACTAACTTTTTAGGTGTGCTGCAAACCTGAAATGCAAAGAAATGGACTTAAGTTACAAAATAAAAGAAGCTGATGAGAAAGAAATATCTTGAGGTTCATTCACATCTACAAAGACATGAAAGTCAGAGAAAATGTCATTATTGAGGCTCTTTTTCTGCATATTTTCCATTTTGTCCCAATAATCTGTGATTTGGGCCAAAACAACTTCACAACTTTTATTGTGAAGTTTTCAAAGGAGACTAAAAACCCCGGTCTCGGTTTACACACTTTTGGCGTACATTTGTTTAGTAACTGAACACTATGTGATAAATTACATAAAGGCAAAGTTAAAATATATATATTTATATATTTATATATATATATAAAATCTTGTGCAATAACATCAAGTTAAAATACAAGTAATACAGGCAAGAAAAGGAAGTAAATAGTCCTTATTGTTTGACATAAAAGTTTTGGATAACTGCTACATTGTCTACTTTGGCTAAAACGCTACAGCACCACAACCTCCACCTGTTTCAAGCTTAAAGTAAGAATCTGAAAACCATCAGGATCCCTGTTTTATCTGTTGTCACATTGCTGTACGACGATCTGTACGACAGATCTGCGCCATCTGTTTGGAAAATCCTCCCCTCGTGCACGACGCACGACGCTCCTCTGCAGAATTAACAGCTTGACGTCCCGTCAAACAATAAAGCAATCACGAAAGAAAATCCTGTTTTTAGCGTCTCTGAGGGAAGAAAATGGGAAGTGGCCTTTTTTTGAGAGCAGAAGCTCTTTTTCTTAGTTTTTTTTTGGCAGATTTCTCCCCCTCGAGACCCTGAACAGGAATAAAGGCGTCTATAGATGAAGGATGGATGAGGATTTGTCATCAACTCATAAATTGGTGAGTTTAAGGTATAACAGATACCTGGATTACTGAATAAGTGTGTTAAACTCTGCATAGATCGTTTTTGTGGCGTCTAAATACATTTGTGAGCGCGCGTGTTCTCCTACAGGCTCTTCTTTCGTCTCGGCCGTCCTAGTTTCCTTGCGAGCCCTGCAGGACGGAGAGGGAGACGGTCAGAAAGCGGTCCAGACACCGTACAGAGCGCTGAATCTGCTGTGCGGGTTCTCACAGAATTGGTCCGCTTGCGTTTCCAGCAGTCGGGGTTGAGCCTCTTCTGCTCGTCGGCCAGCACTTTGGCCTGCAGGGTGAACACCCGGCGATCCTCGCTTCGCATCTTCTTCCACTGCTCGCCGAGGAGGACGCTGATGGCTCTGCAGCACACACACATACAGACACACACATTACCACACGGCCCCGTAGGCCAATGTTGAAAAAAATCAATTTTCCAATCTAAATCGATTCTCATAATAATTCCTAAAAATCGATTTTTATGTCTAAAGATTTAAATCACTACATTTCCGCCCGGTGTACTTTAATCCCAGTAGTCACGTCATGCGCGTGGTGTGAAACTATCAAACAATGAACATGGCACAGAAGAGTAGCTGCAGCATTAAAGCGCTGGTTTTGAAAACTCCTGACCTAAATGATCTTAGAGAAAATGCTGGATATTTCAGCTTAAATTTCTAAATGTTATATTAGTTCAATGAAGTTCATATTATCTATATTTACTAGAGCTTGTTTGGTTTCTCTGTTATCTGACACAGTTTGTCATGACATTCCTGAAAAATGCCGGTTGCTTCATAGCAAGCTGTGTGTCTGGTGACAGAATAAATTAGACAAGCTAAAATTATTCCTTTACTCCATGAGCTGTTGCTCTTTTTCTTTTTTTGCACTTTAAATGGATATTTATTTTTAGTTATTTCATAAAAATTATTGTGAAATTATTATTCCACTAGTTATTTTACAGTCATATAATTCAGGCAACAGCTCAGAAAACATTTTTAATAACATTAACCCAGATCAATATCGGATCGGATCGAATCAAATGGTGATAATCGATTCTGAATCTTACAAAAACTCAAAAACACAAGACACTTTGTGTCTTTATCACTGCAAAAACTCAAAATTAGAATCAAGAATCAAGAATATTTGTCTTATTTCTAGTTAAAATGTCTCATTGTTAAAAAATCTCATTAAACTTAAAACAAGTTTTTATTTGACAATTTTCACCTTTTTCAAGTAAATTTTCACTTGAAATAAGTAGAAAAATCTGCCAGTGGGACAAGATTTATCTTCTCATTATTATCAAAAAAAATCTTGTTCCACTGGCAAATTTTCTACTTATTTTAAGTGAAAATCTACTTGAAACAGGTGAAAATTTTTGTTTTTCAGTGATGAGTCTTGTTTTAAGATTTTGAGTTTTTGCAGTGTAAGAATCATTTGAATGGATCCCCAGCCCTACAGCGCCGGTGCACACGCAGCAGCGCTGCGCGGCGGGCGCAGCCCACACCCACCTGTTGTCCTTGCCCGGGTACATCTGCGTGTACTCCACTCTGTACTTCTTGGCAAACAGCATGAAGGCGTTCATGGGCCGCTTGCACCTGCCGGGCTGTGCGGCGCCGCCGGCCGGCGCCTTGGCGGGTTGGGTCTTGGTCGGCTTCCGCTGGCCGGAGTGGGAGCGGCCTGGACTGGGAACATCTGCGGCGGAAACGGATTCACATGAGACCTCAAACATCCCACGATCCTCTGCAGCTTCCTAAATCCGGGTATATTTCAAACATTGGAAGGGCAGTACCTCGTAATGAGTCTCTGTCTGGAGACACGGCCCCCCCGCTGGACTGGGAGGCGCGGCGCCGCCTGGCCATGCTGCTCAGCATGTACACCGCAGACGAGTCCAGGGGAGTGAAGTCATAGCTGAGACAAACAAAACACGGCCAGGGTATAGCCACTCGGATTCTCTGAGCCCTGGTCCATCAGGAAACCATGAAACAGTTGCACACGAGTTGCGCGTATTTTCTTCCTGAGACACTCCTGGATCATCGTGTATCATGTTTTTGTTCTTGTTTCCAGCTTTTTAATCTTAATCAGTGTAATCTTCCTTTAATTTCAAAGAAAGGAAACAGACCGCCATGACCTAACTCATGCTACCCTACCCTTACATTTTGATCCAGTCTACCCTGGTTTGAGAAGCCGCTACCAAACCAGTACCTAATGCCACTTTTCCACCAGTACCTACTCAGCTCGGCTCGCCTCCACTCGATTTGGTTCTTTTCCACTAGGGGTCTAACGTGCCTAGTAGATACTTTTTCTGTAACTATTCTGCTGAGGTTCTAAGCAGCTGAGTCGGCTGTATCTGACATCATCACACTACAGGCCACCGATTGGTCGGGGGGTTGGAGTCAGACGTCTGAGTCAGGAGGAGGAAATCAGTGAAAGAGAGACTCTTCTTGTTCATTTTATTCAACAGGCAATGGCAACGTAAAAGTCTGTTTCATGATCCAACTCTGAGGTGCAGATGTTCATAAACCTGGTGGCTGACGAGAGAATTAAAATCTAGATGGGCGATAAGGAACGACCAGATCTACCAGGAGCTCTGTCTCTTCATAGCTGCTCGCGGCTACCCACGGACTTTTCAGCAGCGCTGAGACAAACAAAACAAATTAAAAAGAGTTGCTGCTTGAAGCTTCTCTCACTCTCACTTTTTTTACTTGATATGGAACACAAGCCACAGACCCAGCAGCACATTTATCATCTCCTCCAGGTTCTACATCTTTAGTGTTGTTGTCTTCTTTGTTTAGATACACAATCAAATACGTCACAGCAGCTTCTCCAACCTCCTACTTCTGCTCCAGGTGCTGAATTGTTATGGAAAAGAAACCAGGCCGAGTTGAGATGAGTAGAGCCGAGTAGGTGCTAGTGGAAAAGTGCCATAAGACGGAGACAGACAGACAGCCACGCAGCTGCAGCTCTGGAGTTGCACCCGGTTCAGCGTCGCTGGCACGCCTGCGTTACCTCCTGAATGTGTCGAAGACCAGAGAATCATCCGTGTGTTTGGCATCTCTGTGTCCCGGAGGCAAGCACGCGTCTCCCACCTCCATTTCATAGCACGGTATCCCATAATTCACCACAGTGAGGCTCGGGTAGAAGGACGACCACCCTGACAGAGACGGGGGACGGAGTACAGGTGAACAGGTTGTTTTATTACAGTTTCTCTGGCGTCTTCTCCCCACACGCACGCCTACCTTTGTGTTTGACGTAGAAGGGGTGGTCCAGCTGGCACCGCGCTGTGATGGGGGTGTGTCCAAATGTACCAGGATCAAAGGTCAACTGCAGGACAGTCTGACCGGACAACACGATCTCTGCGAGCTCCATCAGCTGCAGACCTTCTGAGCCGTAACTCTGCACAAAACCACGTTGGTGGTGAGTCATTACTAAGTCTTGTCTGACCACGTTGAAAGTAGACAACCGTGCAGCCGTGGAGATGCTACACCGAGACTCTCTTCTGCATCTTTGGCTCACCTTCAGAGATATGCACAGCTCCTCATCACCACAGTCGTCCCCCCCAGACTCCAGGTCCTCCACATCCTGCCACTCCACGTTAGGGCCGGCGTGGAACCGGAGACGAGTTCCTGACGACAGAGAAGATAAGCTCTTCATCACATCGGAGACACTCAAGAGTCTCCACAGCTGCTCTGCTCATCGCTTTCTCCTGAATTTGGGTTTATGTGTTTCTCTCGGCCCACTCGGGGCGTCTCCTCTGCTCTGCCTCGCCTCAGCTTCTCATACACTGCAAAACTCAAAGTCTTACCAGGAATATTTGTCTTATTTCTACTTAAAATGTCTCATTTTTAGTCAAAAAATCTCATTACACTTAAAACAAGAGTCATTACCAGAAAAATAAATTGTTATTTGACAATTTTCACCTGTTTCAAGTAAATTTTCACTGAAAAATCATTACAAGCAAAAGAATCTTGTTCCACTGGCAGATTTTTCTACTTATTTTAAGTGAAAATCTACTTGAAACAGGTGAACATTGTTGTTTTTCCAGTGATGAGTCTTGTTTTAAGTGTAATGAGATTTTTTTTTTTTTGACTAAAAATTAGGCATTTTTACTAGAAATAAGACAAATATTCTTGTTAAGATTTTGACAGCCGAGAGAATATTTTCTCGGCCGCGGTTATTATTAAATATCATATATTAAAAGCTTCAAGCACACAGCTTTGTTAGCATGCTTGCCTCTTTCAAAGTAAAATGAACATACAGGAATAACACACACAGATAATAAAGTACACGAACAGTGAACGTCCAGAATGTGTTGCAAAGCAACACCTTGAAAATATAGAGGCCAAGAAAGTCCCTAACAGGAGAGGTGGGACAAATTTGAAAATTCAAGAGCACAGAAGCTTTGGATCACTTTTCAATCACAGTTCAAAAACTGACTTTTTTTAATGAGAAAACGAGACTAAATAAGTAAAGATAATGTGCCAGGGTTCATTTTCAGAGCTTTAATCAACGGAGGGAAAGCAGTTAACTGGGATTTTTGTATATCTTTTAAAATGTAATAATTTGCCATTGCTGAACAGAAAGAACTTCGTCTGACTGTCTAACTGTACACTCACACACAAGTGTAGTGATAGTGGCTGTGTGTGACACCAATAAACAACAAATCCAATATCATCCCACCAGGTTAACAACAAGGCCGGGTGTTTGGCCATTTTTAGATAATAATTGGCATTTTTGCTTCAACGGCAGCAGTTTTTCGGTGCCTTGGATTTGTGATATACGGCCGTCACTTCCAGGTGGGAAGAGCACAAGCCTGGGAGGCTGCTCCACTCGGACGCTTTGCATCTGATGTTGAGAAAGGGTAACTGCTAGTTACCACGCCACAAACAAGTTTCCAAGGTAACGTAACCCTCCGTACGAAGTCAGTGGACGGCAACAGTGTCGACGCCTCTGTAAACAGTAAAAGTACCTTTGAGAAAACAGTGCCAGGCCGTGGGAGGGCAGGAGTAACTCCACCCCATGTCTTCGTCATCAGACAGAGAAGATCGGGTTGAGACCGCAGAGCCACATTCACTACTCGTCTGGAAAAAAACAGGAGAGCATCATCAAACAGCAAATCAGCAGCCTTTATGAATACTCAGCAATATAAAATAAACCTCAGCAATATAAACCCTGGTTATCTCATTATGTTTAATCTTTGTAATCTGTGTCTGATTGTAAAGCAACAACAAACGACAAAAAGAAAGTGAGAGTTGGGCTTTACCCTGCTGCGCCTGCACTCCCTGCCATGGCCTCTGGGGGGCGACATGGTGCTGCTGGAGAGAGCCGGGGGAGGCCGAGCGTAGGAGTGCAGATCGCTGCTGGTGCTGGGGACGCAGACTGAGGAGGAGCTGGGAAGAAGAGGGAAAGTCAGCTGACATTTAAAGACGGCAGATATGAAGCGAGACGCTCTGCTTCTTAAATGAGGCGTGACACAGGTGTGCTGGTGTTCTGAGACATCCCTGCCGAGGCTCCACATCATTTCATTTTAGAGTAAATGTCCCCAGAAACAGACACGCTGAAACACGTTAAACACGTTTTGTAAAGACTTGGTGAAGAGTGAATGTGGTGGTCTAGAAAGGGCCCCACCTGCTGTGAAGGGCCTCCTGCAGCAGGGGGCTCTGGGGGCCCGTGGCGATGTGTGCGAGCTGCGTGAGCCACAGCGTCTCCGGGGGCGGCGTGCTGTGTCCATCCCGGTAGGAAACACCGACCTCCACCTGGTAAACAGGTGGCGCTGTTGGCTCCTCTCGCACCTCCTGGAGATCTGGAAGGTCGTCTGGAGAAGAAAAAAAAAGATGAAAACACACTGAAAATGTTCTTTGGTTCTGAGCTTTTTAATCATTTTGAGAGAACAAAGAAAGAAAAAGAGTCGTGTACCGTATTCCATGTAAATGTCGCTGGTGGGGAAACCAGGTGAGGCGGGGAAGTGTTCGTCGCAGCGCAGAGGATCATGTGACTCTTCTTCTTCGACGTCCATCATCATTCCTGGAGGAGAAAAGCCAAGAAACAAGCTGAGGCAGGAATGCTGGGCTGCTGGGAAGCTGTACAAGGTGGATTATATTTGATTATGGATTAATGCATCACTAAGAAAAGCCTCAAATTCTGTCACATTAAAATAACATACAGACAACAGGTTTTTCAGACTTGTGTTGAAAAACCTTAAATTAGAATAGTGGAGCTGATTCCCACGAAACTGATAGTTTTCTACACCTTCTTTCAATTCTAAGCTCTGTCTGTCCATAATAATAATAACAATAATACATTGTTATTATTATTATTAATTATTATTATTTTTATTATTATTGTATGGTCTTTACATTTCAACCTCAGAAGAAGCAGAACACATTGCCTGGCCTGACTCTGGCCAAATATTGATGTAGAAACCTCATTGATTAATGATTAATGTTATTTATTCCCTAAATGGTGCTGTAATCAACTTCTCGTTCCTTAAACTTCCATGTTGAGAAAAAACAAAACCAGAAAAAAAGACTGCTGAAACCACTAATATGTCACTAAAATATTAAAACCCCCAAGGATGTTGGTGAACCATCAATAAGAAAAATTATCTTCAGTCATCATGAAGTCTAATATATATTCGGAGGAGTCAACATCATGTTTAACAGTGTAAGTAAAAGCTCTGTAAAAGCTGTAAAAGGTACCAGGACAACACAGATGTGTAGCTTTAAATAAAATAACTTATAATTGAGACTGATCTGGATAAAAAAGCTTTAGTTTTGCAGAAGGCATAAAGATCAGACTATGACGCTGCAGAAAAGGGTTGCCCCTGCTCCAGAGTGATAGTAGAGAGTGGGTGGTAAAGTGACACACCCACCGTGACCAGTGTCTGCTGTGTGGGGGCACTATTATGTTCTGGGATTGTTTTAGCAAATCAGGTCTTCTATAAATGAGGTCAGCTGACTCCCTGAAAATACTGAATGTACATATTTAACCATCAGTTTTTTGTTTTTTGTTTTCCTGAAGGGCATGAGCACACTCTCAGTCAGACTCCAGGATTCATCAGGCTCAAAGTGTGAAAGCGTAGGACAGAAAACACGAGATTTCACTCTCACACTTTAGGTTAGCCACTGGAGTCCAGGCGTATATCCAACTGAGAATGTTTGAAGGTTTTATACAGCAGTCCTACGCTCCAGTCATCAGTTTCTTGTCAAAACATGAATGCAACTCTGGATGGGAACAAAGGCTGTGGTTACCTGTGCATTCAGCCTCGGGCTGGGCCTTCTGCATGTGGGGATATTTGGGCTCGGTAGACAACACAGCTGGGGTTACCACCTCCCACACCATGATGTCCACAAACTGAAACATAAAAAACGTTGACGGTTATGCTGCAAACAACATTGCATCAGCAGAACATCACACAGAAAGGTATTATTTGACTGAGATCAGATGGTTGAGGTGACATAACTGCCTCATAACATAACTAGGTTTTAATTACACAAAATAGAATGAATGTTATACTTTATAAAACTGCATAAGGGCCGAGGACAAGAATGCATTTATCAATTTCATAATTGCCTCGTCATGTGACCACGTCTTGTTTATAAACTTTAAGAACCAGTACGCATGCGCACAAAAAGCCCATTCATTCAACGGTGAGAAGGGCAGCGATTATACGGCTGAAATAAGTTATTAAAAAGTGAGAAACAAAGCACAAAGTGAATCAACCAAAGCGAACAAAGTCGCATGACGCTGTCAGTTCACATTAAACGTTACAAATGTCGATATTTCATACGTTTTTATGTAACTCCGGAGGAAGCTGTGTTATTTGTACCGAAAGAAAAAGTGCAGTCGCACTGCTGTTGTCGACGAATGCGGGCTGAAGCTTCTCCCTGTGAACTATTCACCCGCTGGATGTGAAAATGGGATTAAATTGAGTAAACGAGCCGAACCTCTGTATTGCGCAAAAAGAGGCACAACTGACGACCAACGTCAACAAAGAAGTTCCTCGGATCGAGCTGCGAAACCGCTCCTACAGCTCAAAACACACGTTGTCACCCTCGTATTTCTATCCCTGTGTTGTATCCAAATATTAATAATTCAAAATGAGACGTCGCTTCTTGAATACAACGCTTTAAAACAGAAGATTTATTTCAATTAACTTTCCTAAACTCACCAACACAGTCGCTTGTACGGGAAAAAGGGGCTGGTGTAAACACAATGTTCCCAGCCGTCCTATTGGTCCTCCGGGACGTCAATCAGAGGAACCGCTCGTCCTGATTGGTCAGTTTCCTCCAGGCTCGCTCTCTTTATTATCACCACCACAACAATAAAACTGTGGGTGGGTTGATTTGATGAAAGATGGCTATGAGCCAGAACTACCCCAGCTGACAAATGACAACTATGTAGTGCTCTAAAAGATATGTAATACAACATTTCAAACATGAACCTGGAACCCCACAATAAAGAGAACAGACGATTCAAAGTCCCACTACTCAACCAAGACAGCCATGGTTTCATACAATTTAAATCCATTTATATCTCATCAGTTTGTCTAAATAAAATGAAACATATAAAGGGCCAAGATCATAATCACAATCGTGGTTTATAGATTGTAAAACTTGCTCCATGAAGCATCTATGTAGAATTCAGTTGCACAATAATGGAGACCTTTACTGCTATCTAGTGGTCATAATCCGGAACCGTTTCAAGACAAATTAAGTTGTTGCATAATAAATACAAAAAGTTTATTCACATAACTAGGACTGAAAATACAAAACAAATTAAAGTTTTTCAAATACATACATAAACATAAACCAAAAACAGACCGAATTAGGTTTTGAAGTTATAAAAAGTCAATATTTTATGTAAAATTTTCCCTGTGTGAAAATTCAGTTAAATTCAATTCAACAATACTCTATTTATCTTGAAGGTAAATTAGATTTCGTTGTGTCTTTCATTGTCTGAGTTGTTTCAGATGGCTGTGGCTGTGGGCAGGAAGGCTCTCCTGTAGCGGTGTGTGTTGATCTGATTAGGTCTCTGACTGAAAGCCCTCTGTTGTTAAATTACTGTCTTGTTGAAGAAGATGCTCCATCTATGCAAAATCAGCTCTAGAGTCCAGAACAGAGCCAGACTTCTTTATCTGTTTGTTCAGTTTTCCTTTTATTCACTCTCATTAACAGACTTACAGAAACTATGCGACATCCTGCTGCAAACAGTACAGGATTTGAGCTAAATATGAATATTTTGTCTGCCCTGTCAGTTCTTGTCCACAGCATTCATTTGTTGTCCAGGCACTGAGGTATTTATACTCCCCCACCACCTTCACTTCTGCTACAATTAAACTATAGTGTTTGACTTATTCCTGTTACTCCTAAAATCAGAAAGGGACTTTATTCCCACAAAAAAACGGAAATGATTTATTCAGGGTCATATTGTTATTCAGAAATAAGCGTATTGTTCAATTCAATTCTTTAAAAAATCACTTTATTTGACCCCGAGGGGCGGTTAAATGGCACAGATAGCACCACATTGGACACAGACAGAAAATAAGACATCAAAGCACACATAATCAAGTTAAAGATTTTTAATGAAAGCGTTTTGTTGGTGTTTCAGGAGGTAGACTGTATTAAACATGTATTGATCGGCAGTTCTTCTCCGTGACCACAAGAGGGCAATGTAAACACGCAGGGCTGCACTAGCGTCAAGTTAGACGTAATAACTTGACTTTTGAAATAAAAACAAAAGTCATGACCTTTATGGAGTGATAAACACCACTTAAATACTTTTTAAAACATAGATAAATTAAATTGATGCATAATGTTTGAACATTTTAACATATATTAAATATTATTACAGTTTGTATTCCGAGTTTACGGTACAGCGGTGCTTTATTTTGAAAATAACCGGAAGCTTCGTTCTACGTGAAAACTTTACCCGGTGAAGTGACAACTTTCAGAGCGAGCGGTGACACATTTCCTCAAACTCCGCTCAAAGTTTCAGACAACAGTTTTAACTCTGCGTTTCGGTCTCCTTATTCAGCCTAAATGCCGAAGCCTTTGCGGGAAGCTGCGGGTGTGTCTGCCGTCTCCGTTCATTGGTGAGTTAGGCTGTTTGTTTTTGAGGTTTTAACTGCATGGTGGTTAGTTGGGGTGGTGATGATGCAGCTGCACCGTTAAGCATGATTTATGGTTCTGCGTTAAACCGACGCAGAGCCTACGCCGTAGGGTTACGCGGCGGAGCGCATCGTACGGTGCGCGTCGCCGCGTACCCTACGCTGTAGGCCCTGCGTCGATTTAACGCGGAACCATAAATCATGCTTTACACCGCAGCTGCTGCGCCTGCAGCTTCACCCCCGTCACCCCGGCTCCTCTCACCCACACCCATGGGTGAGGACGAGAGGACACTTTTAGAGATTTAACATGTATCTGTATGTTCTGGTTTCATCCAGGCAGAGCTGCTTCCTGCTTCTGAAGCTTCCTCTGCTGATGAAGCAGAAGGGAAACTCCACCAGCCTCAACATTTAACCAAATACTACATCTTTTATGTCTACACACTGAACTAATGAGTCTTTGTATTCTAAAAGCAGCCAACGTGACCTCCAAATCATCTTCAGTATTTTTGACCAACATCCCATTTAGGTTGTCAGTAAACTTGACATCCACTCACATGTTCCTCTGTCATCGTTGCTGACTGTGTAGCTGTGCTGCGTTTTGTTATTTTCTGTCCCTTCATACATCATATTTCCTCCAGATGTAGATGTTGAGATTAATGTTTCCTTGTGTTCGGTGCCAGCATTTGAGCAAGGCCGGGTTGCAAAAGCATCCCGAGCAGAGGAGCTTCCCGTTGCACTTCCTTTCAGTAGTTAAGTGTTTCTGAAACATCATGAAACAGGACTTGATGACTGGTTTTCTCTTCGTACTCGTGTGTGCCGCTTCAGCTTCCCTTTCCAACAGAAACCTGTCTAGTTACAGAGGTAACGCTTCACAAACCGGTGTCCTGGCTGGGTAAAGGTGGGTTCAGGTCATCGTAATCTTGGCTTGAAACATCTGGACTTCCTGTTCAGACTGATGAAATCTTCAGTACCGAAGGTGAAAGATGAAGAAGTCCTTCAGAAAAATTACATTTCCAGCTCTTTGACACATTAAAACCAGGAAATCTTTGAAACGTTGTCAGTATTAAAGTGTTATAATGAAACAAATAACACGAAAGCCCGGTTTACTTTTTGATGGTACATCCCTGTGTCATCATACTTTGAAATGTATAAAATCAGGGTCAGTGGATCCAGAGATGGTGCCATTGAGAACTTCCTTCAAACTCCTTTCTACATATCTTTGTCTTCTCTTTTCTGCTGACGTATCTCTTGTCATCATCGTCGGGCGAAAACTGAAGAGATCTTCAGGAAGTACGATTTAAACAAGAATCACAGAAAACCTCAAAGGCCGCGTTCAGACTGCCAGCAAATATCCAATTTTTAGCCCATCCAGATTGGAACTGGATGACTCTTTTGAAGTCTGAACAGTCCCAAACCGCATGAGATCCGATTTTTGCAAACCAGATCGAAACCACCTCCGGGAGGTAGTTTCATATCGCATTTGGGCAGATGCGTCTCAGTCTGAACAGCTCCAAACACTCAGATCGGTTTTGACTGTCCGTGACGTCACTCTACGTGACGCCAGACCAGACCCGTGCGCCAAACCACCCGCCCATTTTCAGTTGTGGAGCTACGTTACAGGTATGGAGCAGTCGGAAGATACCGAAAACAGCAGTCCTTGCACAGAGGAAGAAAGAAGAGTTTTTGTTGTCGCAATTACATGACGTCACACAATACACACGCTGGGTGACGCCTCCGCTCCAAAGTTGTTGCTACGGCAACCCGTCAGATCAGTCAGTGATGTGGCCCAGTCTTAACAGAGCCAGATGCGATTTGGACACTTGCTAAAAACAGTGTGGACAGTCAGCCCTGAAAATCGGATATGAGAAGGAATCAGATGTGAATCAGATTTGCCTGCAGTCTGAACGCGGCCAAAGGACCTTGTCAAGTGTCTTCTCCAAGTCCTCAGAGCACACGTGGACCAGTCGTACCGACCCGTGTGCCTCTACGATCCTAGTGGCGGACTAGCCCAGAACTGGTCCAGATCTAGTCCAGTGTTCAGGTCCTGAATCTTAGGTTTGACTTTTCTCCAGCAAACCTTCATCGTCCTCAGCTGGGGGTGTGTGGTTGTGGACTCGTAACTGGGACAGGAACCCAGCTCCGATTTCTACTCCCCTCGTTCAGGTGTGTGTTGTATTTCTGAGTTACTGCTGCCTGACGTTGATGTCTGCGTTGTGTCCCAGCTAGGCGATGGACAGGCAGCAGGTCACGCTGAGCGTCCAAGAGCCCCGAGTGTCTCCAGACGAAGGCCGGAGGAGGAGGAGGAAGAAAGCCATCACGCCGCCCTCCTGCGCGTCCATGGATCAGATCACGGTGGAGTTCGTGCTGCCCACCGTGGCGCGGGGGGGGGGCAGCGCCGACACGCTGCTGCTGGAGGTGGCGGGGAACTGGACCGTGGAGCAGGTGAGCCGGCCGCTGAGACCTGGACCCCCCAGGTACGGCCAGCAGCAGCAGGCTGACCGAGACGTGTGTTTGCTGCCCAGGTGAAGGCGCAGGTGTGGATGAAGGCCGTCACCCTGAACCTCTGCCCCGACTTCTACCAGCGCTACTCCCCCGACCACTGCATCCTGCTCTACCAGAAGAAGGGCACCGTGTGTGAGATCTACGACAAGCACCAGGTCTTCCAGACGCTGGACTGCATCCGCTACTGGAGAGGTATGACCCCCGCAGCCTGAGGTCGGGGGTGAATTTAGTCATTAGTTTACTTTTAGTCTTAGTCTTTTGAATAACACACCATTTAGTTTTAGTCATATTTTAGTCATCTGAAATCTTTTAGTCATAGTCTAGTTTTAGTCGACTAAATATAAGAGTTTTAGTCTTAGTCTAGTTTTAGTCGACTAAATATCATAAGAGTTTTAGTCTTAGTCTAGTTTTAGTCGACTAAATATCAGAAGAGTTTTAGTCTAGTTTTAGTCGACTAAATATCAGAAGTGTTTTAGTCTTAGTCTAGTCTTAGTCTTTTAGTCTTAGTAAACACAATATTAGCAGATTTTAGTCGACTAAATGTTTCTCCAGAATTTCCGGTCATTGGAAATACCAATAAATCTTCTCAAATGTGTTATATTTCCCTTTAACAGCATATGTCAGTTTCTCTAAAGCAAGGCATTGCAGTAATCCCTCAACCCAACTCTGCCTACTTGGTCTGTGAACAGATTTCCATGACAGTGCAATTTTATGTTTAGCTTCTAGAAGACAAAATACCACCATCTTTTTCCTGCTATCGCTCGAAGTACAGCTTGCAGAGAAACAACCAAAAATTCAAAGCTTGGGACAAAGAGGAAGTTGCTTTTTGATGAACAGAGATATAATTGTAATAATCTCTTTCAAAAAATTATTTAATGACGGTATATCTGACTTTTTATTTAGTTTTTATTTAGTTTTCATCCATGAAAAAGTTTTGTTGATGAATATTTTTCGTCATAGTCTTCGTCATGAAACGAACACGGGTGTGGCGGTGAGGGTGACGGCGTGTCGTGTGTCTCCACAGCCCTGAAGAAGGACGTGGGCCGGATCCAGCTGGTGCCGCGTGCTCAGCCCTCCGACGAGTCGCTCATGTACCAGCGCTACCTGAACTACCTGATCGGCTACGACGTCACCGACGTCAGCAACGTCCACGACGACGAGCTGGAGTTCACGCGCAGGAAGCTGCTGACGCCGCGGCGGATCGAGCTGTCGGACCGGGACCCAAGGCTGTACTCCATGGACACCTGGGTGACGCGCAAGCCGCTGCCCGAGCACCTGCTGTCCAAGGTCGGCCTCGTAGCTACGCTTCACATGTAGTGCACGTTTCCACGTCTGCATATCCTGCTGAGGTGGAAACACTTCACTATTCTCTCTCGTCTCTCCTCATTTGTGAGGTTTTATCAGCTGTTGAGTCCCGGTTCAGCTCCCTGGGTCTGAGTGATGCCACTGACGTCAATATTAAAGTTAATTCTCTTTTAAGATTCTAATCTCAGTGCCAGGAAGCTCAAACTCATCTCACATGCTGCTTTTCTAGACCTCCGATAACAAGGGAAGAGTGTAACTGGAGAATAATGCATTATGGGTGGACAGATTCCCCCCTCCATCAGGGTGCAGAACATGATGGAACGTCATCATCGGAGGAAAATCCTTCTATGGATTAGATATGTCAGGTTTCTGGTTGTCATAGTAACCCTTTTTATGTTTAGGAAGGCTCCAGCCTAACTGTGCATTCACACCGAAAGCATCATATATATATACATACACACACACACACACACACACACACACACACACACATACATACATACATACATACATACATACATACATACATACATACATACATACATACATACATACATACATACATACATACATACATACATACATACACACAGTGTATATATACCGTGCACATCTTCAGTTTCCTCTTTCACCATGGATCACACTTTGGGAAGCCTTCTTTATATTTCAGAGTTATTTCCACATAGATAAGAGTGAGTTTGATGCTCCTTAACAAGGTTGGTCCTGGATCAACAGCAACCATCAGCTAGTCGTTACTCCCGGTGAAGCTGCAGTCTGTCTGCGGTGAACACTGACACACCGGGTCGGAGCGGATTTGGTCATAATGTTTGAACTGTGTTTTGTGATTAATAAGCACGGTTTTTAATTATTTTACGTTGGATCAATGTAGCAAATAAAATAGTTGGGACCATCCAGCTCCTCAACCATCAGTTACGTGTTTCACATGAACAGTTCAGGTAAAAACAGCAGTCAAATCAGCAAAAATGTCAGTTTGCTGGATGAAATATATTAATTCCTGATGAAATAAGTTTGTTAGTGCACAGCTCTGCTACTGTATGTATGTGAATGAGTGTAAGTTTGTGTACACGAAAGTACAATCTGCATTGAGGCTTCTTGCTTTGGGAATCCCGGTCTGTGATTGGACGCTGCCTCAGCGTCTCTGCTGCTCATTTGCATAAAGTTGAGATTCTCTCAACTTCAAATTGACGCCCTGGACACCTCCGTGGCCTCCGACGCCTCTCGCAGCGCTTTCATAGAAAATTAATGGCAGCCGGACGCCGATGACACCCGTGGCGCTTTCGGTGTGAATCCACGATAAGAGAAATTACCCAGAAGCATCTAAGTGATGGACGTGGTAACGTCAGGTCAAACTATTTAAATGCTAAAGACAGTTGCTCCAGAGACCATCAAGGCCACCTCTGACCTCTGTGTTCAAGGTCGTCGATGGTGACTAACCTCGATGGATTTTAAATCTTTAACTTTACCCCTCGGTCACCTTCAACATGTTGGACTGGTGATTTCCAGCCGACCCCTGTTAGCGGCGAGGAATCGCCCGGTGCTGTCTGGACGCCCCCTCTGAACGTGACCCACTCATCACCGTCGGCCTAACCTCCCTCTCTGTCTCCTCTCAGGTGAACAACAGCCATGTTCTGGTGGTGATCCACATCGGCACGGCCAGCCAGACCATCAAGGTCTCGCTCGATGATGCTCCCTCTCAGGTAACATGATGCCCATCTGCCGTCCCCCGTTCAGGAAGTTTTTACCCGCCGCCTGGTGATTACTTCTGTTCTCCTTCAGGTGCTGGCCAGCTTCTTCACCAAGACTGCAAACAAAAGGGCCCTGCTGGGAATCCCTGACAACACGTGCGACACGGACTTCGTACTGCGTGTGTGCGGCAGGTACGGCCCGAGCCAAACTCTTACGTAACTCCCCCCAAAGCCGGCGGCTCAAGGAGCCAACAGGGACCGGAGAAGGTTTAGGAATATCTGGCACGTTTAACGATGAGAACTGAGCAGTCTGCAGGACTGTCACCTCACATTCCCTCGTTTCATTTGACTGTCATGTCTATATGCACTTATCTTCTTTTAATTACTGCATGAAGCCACGAGTCTGTCACTGAGATGCGTGCCAGCTGTCGTAAAACGGGATGCTGCCAGGCGCCAGTAAAACCCGTGACTGAGTTAAGGATCTAAAGGTTTACAAGTAACTCAGAGGCCGGAGGGGTTCACTATGACGCAAGATAAGCCGGTTATTAAGTTCTGTTGAGCCTAAAGCCGGGATATCACCATGACTGCCCCCTCTAGCTTCCTGCATCACCATGGCAACTCAAAACCTCCTCTGCAGGTTATCTTCAGAGCACATCAGGCCACCGACAGAACTTTGCACTTGCTGATAAACAAATTCTAGACTATCGCGTTTTTATGCCTCGGCCTGAGAGATGTGTGTTGGAGAATATAGCCCGTCGTATTTTCAGGTTCAGGTGGAGGCCTGGGGTTCATCCCAGGGGCGCACCCTGGAATATTTGATCAATGAAATTCAAGAAAGAAAACGTTTTATTGGTCAGAAAAACATGCTTGTGTCCAGAACCAGCATGACGAAACCCACTGCTCTGATAAATGAAGTGATGGTTTAAAGAGAAATGCTTATCCGCGCAGGGAGGAGTACCTGTACGGGGAGAAACCCCTGCAAAACTTCAACTGGATCCGCCAGTGCCTGAAAAGCGGGGAGGAAATCCACCTGGTTCTGGAGACGCCGCCTGATCCCGAGCTGGATCTGGTCCAGAAGGAGGACTGGGCCCAAGTGGACGACTGCACCGGAGTGGCAGGTTAGAAGCAGCCCTTTGGTTTCTCTGAACATGGCCACCCGTCACTCCGACTTAATCCCTCCACCTTTCCTGGCAGGAACCCACGAGCAGTTGACCATCGACGAGAAAGACCACGAGCGGGTCTTTACCATCTCCATGTGGGACTGTAACAGAAAGTTCAGGGTCAAGGTGCTGGGTATCGACATCCCAACGCTCCCCAAAGTCCCAGAGTTCATCGTCTTCATCGAGGCCAGCATCTTCCACGGGCAGCAGCTCTTAGCCCAGGTGAGTGCTTTGTGGAACCTGAAGATTAAAAAGGTGCCATGTGAGCGAGGGCTCTGTAAATAATAGATGCTTGGTGTGAAGGACTCGTTTGATGTCCTGCCACAGCCTCCTGGTGCTGGGAAGGTCTGGGCGGTGACGGGAACGCTCAATACGGCCGAGCTTGCTCTCCTGACATCAGTCGATATGAGTTTACTCTAATACTTACGGTCATTTTTTTAAATCAACTTGGCAAAGCTTTGTTTTCTTCTTTTCTTCTTTTCTTCCCCGCTTCCTCTGTCTGATAATAGTAATAGAAATTATTCTAATTATAATAAACAGTTAACTCCCAGGGGTTCACATACTTTAACCTGCTGCTACAGTGACCCGTGGTCCAGGGTAGCGTCTCTGCAGACTTGTCACCTGTCATGTTTTTTGCTTCACAAGAACCCAGAAGCCGGCCAGTGTTTTCCCTGCCTGATGGTTTCTATGCAAAGCAGGAGCAGTTGGAAAAGGACATTTACATTTTTATTGAGGAAACACATTTCTTCTGAAGTGGGTAAACGGGGAGGCTGACGAGGGTGGGACGGAATTAGAAATGGTGACGGTGTTGACACCACAGCAGCGACACAACAGGGTAAAAGTCCAGTAACACTGACGAGGCTAAAAAGTCCATCCATCCTTTTTCTTTACCTGCTTTATCCTTCATAAGGTCACAGGGGTCTGCTGGAGCCTGTCCCAGCTAATTACAGGCGAGAGGCAGGGGTTCACTAAAAAGTGTTACCTGTAAATAACACCTCAACTGGGATAAAGTGTTTTTACCTTGTCTGCATATACAGGACTGTTTCAGAAAATTAGAATATTGTGATTTTCTGTAATGCAATTACAAAAACAAAAATGTCATACATTCTGGATTCATTACAAATCAACTGAAATATTGCAAGCCTTTTATTATTTTAATATTGCTGATCATGGCTTACAGCTTAAGAAAACTCAAATATCCTATCTCAAAAAATTAGAATATTCTGGGAATCTTAATCTTAAACTGTAAGCCATGATCAGCAATATTAAAATAATAAAAAGCTTGCAATATTTCAGTTGATTTGTAATGAATCCAGAATGTATGACATTTTTGTTTTTTTAATTGCATTACAGAAAATAAATAACTTTATCACAATATTTAAATTTTCTGAGACAGTCTTGTATATTAATGGTTAATTCCAAGTTTGGTAAAAATTAAAGCATATATATGCATTTTATTCTTCTTAATCTCTTTAATCTTTTTTTTTTTTAACATATATATATATATATATATATATATATATATATATATATATATATATATATATATATATATATGTGAGGGATTGGCTGCAAATCTGAAATGAGAGAAACGCAGGATAACGCACAACGGGCACACAAGCCTTTGAAATCTGCAAGAGAGAAAACAAACTGAGACTGAATCAAGACTAGTTTACTGCGATTATCTGTTCCTCACAATCTTAAGAGTAGGTTCTGAGAGTCAGTACGATCTAAAACTTTTTTTTAACTTTGACCTTGAATGAACTCTTTCAGGAGAGGACGACGTCCAAAACGTTCAATGAAGAGGTTCTGTGGAACTGCTGGCTGGAGTTCAACATCAAGATCAAGGACCTGCCTAAAGGAGCGCGCCTCAACCTCCAGGTACCTAACCCTAACCCTAACCCCCCCACACTACTCCACAATGTTCATCCTCCCATCACATCCACCGGGCTGCTGGTTCACTCTGGCACTAACCCCCCCTCCGCCCCACAGGTGATCTGCGGGAAGCAGCCCCAGACGCCCAACTCCAAAGGAGGCTCCTACCACGACAACGCGTCGGGAGCCGGCAGCCATGACGGTAAAGTCCCGCCTCGTCTTCCTGTCGGCTGTGTTTTTATCCCGCAGAGACGGAGGCATCATTCTTCTTCTTCTTTCAGGGAAGAGCAAGAGTCGCCTCCTGTACTACGTGAACCTGCTCCTGGTGGACCACCGCTCTCTGCTGCGCCAGGGCGAGTTCATCCTCCACATGTGGAAGATCCCCGAGAAGAGCGAGGAGAGCAGCAGCAGCATCAACGCCGACAA
The DNA here is from genome assembly GCF_033807715.1 of Cololabis saira. Classification (NCBI taxonomy): domain Eukaryota; kingdom Metazoa; phylum Chordata; class Actinopteri; order Beloniformes; family Belonidae; genus Cololabis; species Cololabis saira. The sequence goes on from NC_084609.1 coordinate 26,261,897, forward strand.
GCTGACCTCGGCCACCAACCCGGACAAGGCCAGCTCCATGGCCGTGGCCATCCTGCTGGACAAGTACTGCTACCCCGTGGTGCTGCCCAAGAGCCGGGACCTGGGCCGGGACGCGGGCCGGGACCCGGGCCGGGACGCGGCGGGGGCCGAGGAGGCCGACGGAGCCGAGAGGGCTCACAGGGAGATGCCCAACCACCTGAAGAAGCAGTTTGAGGCCATCGTGTCCACGGACCCCTTACACCCCCTCAGCCCCGAGGACAAGGAGCTGCTGTGGCACTTCAGACACGCCTGCATGCGGGACCCCAGGTGCAGTAATCCCTCGCTGTAACGCCGTTCACCTTTCACGGTCTCGCTGCTTCACGGATTCGCATTGTTCATCGTGTTCTGCATTCTGATTGGCCAAACAGGAATGCGCATGACGTCACAGATGCGACTTCACAGCGGGTTACGCCCACTGAGTGTCAGAAAGACTGAGTGTCAGAAAGACTGAGTGTCAGAAAGACTGAGTGTCAGAAAGACTGAGTGTCAGAAAGACTGAGTGGCAGCGTAGACTTTCAGTTTGAGCAACTGGAAAACATCTAAAATTGGAAAGAGCTGTTGTGGGATCGACTGTACTCATAGATTTAGCAAGAAATCGGAGTTATCGTTTTACAGACTGACGAAAAATAAGCTTAAGAGAGACATATGGATCGCTGCAATTCACAGAAACAACTGGATTCCAGGCACCGAAACGCGGATTTGCGGTTCCCATTTTGTATCAGGTAATGTTGGATTTTTGGGTAGCTAACGTTAAACGGTCAAATCATAAAGTTCAGTGTCCTCATCACTTTAATTGCGCCAACAAATCCGGCTTTGAAGTCGGACCAAGCGTCAAGACTTTTGTATGCTTTCAAGCTTTGTGTATTTCCCTGGCGTAGAAATTAAGTACATATAAATATCAGGAAACTGGATTTGTGGCCAAATATTAATGTCCATGGACCACTGGTTCTTGGGGTAACTGTACGGGTCACTGTCAAGTCCAACTGCCTTTTAATTTAACCCGATAATCTTCTCCATTAGTTGGATTTTCGCTGATGTTTGGCCTATGAACTTCAGCAGCAGCTCAAGAACGGGACCCTTTGATGAATCGTTCATTACAGTCTCAAATATAACCAATGGTGGCATGTCGGTTTATAAGAATCTTTTTGCCCAGAAGAAAAAAGAGCGATAACAACTACCCATAATCTATAATGTTCTTCTCTCAAAAAACACACCTACACCGCGGGCTTTAGAAGAAAAAGACGCTACAGAGCGAGTCAGGATGCAGCAGCACGGTCAGAAAAGCAGTGAAATACTTGCCAGTCACAATCTGTCCTACTGTGCTTATTGTATTTTTTTTCATAATCATTTTTCATTTTCTCCGGTTCAAATCCAATTACTGGGGTCGCGGTGGGGCGGGGCTGATCTCCACAATTTGAAGCCTTGTATAATAATTATATATAAAAAAAAAGGTTGATACTTCGTGGATTTCACCTATCACGGGTTCTTTTTGGAACGTAACCCCCGCGGAAAACGAGAGATTACTGTAGTCAGACCGGAGCGACTGATCCACAGCCTGCTCCATCCTCATTAACTCTGCTGACTCTCTGCTGCAGGGCGTACCCCAAGCTGCTGGGCTCGGTCCGCTGGGGGCGGCAGGAGGACGTCCTGGCCACGCACCACCTGCTGGAGCGCAGCAGCGCCTGGGACACCAGGTACGCAGCCGTCGCTGTACCTACTGCGTGCTTGTGTAGTCTGTGGGTCGTCACCTGAGGGGTGTGTTTCCTCCGCAGCGGTCTGGACGTCGGGCTGGTCATGCAGCTGCTGGACTGCCACTACTCGGACGCCCAGGTTCGCTCCATGGCCGTCAGGAAGCTGGAGACACTGGAGGATGACGACGTGCTCCGATATCTCCTTCAGCTCGTCCAGGTGGCTCGTTCTTTCTTCATCTCTTAGAGTCGGCACTAGTATTCTGGGTTTAATGCACCACCAACATTCAAGGTTTCTGAATCCCACCATCAGTGCTAATCTGTGCTTCTTATCAGTACTGATCCACTTATTTACATAATTAGTCATCAGGTGTCCACACGGAGCAGTGAAGCCAGTTTTTTATTTTTTTACTCCTTTTTTCAATCAGAACTTGTCTGAAAACATTTTCTCCTACCAGCCAGTGAGTTTAGTGGGGCTGGTAACCCCCCCTTCTTCCTTCGCTGAGTAAAGACATAACAGAGCCAAACACATGTTGATGACGGCGGAGCACTTCCTCTATTTACACTCGTCCTCCACGTGACTCACCAGACAGGGACAGATCAGCAGATACGGGCTGGATTTGGTCTTCCTGTGTTTCCGGGATCGATTGTGGGTCCAGCTTTGCATACGCAGGACGATCAGCTGACACTGACAAAGAGCCTTTGATGGGGGGAATCATGCTCCCTTGATACGTCCAACACTGGTGTGCTTATAAGATGTAAAATAGCAACAAACGCTCCAGATTACAACCAGCGCAAAACAGTCACACACACACAACTACACCGACACACCCAGACACAACAATGTCACTAACGGAGCAGCAATGAAGGAAACGCCATCTTTAGCTACTGAGAATCACCACAGAGTCATAATAAAAGTACATAAAACACGCAAAGATAATTATGGACTTCTGATTAAAGTTGCTTTCGTCAATGAAAATTATGACTAAATATTGTCGTCAACGAATCTTTATCACCTGAGGAAAACGAGACACAACGAAATGCTGGTCATGTGACCATAACTATAATTAAATAGATAATGCTATTGCATTATATATTTAATTTGTAGACGAATAAAAACGTGACTAAAATATAGATTACAAAATAAAAACTCTAAAATGTGTCTTAATTTTTGTTGACCAAAATGAGACGAAATGTCCTAACAAAGACGATAACGATAATTACATATTTCATGCAATATCGTAGAGGAATAAAAACCAGACTAAAATGTAGATTACAAAATAAAAACTCTCATTTTTGTTGACTAAAACGAGACGAAATGTTCCAACAAAGATCCTTAATGTCCATGTTTTCAGTTTCCTCTGGTTTAGTTCTGCTGGGTGACGTTAGTCCTCAATCCCAGTCGCTGCAGCGGGGAATCAGATCCAGAAGATGCAGCTGCAGAGTTAGAGGCTGATGCCGTTAACGCAGAGCTCTAGGTTCACGTCAATTAAAAACAAAGTTAAATGGGAAAGTTCTGACTAAAATAAGACTAAAATGCTCAGACTTTTAGTCGACTGAAACTTGACACGACAAAAAGGAGAATGAACGTGACTAAAACTAATACAAACTAAAATGATAGCTTGACCCAAACACTAGACAAACTAAAATTGAAACAGGCTGACAGAAACAACACTAGTTCCAATGCAGCTGAGATGAGGGACATGGACCATAATGACATGTCCCACAAATCATCCCTTTGGTGTTACCTGCACCTTGATGGCATCTACATACTGGATGTCAGCATCTCAGATTATTTCTGTTGTGGATTTTAAACAAATATGTCCAAGAAAATAAAAACTTTAGATGATTAAAGGGGACCTATTATGGCATCTAATCCCTATTTTAAACAGGCCTTGAATGTCTTAAAAACAAGCTTTTGATTGTTTTTGCTAAATAAATGAGAAATTCAGCCTCTGAGCCATGTCTTTATCATCCCATTCTCTAACCTCATTATCTATGAGGGATTCTGAGTGGGCGGGGCTATGAAAATGAGGTTCTGTGCTGATTGGCTGCCTGAATGACGCGTAGAAAATGGCGGAAGCTCCGGCCGGCAGAGTTGTTGTTGTTGTTGTTCCGGCCAGAGTTAGTTGTGGCCATGGTTTCACGCATCGGAGGCCAACCTCTGTAAATTGTTACGTCACGACAGGAGCAGAATCTGAACAGCTTGTAGATCCACATCACACTGGACGGCTCATCCGGGCGGCTGTACAGACACTGCAGAATTTGGTTGCTTTCCTTCTTCTCTGAGTTGGCAGGCTGAGAGGAGACCACTTTATATATGTTAAAGCAAGAGAAAACCTGTTTTTCATAATAGGTCCCCTTTAATATTAGTAGTTTAAAGCAGCGATACGTTGCAATTATGTAACATGATTTAAAAATACAGTACTTTAAAATCCTACAGCTTTAAAGTTAAAGCATGTGCAGCGGATTAAACATAGAACCAGCTCAGCAACACGGCCGGTGATGACGCAGCAAACAGACTCCAAGCATGACTGATTAATGTGAATAAAACAAGACAGCTGGTTTAAACAGGAAAGAGTGTTTGAATAGCAGCTATGCCGGATTAGGATTCTTGCAAAACGTAGCTGTGAGGCTCAAGATATATCCAGCTTTGTCCTGGGTTTCCTTCCCACTTCCTCACTGGTGTCGAGGCTCGTTGCTTCGTCACCACCTTCAGTCACCCAGCATTCATCACTCGGGGTTCAAATCCACAGCTCCCATATTTCCTTTCACTTTCTCGGGGCGTCTCCCCTCTGCAGAGGTGTTGCCGGGACTCGTTACCGTCGTACCTAGCTGATCTGTTGCTGAATGAGAGAAGCAACAGAAACAATGACGGCGGGTGAACCTGTCCTGTACTTATTCCATCATACTGCAGGTGATGGATGAGTTTACAACAAAGAAACCCGTACAGGATCTACTCTGCTCAGAACACACTCCCCCTTCTCAAGGAGACGGTTCGGCTCATCACACAGGATTGCAGCTCACACGACAGCTGCTCTTTGACCTTTTCAATAATTAATCGTTTCCTCGGCTTAACACTCAAACTAAAGACTGAGCTGAATGTGCTCCTTGTTTTTTTTTTTATTAATATTTTTGGGACAGAACAAATATATCATCACAAAATTACAGGACTGTCTCAGAAAATTTGAATATTGTGATAAAGTTCTTTATTTTCTGTAATGCAATTTAAAAAAAAAAAAAAATTATACATTCTGGATTCATTACAAATCAACTGAAATATTGCAAGCCTTTTATTATTTTAATATTGCTGATTATGGTTTACAGTTTAAGATTAAGATTCCCAGAATATTGTAATTTCTTTTAGATAGTATATTTGAGTTTTCTTAAGCTGTAAGCCATGATCAGCAATATTAAAATAATAAAAGGCTTGCAATATTTCAGTTGATTTGTAATGAATCCAGAATGTATGACATTTTTGCATTACAGAAAATAAAGGACTTTATCACAATATTCTAATTTTCTGAGACAGTCCTGTATAAACATACATGATGTTCACTGTCCTCTTTTAAATGAAGACAAATACAAGAAGCAAAAAACAAAAACAAAACCAACAAAAAACAAACAAACATGTGCCTTACATCTGATGTACATTTGACCCTTAAATTGACCAATCACTTCTATTACATCAAGTGCCACATAATTAATCAGACATCCCCTCTATTAATGTCAAAAACGAGCCCCAAACTAGGTTGAAGATCCTCTCTCCCCATTACTCTGTAAGTGACCCGTTCAAACGTAGCCATTCTAGACATTTGTTCAATCCATTCCTTAAACTACACATAGCAGATGACTTCAAACTGTGCTCCTCAGACGTTACCAGGTTTTATGCAGGAATGAAAACCAGAGTTGTTCCAGCTTGTGAACGTTGCTGTTTCCTCCTGCAGGCGGTGAAGTTCGAGCCCTACCACGACAGCGCTCTGGTCCGCTTCCTGCTGAAGCGAGCCCTGAGGGTGAGTGGGAGCAGCGCTCATGTTGGTCTGCAGGCTTCGCCCTGGAAGGGATTTCTCCGGGCTCACCCTCCTCTTCTTCTCCTCAGAGCAAGCGCATCGGCCACTTCCTGTTCTGGTTCCTGCGCAGTGAGATCGCCCAGTCCATGCACTACCAGCAGCGCTACGCTGTGCTGCTGGAGGCCTACCTGCGGGGCTGCGGGGAGGACATGCTGCAGGACTTCAGGAAGCAGGTGAAACCTTTACAGAAGACAAAATGCTCAGAAACTTTCCAACTGCAAAAAGTGGCAAGTGCTCCTAAATAGGGATGGGACTTGATGAGATTTTTACGATTCCAGTTCCATTTTCGATTCTGCTTAACTATTCAGTTCTTCATTGATTCCCTTATCAATTCTTATTTGGAAAACAAAGGTCAACAAAAGGTCAGTTAGCATCACCAATATACGGAAGAGTATTAGGGCCTTGCAGGAGAAAAAATATTTGAGAGGGGAAGATTTTTTTTTATTTATTTTTTATTATTCGAGAAAAAAGTCGAAATGAATAATGTTGAAATACAATTTCAAGAATAAATTCCAAATTTCGAGAATAAAGTTGAAATACATTTCGACTTTTTTCTTGAAATTGTACTTCAACATTAATCTCGACATTTCGACTTTTTTCACAACATTTCGATTTTTTTCTCGACATTTCGAGTTTGCATAATGAATGAGTGCATAATGGAGAAAAAAAAATCTTCCTCCTCTAAAATATTATATTTATTTTTCTCCTGCTTGGCCCTAATACTCATCTATACCAATATGATATTTTAATAATAATAAAATAAATAGAAGAAACAAAATACAACATAAATTATTCTGTGGCAATTCCATGAGAATATCCAACATTTTCCTAATAAAAATAAAAATTCGCCTTTTTAAAAGGATATATGAACTGATCATTATATGAACAAATAATAATAATAAAACAATCTCAGCCAGTAACACATACACTCAAGTCAAATCCTATCAAACGGTGCATTTCAACCCTAACAACCCTAACCTTTTGACAAAATATCAGTTTGGCAAGTATTGCAAGTTGCCCTGTTGTTGTCTTTTTTACTGAAATCTAACCAAACTTCAGAGCGTCATTCGTGCCCACTGGAATTGAAAAGGGAATCGTTTGCAAAATTTGCAAACGATTTCTGAGAATTTAAATACTGGGAACTGGTTCTGAACAAGAACCGATTCTTGATTCCCATCCCTACTCCAAAAGTTGCACTCCAAGTATTAATATTTCTCTCACTGAGAGGTGAGAAGTGCATTCTGATCTTCCGTTGAAGACGCAGCGTTGCTGAATATTGGTGAAGCTCCAGTTTCACCTCGTTTTACTTTCTTGGAGTCCTTCCTGTCTTTTTATAAACCGTGTAGGATGCCACATACGAGCCGTGGATTGTACCTTCTATTTATACGTAGACGTTGGGATGAAGGCCGGGTGTCGATGTGAGTCATCGGCGCTAATCTTGTGACAGAGCCGGCGGTTCCGGGCGGGTGGGGTGTTAGTGGGGTGTGAGTGGGGGGTGAGTGGGGGTGAAGGGGGAGATGATGTTCTGAAACCATGGGATTCTCTCCAGGTTGAGGTGACGGAGGCGCTGCAGAAAGTCACGCGCGAGATCAAAGCCATGTCAGCGGAGAAGTATGACATCACAGCACAAGGTGAGGAGGAAGAGGATTGTGGAGATGATGAAACTGCACCTTCATGTTCTTTGGACCCATTGAAGAGTTAAAAAGAGACTGACCTGCATGTGTGTCGTGTGGTATCAGTGGTTTTTCAGCTGCGTCATAAACTGGAGACTCTGCAGTCTTCCGGCCTGCCGGAGAGCTTCAGAGTGCCGTACGACCCGGGACTGAGAGCCGGGGCCCTCATGGTGAGAGGAAAACACACACACATACAAGGAAATTAAACCTTTCTGGGAGTATGTCCGGACTCTGGACTGGCAGGAAACATACAGAATTAAAAGGGAAAAGGAAACCAAAGACAAACAAAAAAATACAAACAACTGAATGTACAGTATTTAACTCCACTCTGGCTCTGCCGTCTGGACCAGTCCCGCCCTGGCACACCTCTTTTTGCTTGTTTGTTTGTTTTTCCCTTTGTTCTCTCTTCTCTTCTTTTCTTCTCTCCCCCTCATCCCTTTCTCTCTCATTTCTTCCTACATTAATGACTCCCTTTTTTAATTTATTTATTTATTATTTTTCCTTATTTATTCATTTATTTTATTTATCATATATATATATATATATATATATATATATATATATATATATATATATATATATATATATATATATAATGTTTTTTTTTTATGTATTTATTTCACATTTTTCCTTATTTATGTATTCATTTATTTATGTATTTATTTATTTAGCTTTATTTATTTTTTTGGCTGCTGTCTCTCTCCTCTCAATAATCAATCTAGAAAACACTCATACACACCACACACGTGCATGCATACATAGGCAAGGCAAGGCAATTATACATTTATTTATAAAGCACATTTCACATGATGAGCATGGACTCAATGTGCTCAAATACATAAACAAACAAAATTACAAGTTTACAATAACAGAAACAGACAAAAGTATGACAAGAGAAAAACAACAATAACAACCATAATTCCATTTTAACAAAAATGCGATCACCCAGCCAACCATGTAGAGTTTACGCCTGTGCAAAAAGGTACGTTTTTAGTCTGGTTTTGAAAGAGGGCTGTTGGAGCAGACCTTAGTTCCTGCTGCAAGGAATTCCAGAGAGTGGGACCGTCTAAGGGATCTGTCCAGTATGTATTTAGTGAGCATGTCAGCCATGTAGGAGGGAGCTACGCCATTCACAGATTTAAAGACAATAAGAAGTACTTTTAAAATCTACTCTTTGTTTAACAGGGAGCCAGTGAAGAGAGGATAAAACAGGAGTGATGTGTTCATACCTTTTTGTTAGAATTCTGGCTGCAGCATTTTGAATAAGCTGGAGTTTATGTAACACTTGCTTTGTCAGTCCTGCAAAAAGTGCAATGCAATAATCTAATCTACTGGAGATAAAAGCATGAACCAACTTTTCAGAGTCTTGATTGTGACAGAAAGCATCTTACTTTAGATATATTTCTGAGATGATATAAGGCAGTCTTGGAGACATTAGCTATGTGTTTCTGGAAGTTAAGATCAGCAACTAAAATAACACCCAAGTTTTTGACAAGTTCACAAGGTTTTACTGACAGAGGAGTTAATAGAGGGAGAATATGTTGCCTCAGAGCACTTGGACCAATTAAAAGAATCTCTGTTTTTCTTCATTCAGCTGTAAAAAGTTTATAAACACACACACATACACGGCTACGTAGAGGAAATCTGAGCAAAAACATTGACTTTGTTGTTTTGTACTGTTTTTTGTATGTTTGTTTCGTTTTTTTTCTAGCATCCCCTCTTGTCCTGTACCTGTATGCATTTTTGTTTTGCGCATTTGTATTGTTTCCTGTTTTGTATTATTTTGTTTTGATATTAAAAAAGAAAAAGGAAATGAAACCCGCCGATCAGACCCAGTCAGCTGACCCTCTTTACATGCAGATTGAACAGTGCAAAGTGATGGCGTCCAAGAAGAAGCCCCTGTGGCTGCAGTTCATCCGGGCCGACCCCACCACGCTGTCCAAGGACCCCATCGGCATCATCTTCAAGGACGGAGACGACCTCAGACAGGACATGCTCATTCTGCAGGTGCGTGGCAGCCAGGACACGGGACACGGGGCAACGGTTACGGAGGGAAAACATCCCTGCACTTTTCATCCTTTTAGATCCTGCTCATCATGGAGTCCATCTGGGAGACGGAGTCGCTGGATCTGTGTTTACTACCGTACGGCTGCATCTCCACGGGCAACAAGATCGGTCAGTTTCCCCCGAGTTACGCTCACATGTTCTCCTTTATATTTCCATCTCTGATTCTTAACCCTCTCTCCCCGTTCATGGGCTGATCACTGTAGGTATGATAGAGATCGTGAAGGATGCCACCACTATCGCTAACATCCAGCAGAGCGTTGTGGGGAGCACCGGGGCCTTCAAGGATGAAATCCTCTGTCAGTGGCTCCGGGACAAGTGCCTCAGCGAGGAAAAGGTACATTTCAATTCAATTGTATTTCTATAGCGTCTAGGATCTTTCCAGAGACCCAGAAACATGACCCCCGAGCAAATGTACCCGTCCCAGCCAGCTCATGGAAACACTCCTGCTTTTAACTCCACAGTCGCCTACCGACTGCACACATGCCAGGGACCAGACGGGTGTTGTGGGGAATGTGAAAGGAGGTCCCACGCTCTTAATATCAGGGCCTTCATTCCCTCTTTCCTTTGTTTTATCCTTTTTTATCAGTGTTTAGTGTCTGACTCCGGTGTGTACTGGTAGTGTGTAGTAGATGACAAAGTGGGGCCCCCAAGTGTGTGATGCGTTCATGTCATTGTGGTCCAAGGTCTGAGGAAGGGTTCCAGCACTTTGTGGGTGAGCCGGTTTTAAGTGTGTCCCTCCTAAAGTGGCCCGTGCACGTACGAGTATGGATGCATATCAAGTAGTGCTTTTTTGTCAGCCTGTTTTTAGTTTTAGTCTAGTCTTTGGGTCAAGCTATCATTAGTCACTTGATTCTCCTTTTAGTCTTGTCAAGTTTCATTTGACTAAAAGTCTGAGCATTTTAGTCTTATTTTAGTCAGAATTGTCCAGGACCATTTTAGTCTAGTTTTAGTCAAAGATTGTATTTAGCCAAACCCATTTTACAATTCAAACAAGGTTATCTTATTATTATATTATTGTTACCTTATAGAATTCATTCATTCCAGATACAGAAGACTCTAATTTGAGTTTAAAACATTTTTATTTTTCCGCATTTCTCCACATCTGTTTCTTTTTCAACGACACATTGGGTTTTCTTATCCACATCTATGTAGGAAAGTTTATCCAAAGATGGATCTTCTTCTTCTTCTCCAGCCCCAGAGCAGATCCCCGTGTTTCTCTATGTAACTTAGTTTTTAATCTACGTGAACCTAGAGCTCTGCGTTAACGGCATCAGCCTCTAACTCTGCAGCTGCATCTTCTGGATCTGATTCCCCGCTGCAGCGACTGGGATTGAGGACTAACGTCACCAGCAGAACTAAACCAGAGGAAACTACTGAAAACATGGACATTAAGGATCTTTGTTGGAACATTTCGTCTCGTTTTAGTCAACAAAAATGAGAGTTTTTATTTTGTAATCTACATTTTAGTCTGGTTTTTATTCCTCTACGATATTGCATTATTATTATCGTCACATGACCAGCATTTTCATTGCGTCTCGTCACATTTTCCTCGTGATAAAGGTTCGTTGATGACGATATTTAGTCCTAATTTTCCTTGACGAAATCAGCTTTAATATCAAGTATATACATGTCTGTGGTTCCAATCCGATGGTTCCCAGCGTGGTGGAAGGGAGGACGTCCCCGGACCTCTCCGATCAGCAGCCGTCCAGGGAACCCGCATCTCTCTCCAGCTGCGGAGAGCTGCGTTACATAATCAAAGCGTGGCTTTGTTTCCTTCAGCAGATTTGTTTGTTAGATGGGAGGAAGCGGCAGCGTGAGAGACAGGAAGGAAGCTTATCCTGCCCCCACAGTGTTCACACACTTCTAGCTGAACACCCCCCCAGTGTGCGGCTGACATTTTCATACCGTCTGTTTTTGAGGCTTCTCTCTGACACTTAATTGAAGAAAGAACTCGGTGCCCTTTGCTCTGAAGTCATTCATCTCTCCTTTTGATCAATAATGAACACCGTTCTGCAGCCCGGCCTGGACAGAAGCACGGGGTCATCGGCTGCTGAAGGCTGTGACGGACGTCAACTGGGGAGGGCACCTGTGTGAACTTGCAGAAAAACACATTTCTAGATGGGTGTTGAGCTGATAAATGAACAGATGAATGTAAAATGGCTGTTGGTCATAGATCCAGGATCTCGTGTGTTTAGGAACTATTGGCACTTTTCCACCAGCACCTACTCGGCTCTACTCATCTCAGCTCGGCCTGGTTTCTTTTCCACTACAATCCAGCATCTGGAGCAGAAGTAGGAGGTTGGAGAAGCTGCTGTGACGTATTTGATTGTGTGATCTAAATGAAGAAGACAACGACACTAAAGATGTAGAACCTGGAGGAGATGATAGATGTGCTGCTGGGTCTGTGGCTTGTGTTTGATATCAAGTTAAAAAACGAGAGAGAGAGAAGCTTCAAGCGGCGACGCTTTTTCAATTTTTGTTTGTTTGTCTCTCCGCTGCTGAAAAGCTGGAGCAGCTATGAAGAGACAGAGCTCCTGGTAGATCTGGTCGTTCCTTATCGTCCGTCTAGATCCCTTTTTAATTCTCTCCTCAGCACCAGGTTTATGAACATCTGCACCTCAGAGTTGGATCATGAAACAGACTTTTCCGCTGCCATTGCTGGTTGAATAAAATGAACAAGAATCCGTCAGAGTCGCCCTTTCTCTGATTTCCTCCTCCTGACTCAGACGTCTGACTCCAACCCTTCGACCAATCGGTGGCCTGTAGTGTGATGATGTCAGATACAGCCGACTCAGCCGCTTAGAACCTCGGCAGAATAGTTACAGAAAAAGTATCTACTCGGCACGTTAGACACCTAGTGGGAAAGAACCAAACCGAGTGGCGGTGAGTCGAGCCGGGCTGAGTAGGTACTAGTGGAAAAGTGCCATATGAATTGTATTTGGGTCCTTATTAGAAATTATAGATCAAATAAAATAAAATAAATGAAGTGTTTTGATACGTCTGGGACATCACAGCCGTCCCTTCCCAGAGGTTTTATAGGCATCGTTGGGTCTTCAGTCTCTTGTATCTTGTAAAGACAAACACATTTTCACGTTTTCCTCTCATGCTATAAAAGATTGCGTCCTCTTTGTCACTTCAATGATGTTATTTGAGCGTTTAAATCCAAATCTGTCCCTAAGAAGTCCTCCAGAGCTGCTTTGTTGTGTAAAGAGCAGCTGCGTCTCTGTTTCCAAACAGTTCCAGCAGGCCGTGGAGCGGTTCCTGTTCTCCTGCGGGGGGTACTGCGTGGCCACGTACGTCCTGGGGATCGGGGACCGTCACAACGACAACATCATGATCACCGAATCAGGTGACGCCCCGCCGGCACCTTCATCCCTCCGCTGGTGGCAGTTCAAGCTGACGGCCTCTCTGTCTCTGCAGGGAACCTCTTCCACATCGACTTCGGCCACATCCTGGGGAACTACAAGAGCTTCATGGGAATCAGTAAGGAGTGGGTCCCCTTTGTGCTCACTCCAGACTTCCTGTACGTCATGGGAACGTCGGGGAAGAAAAGCAGCCCCCACTTCCAGAAGTTCCAGGTGCCAGAGACGTGTTTGTTGTATTCAAACGTGCCACTTCACAGCAGAAATGTGTTGAAGGGGCTCAGATGATGACATGTAAAACACTTCCTCCCTCCTCTAACACCTGTTTTCTTCCTCCGGCCGGCCCCAGGATGTGTGTGTGAAGGCCTACCTCGCCCTGCGCCACCACACCAACCTCCTCATCATCCTCTTCTCCATGATGCTCATGACTGGTACGACTTCTGCTTTGGGCTTTTCCACTCTGACGACATTTGTAGTCAGGCAGGAAGTCGCAGTTTCAGATTCACTTCCAGATTTTCAAGTGTAAAACAGAAGGGGGGGTGGTTATCAAAACTGAGGCCAACCCAGAAGTACAAAAGAAGCAAACAGTTCCCTTATCATTTCCTGTGGGCATGAATGACGTCATCAGGCATGTTGCATAGCAACGTGCGTAAGACAGCAGTCAGTAGTAAACATGGCGCCCAAACGATACAGACGCTCGAAAGTCTGGTTACATTTCAGTAAAAAGACGACAACAGGGAAACTTTCAATACTTGACAAATATTCGTCAAAGGGAGGAAATTCTACCAACATGCAATAGCAATCAATGAATGTCGCGTTTTTGATCTGCTTCGGACCAACGTCAGTAATTCTCAACCCAGCAGCAATGTTAGCATGTCTTTGGCTAATAATTCTGCAGGTAACTAATTAAGGGCCAGTCCCAATCCCCCCCTAGTCCTACTTTTCATCCCTACCCCTAAATTTTGCATGTTCCCGTGAGGGTAGTGGTGTCCCAATTACTCTTTGCATGTAGGGGTAGTGGACATAACGAGGGCTAGGGAGTATGAATCTAGCCCTTCATAGCGAGGGATTTCTGATGCTGACTTCGCGACCAAGGGCCAGAAAAATTTCCCCGAATGCTTTACGTCATCATTTGCAGACTGAATCAAACAAAAAAACATGGCAGACATTTCTAATTTTTAGTGAATAAAATCAATATTTTGAGTTAGTTTCAGCAAAAAAATTAGTTTTGATTACATTTCTAGCGAGAAATTCATATTTTACTTTCATAATATTCACTCAGTGAATGTGCATAATCACTCGCTTGCTCATTGTTGCGTTGTATCTTCAGATCTCGCTAGAATAAAGGCTGATTTATGGTTCTGCGTTACACCAACGCAGAGCTTACGGTGTAAGCTGCGCGTCGCCGCGTACCCTACGCCGTAGGCTCTGCGTCGATTTAACGCGGAACCTTAAATCGCCGGCGGCTCTTCTCATCCCGAAAACATCGGAGCAAATTTCTTAACAGGCGTTATTTGGATAAACTGAGCCCAGGTTGGGGATCTTAACGGTTACTTTTACACCTGAAAAAATATTAAAACTTAATAAAGTGACATATTAACAGCACTACAGCGGAAATTAAAACAGCTTTTAGCTCTGGGCTTCCTGATATGGTGTGACGTATGTGCAAACGTAACTACGCAGTCACTTACATACCCGAACGTAAACCACGCAGTGAAGTAGCAAGTGGTGTCACCATCCCTAGGGAAGATTACAAGGGCCCTACGCCTGTGGCTTCATTTTTAGGGCTAGTGGTAGTGAGTGAGGGCTAGTGGTAGAAAGTAGGGGGTGTATTGGGATTGGCCCTAACTAACAAACACTTCCTGTCATATTAGCGCCATTTGCCTCATTGTTTTCCAAATGGGAATCGATAAGGGAATCAATAAAGAACCGAATCATTGATACGATGTTTACGATTCCAATTCCATTTTCGATTCTGCTCAATTCCCGTCCCTATCTGTGGATGACATCACGCGTGTTTTCCTGCCGTCCGCCTGTGAAACAGATGTAACGTACCTTAAACCCGTCTCAGGTATGCCCCAGCTGACCAGCAAGGAGGACATCGAGTACATCCGGGAGGCGCTGACCGTGGGCCGCAGCGAGGACGAGGCGCAGCGCCACCTGCTGGACCAGATTGAGATCTGCCGGGAGAAAGGTTGGATGGTTCAGATCAACTGGTTCGTCCATCTGGTGCTGGGGATCAAGCAGGGCGTGGAGAAACGCTCCACCTAGGACACACCGGGGGACAAAAACATCTTTTAGTCCTCTAAAAGATCCAGGAACCAAAGAACTGAAAGATTGCACAGAAATATACGTATATTTGTATAGATATATATATTTTTCTTTTAACATACTTCATAAAGACCCTGCAGATGTATTTTAGACCATCAGACCACCTAAAATATTTAAGAAAAATCGTTTTTGTTTCTTTTCTTTTTGATTTAAACGTGTTTTATTCTGTGTAGAGAAGAGACCAAATTATAAACTTTTTATATATATATTTTTAAAAAAAAGGATGCTTTTAAGCATTTCAATCAAGTCATATCAGCCCTTTTTTATTTTTGCAAGAAATCTTTTTCCAATTTGTGCCATATAATGTACATTTTTAAAAGGTTTTATCAACAACATGCAGGAGGCCATGAAAGCACCTGAGGGCTCCAGACAGAGGTTGCAGACGGTCCTGTGTTGTCGCTTCCACATTAACACTGTTTTTATTGACGCTGGCTGCTGCAATATCGACGCAATGTCTTAAAAAATGAACTTTTTAATGTAAAAATGCACTTCCATGCTGCCGTAAAGCATCTTAGTGGATGGTCCACTGGCTGTGGGGGCAGTTTGCTGCTGGATTCATGCTTGCCTTGCTTCTCCTGGGATTTCAGGACATGCAGGATTTTACCGTGAGACTCCAGAGGGATCCTCCTGACCCTCCAGCGGGACCTCGTTGTTGTACGTGTTAACGTTTGAAACCGCAGCCAAGTAGACTCGGGTTATATATATATATAGGTGAACAGAACCAGAACTTTTAACCCCAGAAGTGACATCCAAGTTTTAAAGAAATGTATTTGCGTTAATTTTATTGAAAAGATTGTAAGTCTCCCTTGTTTTTCTTAAAGAAAGCATTTTGCATTAAAGTTTTTTGAGCTTGTAAATGCTTTCGAGTGATTCTGTGATTTCACTGAAACCTACGTTTGTGTTATTGTGCCATGTGTTTTGTTATCTCTGCATGAGATGTTCAGGAGTGATGTTTGACGGTTGACAGACCTGCTTTGGCAGTCTGGTGGGAGGTTCCTCCCTCCGGACAGGTTCACAGCGTTTATGTCCACGTCGGGGACCCGACTCCAAGATCTGCCTCTCCGTGGCGGACTGAGACCAAAGTCTTGAAGCTCCCTCCACCGTGCTTCACCGCTGGGAGGATGAACTGTAAGGTGTCCAAGTTTTATTGTTTTGAGCGGCTTGTGTCAGGTAGACTCCCGACCAGAGACGTCTGCTGGTTCCGGTGACGTGTCCAAGCCTCGAGTTGCCGTCTGTCGACTCTTCTTACATTCATTAAGGCGTCTTTAAGCAAACCCACTCATTCATTTTGTGCATCACCTCGGCCTCCAGCACCTTAAACGGTCCTGGTCCAGGTTTCTTCCCTCCTAAAGGGGAGTTTTTTTCTTGTCAATGTTTGGCTTAAGGTTTTTCTCCCACTAGGGGAGTTTTTACCTGCCATTGTTTATGTAATAATTGCTCGGGGGTCATGTTCTGGGTCTCTGGAAAGATCCTAGAGACAACTTCTGTTGTAATAGATGCTATATGAATAAAATTAATTTGAAAATTGAATTGAAAACGCAATGTTTCCACAAACAGCTTGTGGTTGTTGACTTCAACCACAAGATGGGGTCAGGTCCCAGTCACGTCACGTCACATCCCAGCAGCTCAGACAACCTCGTCCTGACCTCCTCGCGGTTCCCGTGTCTCCACGGTGCTCCTTGTCCAGCAGGGCGTGACGCAGCACAGAGGACAGATCTCTCACAACAGCCTGTCTCAGGCCGGTGGACTGAGCATTTCCAGTGTTGAGGGTCTAGCTGGACTAAACAGATCAGCTTTGAGGCCCCTCCCTACGACGAGATGTTTCATGGATAGACTGAAATGTGTTTCTGATGAGTGTCGCTCCTTCAATTCAATTCAATTTTATCTATATAGCGTCTATTACAGGGGTCGGCAACCCAAACTGTTGAAAGAGCCATATTGGACCAAAAACACAAAAAAAAAATATGTCTGGAGCCGCAAAAAAAAAGTCTTGTATAAGCCTTAGAATGAAAACAAATGGCGAAAGGGCGAAATGTTGAGAAAAAGTCGAAATGTCGAGATTAATGTTGAAGTACAATCTCGAGAAAAAAGCCATAATGTTGAGAAAAAAGTCGAAATGTCGAGATTAATGTTGAAGTACAATCTTGAGAAAAAAGTCTAAATGTTGAGAAAAAAGTCAATGTCGAGATTAATGTTGAAGTACAATTTCGAGAAAAAAGTCGAAATGTCGAGAAAAAAGTCAAATTTTCGAGAAAAAAGTCAAAATGTCGAGATTAATGTCGAAGTACAATGTTGAGAAAAAAAGTCAAAATGTCGAGAAAAAAGATAGAAAAAATAAAAAAGGACAAAAAGGAAGAAAAAACGAGAAAAAAAGGAAAAAAAGAAGAAAAAAAGGAGAAAAAAAGAACAAAGAAGAAATAAGGAAAAAAGAAAAAAAAGAAGAAAAAAAGGGAAAAAAAGGTCAAACATTTTAGAAAAAGCTCCAGGAGCCACTAGGGCGGCGCTAAAGAGCTGCATGCGGCTCTAGAGCCGCGGGATGCCGACCCCTGGTCTATTACAACAGAAGTTGTCTCCAGGATCTTTCCAGACACCCAGAACATGAACCCCCTAGCAATTATTACATAAACATAATAAACACTGGCAGGTAAAAACTCCCCTTCGCTCCTTCGCTCCTCTCATACCTGGTGTTTATCATAAACCTGCAACTGCAGGGCTGATTCTGAGTTGCAGTCGTGCTGCCGGTGCTCGTGCGCCACCTCTTCCCCAGAAAGCTCCCTGCGCTGAGGCCCGTGGGGCTGCAGTGGGAGGGAGCCGCTGGAAGAAACGGGGGCAAGCTGGAGCGGCAGGAATCGATTCACTCTCTTTTTCTATTATCTCTCGTTCTTCTCCAGGAAGACGTGAACCAGATCAGGCGACGGGGGAAATCACTCTGCCTGTGTGTGTCCGTGCGTGTGTGCGTGCGTGTGCTCAAGTGTTGTGAGTTTTCCATCCTGAGGATGACGGTGTTTGACCCGACCTCACTTCTTTTTGAGGTCAGGACCTGGTCGGAGGTTCATTAGAGGTAATTAGCGTCCCAGAGCTGCGAGTTTGAGGATCACAGGAAGGAGAAGAAGCTGTCAAATGAGCTGAATGTGATTTGCACATGTTTCTGCGTGAACTCCTCTGTGTCAGTGTAAATGCTGTTACATGTGCGTGTTATGAGGTGTGGGAGTGATCCGCTCTGTTTGTAGTGGGTGTGTAAGTGGCTTGAAGAGCATAAATACAGATTTAATGCTTTCCCTCCGCATGCACTGGGAGCAGATGAAGATGTCTCCACTCATCCGTTTACTTGTTGTCTGTCTTGTTGCAGTCACGTACAATTAAAATGCCAGAAGTGGAAGGAAGCGGGCAGAGAAGAGTCCTTCTCTTCCACGGTGACAGCTCTGGAGCACAGAAGTGGCCGTCGGCCAACTGAACCTCCAGGTCCGTGTTTAGCTATTACCAAACCACGGCCCCCTGCTGCCTGGGACACATAGGAGAGGTGTAAATTTCTAATATAACAAGCACAGCGTGATTCTGCCACCGATACAGAATGCAGTCGAGCATCATCTTGCTGAGAGATGCAAAACCTTCAATGAAAAAAGAAAAAAAGTCTGCACGGGAGCATATGTTGATTTAAACCTGTACAAACATTTAAGAAGTGATGTTTTTTATTTTCCAGAAGTGCCAGCTGTGCACTTCCATCAGACGTCAGAGATGAAGGATTGGGAACTGACAGCTGAGAACAAGACTGATGCCTCACCTCTTCAGCGTGGTGTCCAGAAGATCAGTCCAGATTTCAGTCAGTAAGACCAGAGGAGTTTCCTGGTCTGTCTTAGTCAATGTGAAAGATGTTTAGCCCAAAGGAGACCAGCTTCTCAGGTCATGTTCACATACAGCTTCTTTTCTGCACGATGGAGCTTTAATTTTCATTTGTGGCCAGCTGTGTTTTAGTGAAGGTGAAACTAATCACAAAAAAGAAGTAAAGGGGAGGCTATAAATGGTGTGATCATCCTGTTCACCTGTCTGAAAGAAAGCATGAATAAGATATAAGGTGATTTATTTTGTCATCATTAAAGTGATACTTTTAAAGTGATACACTGCTGCAGAAAACATTTGTTTCTTACTTTTTAGTCAAAAAAATCAGTCTGTGGCTCAAGTGACGTGCTGTGGACTAAGGTCTGAGATCATCCGGGATACCCTGGATCCCCAGCTCTCAGACAGCTCTGATAAGTGTTTCCCAGCCCGTGCAGGGACGTCCACTGGCCTTGAACCCGGCACACAGAGATTCCTCCCGATTCTTGACGCGCTTTTTCAAAGTGGTCAGCCTCCGACGATCTTTACTTTTGAGAGATTCTGCCCCTTTGACACGCCTTTTATATCCAATCTGTTGACCTGAAAAATGTTCCTCCAGGTGTTTCTTCTTCGCATTATTTACATTTCCTGCCTCGCGTGACTGTGTCCCAACTTACCAGAAGCATGTTGTTGCCCTCGAATTCAGAATGAAGTCATATTTTTCCAAAAATGGTCAAATGTCTCACTTTGAATATTTTTTTGTAAACTGCGTTCTTTGTTTTTTTGTTTGTGCCATGATTGATGAAAGACCTGTGCATACATGCACATTTATATGTGACGAAGCAAACCATTAAAGGGACTAAACCTCAAGGATACCTGTCAAACTAATTGTTGAAACTCATTTAGCCTTTTTGCAGGGACAAACTCCCCACTATAGTTTGGTATCAGGGTCCTGAATGACAGTTGCTTGAGGAGCTCAGGAAGAACATCAGGTCCTGTTAAAGATTAAGATCAAGCAGCTTCATTTTCTGGTGACCACAGCTGCAAGAATCATTAGCCAGCATCCCAGGATATGGCTACAAGAGGAACTCCAACCCCGGGCTAATCAGACGGATCAGGCCGATGAGGCGGAGAAAACATCAACAGACATTAAAGCTGTACTCCAGAGTCACGGTACGTCCCTGCCTGACAGAGCCATCGGCCTCTTCTGACCTGCAGCAGCAGCACCAAGGACGACCAAAGGCTCTGCTATTCAAAGAAAAGCTGTTGAAGGAGAATAGTGATGCCAGAATGGAAACTGCTAAACATCCTGGAAGAGTTTCCTCCATATTTACGTGACGATACTAGGGCTGTTCGACGGCTCACGTCGTCCATCTTTGCTCAGATGGAAAGATGAAACTTGGATGAAGCTCGGAGGAGGCTTGATTATGGTTTGGAGTTGCTGTGCTGCATCTGTGCCGTAAAGCAGCATATCGATAAGTCGTTCTAAGGGATTTTACTATGTGAAATATTAATCCGAATCAAAACTAAAAATTAAAGTCTGAGTTTCGTTGAAAAAATTGTGCTTCTTCCATTAACTTTTGTGAGTTGTGATTTAAAGTTGAGAAGGTTTGTGGTTTTCTATGAAAACATGAGGTGCAATCCAGTTAAACTGGAAAATGAGCTTTGAAAATGCAAAATGTCGTGTCTGGCTACGACCTTTTTATTTCAGGGGATCTTTCAGCTTTTCAGCTTTTTTCTAAACTGTAAATATGTTTATTCCTGCTGTGAAATTGGACTCTTTTACAGCGAGGTCCCTGTGGTTTTGGAGTGGACCCCTAGTGGTCATTCAAGGAACTGCAAATAACCTAACTCCAGTTTAGGCAGCTGTAGCCGCTTGACCTGCACATGACAATATTTGATAAATGAATAGCCAGCTAATATCTAATACGAGCCAGCCAGTCATGCAGGTTTCCTTGGTTACATATTCATATTTGCCACAACACTGTTTTAGTTGCATCATGATACTGGATGAAAAACGAAAATCTTAATTTCACAAATGTCATTTCTGTTCACTGGAGCAAGACATGACAGAGATGAGAAGGAAAAGCACATCAGTGACCGTCATAATCAGTCAGCTGGTCCTATTTCCAGAGAAGAGTAATGAGTAATGCTCTCTGACAGGAAAATTATGATCCCAACATGAAAGAAAACCTCACGCACTCCCACCATTTTCCTCCAGTATATTTCCATGGTGACTGAATTTATTTCTATATTTGTCCTGCTGGGTTTTGTTTCCAGACCAGATGGAGGAACCCAGCGCCTCCCCACGACAGCGAGGAGAGGCTCCGGCCCCCCGTCACCCTGAACAGGATCCACTGCAGCTTCGTTTAGCAACTGTTGGAGAAGAGAATCATTGTTAAAGGGGGAATCTGATTTCAGAAGTGCAAGGCAAGTCAAGGCAAGTTTATTTGTAGAGCACAATTCAACACAAAGTGCTTTACATCAACATTAAAAGCAGCAAGACCCAATTAAACAGTAAATAACAAATAAAATGAAATAAAATGATAAGAAAAGAGTTAAAATAATAAAAAGCACAAGTTGTTAAAAAGTAAGGGCAGTAGAATACAGCAGGTACATCTCATTCTTAAAATGGCAAGAATTACGTTTCTATACAGTCAAAACGTGCAAAGACCAGGTCAAATACAGTATTACAAAAGTAATCTGTAACAATTCATACGGTGAATTAAACCAATTTGACAATTCTATGCCACAATGTCTGTTTCCAGGTCTTATTTCACACAACTGACAAGAATTACGTTTCTATACGGTCAAAACGTACAAAGACCAGGTCAAATACAGTATTACAAAAGTAATCAGTGCCGATTTGTGCGGTGAATCAAACCAATTTGGCAATTCCACATCACAATGCCTGCATTCAGGGCTTATCCATAACTTTGCGCTGCTTTTCAAAAATCACAAGTATTTAATTTAAGAGTACGCTTAAATAACAAATAAAATGAAATTATAAGAATAGAGGTAAAATAATAAAAAGCACAAGTTGTTAAAAAATAAGGGCTGTAGGTGAGTGTTTAATTTAAGAGTGCGGGGCATGGACGTAGAAAGTTCACCACCTGCAAAATGGCAGGAGAAGGCACATATTCTCAAGAAACTTTTCTCCTTTTTAATGGCAAAGAAATCCACCTCTTTTATATCGTCAGCCTGATGACAACAGTTCTTTTTTTTTCTGTCTCTTACCCAAGGTGTCTTTCTTCTGGAAATATCAATGTAAAAGAGAAGACTGTGGATTAAAATCCATATATGGAAACTAAAATGTTTTATTAAAAGTAACATCAACTTTTTTGACATATTGTGAAACTGCATTTGCAAAAGAATCAATGTGAAATGTTGGTCTTCTTGTACATTTCTGCACTAACAATGTCACTGAAGAGGCTACATTGTCCATACATTACTTGCTCCTACTTACAGGGATGTCTATTGATAACAACTTTCCTAAGTGACTTTGTTTTATATTGAGAGCAGCGAGCCTTCCATATTTCCCATAATATATTCTACTTCAATTTTTGCATAATAAATTAGTATTTTATAGACTGATGGGGGAACGGGTGTGTACTGTTTTGTTTTGAGCTGAAAATATATTGTACTAAACCACCTCTAATGCTTCTTGTTGCTGTGTCTCAAAGGATTTTCCAGCTTTTATGAATGATTAAATTTTAGTACATTTTCAAAAAAAAAAATGTACATGCGGGGCATGTACATTACGAATGTGGACCCAGGTAGAAACACCTGTTCCACATCTGTCAGCCTGTCTGGGACCCGGAGCTTGAAGGTGCATGTGTCTATTTGAGTTTTTCTGAATTTCAGTGACTCTTGCAGGTAAAAACATGAGAAACGCCAGCAAGACGACCCGCTGCGTGACCCCTCCATCCGAACTTGACCTTTTAGAAGTTTCCTCGATTACAACGCCTCGCCGTTAGTATTTCAGCCTCTGAATATTTAACAGCCCCGACGTATCGGCGCTGGCCGTAACCGGAGCCGGGACGGAGAGGTGTGTCTGGGTCCGCACACGTGTGTGTGTTTGTCAGTGTGCCACATCAGATACCTTTACTGACAGAAAACCAGGACATCTGGGGGTGTGTGTTGGCGCGTGCCCGCTCCAGTGTGTGTGTGTGTGTGTGTGTGTGTAAAACCTGACTCCGACTCTCACACTCTATCTGTATTTAGCATCAGTTACCATCAGGTAGAGCAATTAGTCACCGAGGAGGCCAGCCAAGCAATTAGATTGGTAGGAAGTAGGGAGCGTAACCCGGCCCTCAGGCAAATCCTGCCATTTATTTCATTAATTACATCATTCGTAGAAAAGCTTCCTCGAATTCAACATCCCATAGTTAACAATCAGATAGAGAGAGCCTATTATTTTATGTGAAATGACACTTAACCTGCAGGGGAAATGGTGAGGTCTAAATTAAAGGCTGAATATTAAAGTAAAACATTCCTCATGTGGGCTGCGTCATGTTTACAGTCATGTAACAGACTAGAGAGAGACAAAGTGGGTATGAAAGGTTTTAGCACGGAAATAAAAGCAGCATGTGGAGACGCTCATTAGATCTAAAAACTAAAATGTTCATGTCTTCTGAAACATGGAAGTGTGTCCTCTGCGGGACGAGACCAAACCTGTGTGGACACATGGATGCTTTGTTTGCAGAAGCAAGTTGAGAGTTTTCTTTTTGTAAAAACGGAGATGTGTTGACATTCTTAGGAATAATTTTAAGAAATCTGCATCCCATAACATGGGGATCTGGATGGGGGGATATTAGAGTTTTATTAAGCTATATTATAGCCTTAAATCCCCTCTGGGTCTTCCACCTGGACAAGCTTTTCCGAGGACGCCACAATCAAAATCGAAGATTGATCCTCTCAAAGCTCAAAAAACTATCCTCTTGAGAATCTCTGGAAAAAACATCAAATTTGGTTGAGCTGGAATAATTTTCCCTGGAAGAATGAACTAGGGTCCCTCTAGAGACGTCTCCAAATGTAGTTTGAGAGATTGTAGTCATCTGTAAGTTATTAAGACCACATTATTGATTAGGAAGTTTCACAGGACATATCTCCTTTTGTGTTTTTATTTCTTGGTTCAATTGAATACGTCAGTGAAACATCTTAATTCAGCTAAATGGAGATTTGTCTTTGTTCTTCTGAGACCAAATAATATGGGACCATTTTTGGTAGTTACCGTAGAAGGATTTCACTTTTGTTTCCCATGATCCACCTCTCCTCACTCTGTTCTTATCTACTCAAACAAAAATGATGACACCATTGCTGTAATCTGTGCTCCTTTTTCCCAGCAGGTGTTCCTGATCTGTTGTTTTCAACTGGTGGAGGCAGATGGCCGCCCTTCCTGGGTCTGGTAGTTTCTTCTTCAAAGAGGAGTTTTTACTTCCCACAGTCGCTCGGTGCTTGCTCAGGGCGGGATGTTGCGTCCAGAAACGAGGATTTAGAGCTTGGTTTTTCACCTTCTCAAGAGTCCTTGAGTTGACAGTCACTTCACACTAATATCTGGCAATATCTGGTTTTCAGGGTGTTTTTCTATGGAAGTTAAGAAAACTGCAGTTCACTGAATGACCACCAGGGTCTCCATCAACTCCAATGTTACAACGTCCAACTCTGCAGCAGAATAAACATACAGGTTTTTGTCTCCACAGCTGGATTTGACATCCATGACAACTGTACGAGGGGGGATTGTTTTATTTACTAGACCCGGTATAACTAGTCATCACTTTAGCTACTTAGCGTTTAGCTCTATCTTGACTTCTTAACTGTGTGCTAAGACCTAACAGATAACGTGGTGTTTGCTGTTGACTGTAGTAAGAGACTGTGTTGTGCTAGTTACTGAAAAATACTAACTAGTTACCGTTACTAGTTACTTCATTAAAAAGTAACTCAGTTACTTAGACCAAAACGTAATGCAATACTATGAAAAGTAATGCATTACTTTTTGGTCTAAGTAAGTTGGTTAGTTACTTTAAATGAAAACGTTATTTTAAATGCTCCCATTAATCCCCTCTAGCCTTCATTTCAGCAGGTACTGTAGGGATTTGCATTGTGCATCGTGTTCTGCATTCTGATTGGCTAAACAGTCTCCCCGCTTCTTCACTTCCTGTGTAAATAACGTTGGTTTCTTAGCAATAGCGCTGAGAACGACCAATGAGCTTCAGCAGCAGCTCAAGAACGGGAGCCTTTGATGAATCGTTCATTACAGTCCTCAAATATAATCCATGGTGGCATGTCGGTTTATAAGAATCTTTTTGCCCAGAAGAAAAAAGAGCCATAACTATTTTCTTCTCTCAAAAAAACACACCTGCACCGCGGCTTTATGAGAAAAAGAGGATGCAGTGGCTCAGTCAGAAGAGCAGGGAAATAAGTGTGAGGCGGTGCTGATCTTCGCAATTTGAAGTCTTCTATAATAATTGTAAAAAGAATTTAACTTATCACAGGTTCTTTTTGGAACATAACCCCTGCGAAACCATTACGTTACGGAGTAACGCACCGTTTGGTAAGGGTAATTACGTTACTGAATTTAAAAAGTAATGCGTTAGAGTATTAGTTACCGCAAAACTAACGGCGTTACTTTAACGTGTTACTAAGTAACACGTTAGTCCCAACACTGGTAAGAGACTATTTCAGGTTAACCTGGAGGGGTTCAGGAGTGAGGCTTACGTTTCCCCTATGTTTGAAGGCCCGGGCTAACCAGAGGACAGCAGCTGGACTGGCTCTAGCTCATCAGTTCACCAGCTCATCAGTTTACACCCCTTCAGTCAAACTAACCCCTCCGCTAACCACCAACATCCAGAGCTAGTTCTGCTGGAGCTGAAATGAGAACTAGCGGAAACCCTCTGGGTCCCACCGCCGCTCTGGCATGTTCCAGCTGGTTTCCGGACCTGCACGTTCAACATTGCTAATTTTACCAACATGCCATCGCACAGCAAGACGAAAGAGGCTCCAAACACACTCTTCAACAAGCCTATATCTCGTAATATACAAGAACTCTCTTTTTATGCTCTGCAGTTGACCTCGCTGGCATATTATCAGACTCTCTTGCTGTTTGTGCACATTTAATGTGCTTCAGGCCAGATTTCCATCGTTGTCATCATGATGAGGCTGTTCGCTTTAGCATACGATTCATTATCTCATATAAATCACCATTATTTCTCTGTTTCATTTGCTGCCCCATGATACCTCCTCCCCCACCTGAGACTCCATGACCTTTAAGACCTCGCAGGTCTGCAGCTAAACCTGAACAGAAGGCACACTAATTAATGTACATGAGAAAGCCCAATAATCTGCTTGGGTCTGTTCGCCTGTAATTCCTTAGCCAAACACCCAATCAGCTATCGGGGCTCAAGGGGGGCAGCCGTGCTGCGGTGCATTAAGTAAGTGTGCACAATAAGCAGAGTTGCTGAGTTTCTGCCTCCCTGCCAGCTTGTGTTATCTCTAAAGGGCTAAGCCTCCGGTAGCCAAGGGCTGCAGGGCTGAGCCAGGTGGCCGTGGCTCTGCTCACCTGCTGCTAGCAGCCAAACAGCATGACAGGACTGTGAGCGCGCTGGTGAGAGGGCTGCCTAGCGGAGCCACTCAGACCGGGGGGGACATGGCTCTCCGGAGAAACCCCTCCTTCACCTGTGCAGGTGAGTGGGCCACAGGATCCTATAGGAAGCCGTCTTCTCCTTCCCTTTGTGTGGCCTGTCCTACCTGTCCCTCTGTACCTTCACCCAACAAAAGACAGGACCACTGTAGAGTAACCTGGCCGTCGTCTCCTCATTGTTCCCCCCGTGTGTGCGTGAGATTGGCTGTACGTGTCAGGAGATCGTGTGGGGCGGCCGTCCAGGTCCATGTAGGGTATAACGTTGCACGGCTGTTTAATTCGGTTATGCATTCAGCCCCCACTGCGCTGACGCGCCTCGTGGATCTCAGATTGTCTCCTGGGGAGAGCACGTCGCCAGATTTGAAAAGAATTCATCAGTTTTGGAGGATGCCTGTATCTGAGACACGTGTTCCCTCGGATACGGCTCAGACATGCCGCTAATCCAGGTTAACCTAGGTGGTGCTTGCTTGGGTTCTCCTCCCTGAGGTGAGGAACCTGACATGACGTGACGCTTTCGCATCAAATATACTCATGAACCCCAAGGACATGTGATAAGCAAATAATTATTTCCCGTTTAAACAACTTTATATAAGAGATTGGACCTTTTCCAGAAGTCTTAATGATGTGAGTTCACTTGGGCAAAGCGCAGCAGACATGCCTGATGTTGTGAAGTTGGGTGGAGATAAGGATGAGCGATCAGCATGATTTTACTCTGATCTGGGTTTGTGATGTCACAGAACCCCTCACACTTAAATGGCTCGTTGAAATACATCATTTCAAGCTTAAGTGACTACGTTTACATGCAGTCAAAATTTGGGTTATTGCTAATATTCCGTTTACTGAAACATTCTGAATATTCGGTTTCCATGCGTGAGAAAACAGGGTTATCCCTGTTTACATGGTAATTAATCATTTGGGATATCTGGATCAAACCAGCGACGCGCAGAGAACATCATGACGCAATTACCGTCATTTCCGCTTCTTTCGCTTACCTTCTTGTAAATCTCACTATCCCCGTACTTTCTACCGTCTACAAATGCCAAAATGTTCATATCCTTCATTACATTTATGAAGTGATTAGTCTCCTCCTCACTCCAAAAGTGTGGCGTGGTCTTGTGTTTCTCTGTGTTTATAAGAACTTCCTGGACTCAAAAGACCAGGATTCCTTGTGAACAGAGCATGAGCAGAAAACAAATTCATGTTCCGTTTGATGGGGATATTCCGTTTGGCGTTTACATGACCCAATATTCAGGTTTTAAAAGGAGTAACCCAGGGCTCATATTCGGGTTTTTAAAAAAACGAATATGAGCAAAATCGGGTTATTCAAAGGGGTTATTGGTGTTTACATGGCCGTGCAAAACCGGGTTATTGCCAATATTCAGGTTTTAAAAGGGTTATTGACAGCATGTAAACGCGGTTAGTGTTTCCAAACAAAAAGTGAAATCGTTGTGTTGTCGCATAGTTTTTGGTTCCAGGGTCAATCATGATGCACTCAGGCACAGATTTGTTTATATGTCTTGTATAAAATGCCCTCTTTTAATGAAACACTTCAAAGATAAAGCAATCCTGCAGTAGATCTACTGTAATCTGTTATCGGCGTCTCTGAATCAAAGCAGTTTGGGGTCAGACAGGAGTTTGTGTTTGCAGCGAGATCGACCCACGTCAACATAAATAGCTTTATTATGTCCCTGATGTCATTCCACCTAAGTGATAGTGGGCGACTGCTTGGTGTTTCTGACAGAATAGTGAGTGTTGGATGCAGAGGCCAGGGGTTTGCAGTGGTCCACTTGTATGGACGTTTAACTTGATGGCAAGAAGACTTTGCAGTCACTTTCATACACATTCTGCACATTAACAAAGTAAAAATAACTTTGGTTTGTCTTTAGGGAGCCTATACACAGCTTTCCTGAAGTGAAGTGACTTTTTTTGAGTGCTGACATTAATTAACTTATACTTTACTCTGTTCTCATTCAAAACTGCTTTGATTGACATGTTTAGGACAAACACGTGCATTCCTGACCATCGAGTAATAGATCTGGGGTTATTTTAAGACTTGATGTTCTAATGATTAAGTTTTTTTTTGCTTTTAATAATGTAAAAAAAGTAACTGCTTCATCTAGATGAGAAGTTGGTGCTCAACACAGACGTCTTTTCACTCGGCCCAACTGGAAACTCCCATGAAGTCCACTTATGTTTGTGTCAACATTGGAAAAAGAAAGAAAGAAAGAAAGAAAGAAAGAAAGAAAGAAAGAAAGAAAGAAAGAAAGAAAGAAAGAAAGAAAGAAAGAAAGAAAGAAAGAAAGAAAGAAAAAGGAGCCACTTCTGATTCTGTACATTAAAGACTTAAGAAATACAAAAAAAAATAACACAGAAATCTCAGAACAACAATATATCAAAAGGTATTTCAAAATAAAACACCACCAACCGTTCTTGTTATTATATGAAAATAAGCTAAACAACGCATGGATCTGCCTGGGCCTGATAAAATACTGTGTTTTGATTTCCTACAAAAAGTCAAACTACTCCCCAAAGATCGTCTTTACTCAGTAGACTGAACGCGAAGAGGGAGATTCATCAGTTCATGAACACCCGGAACCTTCAGAGCAGGATTGACTTGGAACTGACTTTATTTAGCTGGCAACACGTTTCTCCCTTTTGAAAATGTGTTTCAATGTGTTTGGATGGTTAGTGCGCCTCACAGTTAAGAGGTTGCTGGTTTGAATCCTGGCTCAGAACTCAGAACTGTGCTGGACTTTGATCTGTACTGGGTTAATGAAGTGAGTTCACTTGGGCAAAGCGGAGCTGACATGCCTGATGTTATGAAGTTGGGTGGAGATTTACTCTGATCTGGGTTTGTGATGTCACAGAACCCCTCTCACTTAAACGGCTCGTTGAAATACATAATTTCAAGCTTTCTTTCTTTCTTTCCTGGCCTGCAGACAGCAGCGATACTTCCAGACATTCCTGCTGCTAAGCAACCTAAACTAGTGGTGCAGGTTGAGACGGTGTCAGACCTGTAGCCTGCACAATCTAACAGTCGCATGGCACCGTTTGTTCTGTGACAAATTACAAATGACTTTATTTTTTAATGTGATGTTTGTTTCCTAAATGCATGCATCATAAATGCAGTCCATCCTTGATTTAAGAGGCTTTGCTTTCATATTTAGGACAAACGCGTGAATTCCAGCCTCACAATGTTCAAAAATGCTTCAAAACCACGGCTCACATCAAGAGGCTTCAAATGTTTACAGCTGTGCCGCACTTCTCTCTCATCAGCGGTTAATAACATGAAACTAAATAAGACAGGTTTCTGGCAGAAGTCTCCATATAATCAGGGCTCCGGAGCCGAGACAGCGTGTGATAAAAGCATCAGCGTCAAGTCTTTGTGTCGCGCTGCTGCGGCCCATTATCTGCTCCCTGGATGAAGCCCTTTGTCTCTGCTGTTAGAGATGAGAGCAGAGAAAGTGTTGCTCACTTAGTCCTTCCACAAAAACTGTTCCATCTCATTTTAGATGAATTTGTCGGCCCTTGCTTTGCAATCTAAAAACGGAAAATATCATCTATTTTGGGATATTTTCCTTTTCGAACACATCATAATATAGACGTTGACAGCAGCAGAAAGTTAACTTTGATTTGATCCCCCACACTTCAGGAACAGCTTCAAGTGAAAAAGTTGGTATTTCTGTGTAAAAACATCATAAAAATCAACCAATGATATTATATTTTAATAACAAGTGAGTGCAACCTCCTACATAAAATGACATATACATTTTTTCAACATGTTATTTAGTTGAACAAAAATAAATTGCGCGTGCAATTTTCCCCAATAAAGGTCAAGGTCTCAAAACTAAGTCCGATGACATCACCCATGACTCTTTATGTCAAACCATTCAAAAAATATGGCAGAAAATAGGAACTATCAAATATCGACCAATCAGAAGAAGGGTGGGGGCGCGCTTTTTGGCGTGTATTGTCGCCACGGTAACACTTTTGACTGAGAAAAGTAATGCCCATCGTCGCAGGATCGAGACGCACATTTTGATGTATAACACATCTGGGTGCACGTTACGGTTTGGGCGAAGAAATGGTCGAAGAAATGGCATAAATTGCCATAAATTACACGATTAATTCAAAATGGCTGACTTCCTGTTCGGTTTCGGCCATGGCGCCAAGAGACTTTTCTTTAAGCTGTGACATGATACAGGTGTGTACCGATTTTCGTGCATGTACGTCAAACCGTATTGTGGGGCTTGAGGCACAAAGTTTTCTAGGGGGCGCTGTTGAGCCATTAGGCCACGCCCATTAATGCAAACCATTAAATATCACATTTTTCGCCAGGTCTAGCTTGCGTGCAAAATTTGGTGACTTTTGGGGCACGTTTAGGGGGGCCAAAAAGGCCCTCATTTTGTCTGAAAAATAATGCCTTCTGATCTCCTGCATCTGGGTCCTACTCCAACCGCACCCTGACAGGTGCAGACGATCAGGGCAGATCGGAAACAGGAAAGTCAAACCAGAAATCAAACACAAAGACACAGGCTTCAAAATAAAACAGGAAGTATCAAACCATGACATTGGCTTCGGGGGACACCGGGTCCTCGGTGCCGGCAGAGGGGGACTCCTCTTCCTCTACCGGTAGACGTATTGCCAAAAGGCAAAACTTTCTCCTGCTGGGTCCATGCTGGCTGGTCCGTACTGTTTCCTCCCTCCGTGTTGGTAGTTTCCTTTGTCATGTTCATGTTCTGGTTTTTGTATCCTGCTCGGCAGCAGTTTTTGGTTTTGTTTTTGATGAATAAATCACCACTTTTTGGAACTTGTTGTTTGTTAAACAATGAAAGTAGTTCTCCACTGATTCCAGCAGGAGGTTGTATTTACCTAATGCTAGGGCAGGGGATTTTTATTATAATTTCATAAACAGAAGCATTGAATTTAAAGAGCGGGTCCTCCGTTTCACACATGACTGATAGCCTGTTGTATATTTATGAGGGATTTTCTCAAGCATTTCCCCTCCTACCAGATGGAACCTGGCGACCTCCCAGTTACAGGCCTCCCTCTCGCTCTGCCAAGCGGCGACGCTGATGTCAAGTGAGCCGTGGGCAACGAAAACGCCAGAAAAACTGTTGCAACACAGTGTTCTTCCCTTTGGCTTGAGTCTTAAAATCACACGCCGCCCTCTTGACCTGGCTGCTAGCTCTCTTCACCACGCATTACAGCGGGTGCTAAAGTGCACAACAACTGCGTTTGGTAGGAAGGATGCAACGTGGAGAAAGAGAGAGAGAGAGAGAGAGAGAGCTGTCCGCGGCACTGAAACGAGAGCATGGTACATGGCCTGGTGCGTTACTATGGCTACAGCTGTCTATATCCCTAAAATAACCGTACACACACTAACCTTATTACAAAAAATACAGAAAAAACAGCAATCTGTTGTCGTTCCTGACAACACGGTGGCCAGACTGACAGAAATGGAGGAAAGTGAGTCCTGAAGGCGTTGCAGACCCGTCGGAGGACCCGCCGGGACAACAGGTCCTCTCATGTCCATCTGCTGATGCCTGTCCCCCCATGTGTGGTCTCAGGAAAATGAACAAATTAACTTGTATTCATGAAATATTTCTGTTGCTTTTCATCCCTTTTCATCCCTGTGACTTGAGCTGCAACAAATTTGTTCGTGCGGATTCTTTTCATTTTTTAGGAATAACATTAGTTTTAAAGTTTGTTTGTTTGTTTTATTTAGGATCCCCATTAGCAACAGCATTAGCTATTCTTCCTGGGGTCCAACATACACACAACACACAAATTAACACTTAACAGACATACATTATACATGACAGACAAAACAATAATAGACACAACTCCCTTAGTCACAAACAACATGGAGGAGAACTAAATCATCATTCTCAGACATAAATACATAGAAATGAAATCAAATAAAACACCTTCATAAACAATACCTGCCTGAAATGACCTTAAAGGAGCATGAGGCAGGATTGAGGCAGGATTTATGAAAAAAAATGCGTATACGTTTTAAGTTTTCTAGTAATAATGTCAGATGAAGCGTTCCAAACCCAAAAGAATGAGCCCTCTAGTGTATCTGTCCTTTGCCTTGAACAGGCTGTGTGCTGCAAAATGTGCTGCAATTCCGGACCGGAATTTCCCGCACTGTCCTGCGGATGTGACGTCAAATGACGCTGCATGCACGTTCTCCCCGTTCTCCCGTGCCGGCTTTGCTGTTGGCTGCAGTACCCCCGACGGTCGTCGTAGCGCTAATGAGTCTCATTTCTTATTCTTGCCTCAAGCTCCTTTAACTTAAAATTCTTGACCACTTTTCACCTTTATTGTGATAGGGTTTACACTACCTGTAATTCTATTCAAACTCCATTCTATTTCTTTCCAAATGTCAAATCATAATTCATTACATTTTAAAAGATATTGTTTCAACTGAATCTTAAACCAATCTTTGCTCCCTACATGAGAAATATGAACCGGTATAGAGTTCCAGCCAACCATGGCTCTGTAAAAACAAGTTCTCTGTATCAAACCTGTTCTCACCCTCAGCAGTATGAATCTTCTTTCTGATGTAATTCTTGTACTGTAACCATGGTGAGCAAAATGATAGTATAATCTGTCATAGAGTAGTTTCGGAGATCGTGTCCCCGGTATATTCCTCAGAAAATTTAATAAAGTACAAGTAGACCTTTATCTTATAGATAACCAGCCTAGATTCTTATGCATGCTGGAACAAAGTGTGTTTTCACTCCAGAGCTTTGTTGGCCGTTGGGCTTGAGCTGGATTGTCAATGACATCTTTTTAAATGACTGTCTTCCAGAGCCGTGGTCATTCGGACCCGGGTTCACACCGGTGGCTACAGCTCTCAGCGAGTCGTCCTCCATCCAGAGCGACGGCCTGTACCAGCTGAGCCGGGACTTCTCCGGGGCGGGGGGGGGACCCCGCTCCACGCCCTACAGCCTCCTGGAGCCCCAAGTCTTCAAGGAAGAGCCCGAGGATGAGGAGGTTCAGAGTCTGCTGCAGGTGCACACTCCTTCAGTGTTTTGGGGATCTTCTTGGGAAGCAGCTTGACGTACAGATCTTTAGTTTTGCCTGTCATTCGGTGATGGCTCATGCAGAAACAAATGTAACAGTTCCAGTGCGTTTCTTCAGGTTGCATCACCTTATAAATAAGGACATTGTCTCAGTTGTTGCACTCCCACAGTGACAGGGTGACTTTTACTAATGGATGTAATTTATACTTGTGGTCTTTCAATACAAAATGTTAAATGCTTCGTCCAAATCTTTGTATGTAACGTGCAGAAATCACTTGGTTTGATGCACTGGAAATTCTGGAGACGAAACCAACCAGGGACACAAACAAAAGTCAAAACTGAGATCTGGCTGTCTCAGCGATTACGCTGGAAGACAAGTGTCTCTGTGAGTCACATCAGACAGCGGTCCAGGAGGCTCGCTCTTTGCACGCTGCAAAAATTGCATTTAAAATACACATGAGGGCTTGAGATATTTTGGTGAAACACATGTAAAAACAGTAATCGAGGACACGGCCCATTCTCCTGAGAAAACAGGAAACTTCAAGCAGCATTCCCTCAATGTCATGTAGAGGTTACCCTTTAAGAAATGTCCTGGGAATCATCTTTAATTGTGTACGTATTTATGGCTTTAGGTCATTTTACCCCATCAGGAGCATAAATATTCACTCTTGCACAGTTGGATGTGAAATCTAGCTATGGAGACCAGAGAGGTGATTTTGCACCAGGCTGTAAATATGTTTATTTCTGCTGTAAATATGACATTTTAACATTTGGGTCGATGGAGATTCACCTGCTTTTTGGAGACCGCCCCTAGTGTTCGGTTGAGGAACTGCCATATTTCATGCCGCTGCGATCAAAGCACCTTAGCAAGCTCGATGTCGTTCCTTGAAAGCCTCCCAAGGCCACGGACATCAGTGCTGACAAACTACATTTAAGCCGAATTTAAATTTCAGATCTTCATTTATCTCA
Organism: Cololabis saira; assembly: GCF_033807715.1. NCBI lineage: Eukaryota > Metazoa > Chordata > Actinopteri > Beloniformes > Belonidae > Cololabis > Cololabis saira. The sequence goes on from NC_084609.1 coordinate 26,296,582, forward strand.
AGGCACTTTTCACAGAAATTATACAAGTTCAATGCAGTCCTATTAAATACAATCCATTTAAATTATATTCTAATTCAATCCAAAGTGCTTCACCACTGAAGCAATGAAATGCTTAAGAATGAAATGATGCATATAAACAAAACCGCACTGCTTTGATAGAGAAGCTGCAGCGTGTGTTTGAAGGGTAATAAATTAAAATCCCCATTAGGCCGTTGCACAATAAGCAACATCTATTACAAGGTGTAATTGAAAGACTGACCCGACTCCTTTGTCACTATACCGTATTGGGAGTTTTACCTGGGCAGAAAACTCATCAGCAGAATCAACTTTTGGACATTGTTATTTGTATTGTATCGTTGAACAAAAAAAACCCCACAATAGATCACTGCTGCATGGCTAAGGCAGCTAAATATCACTAAATATTCAGGGGATGGTTGTGGCAGGTGATCTGTGGAGAGTGTACCCAGCCTTTCCCCCAGGATGTGCTCCAGCTGACCCCCCGACTCTTATCAACAGAAAACAACGCAAGAGTGACAGAAATCAAATCAAATAAAAGATGTGTGGATATTCTGAAATCAATCCTTTGGAGTTCAAGGGTAGTAGAGGATGATTTGAGGCACAGCTTTGTTTTATTTACTAGTTCAAGTTCAGATTTTTGATGTCAATTTGAGATCCATATATTTATCCTGTTTTCGTTTTAAAGTATAGGCTAACAGACTAATGACTACCCTTAAAAACGCCCACCTGGTCTTCAGCAGGAGGGTCCCCCCTTATGATCCAGGTCCTGGTCCAGGTTTCTTCCTCCTAAAGACGAGTTTTTCTTGCCACTGTTTGGCTTAAGGTTTTTCTCCCACTAGGGGAGTTTTTTACCTGCCATTGTTTATGTAATAATTGCTCGAGGGTTTATGTTCTGGTCTCTGGAAAGATCCTAGAGACAACTTCTGTTGTAATAGACGCTATATAAATAAAATTGAATTGAAAAAATGGGGTTAACTACTCTATTGTACTGCAGTTTTCCAAACTAGGGGGCATCTTACACATGACTCCTCCCAAAAGCCAGGAGCAGGCCTGGCTGCAGATAACTGTTAAAGGTTTCAGGTCTATACCCTTATAAAACCTAATTATTACCTAATTACCTAATCAGAGTTGGAAAAATGGTGGTTAAATCTAACATCTTTTTGAATTATAGTTAAATATAAATGTATATTAAAATGCATTCATGTAACACATGTAAGAGAGGAAAAATCCCCAAATATTGTGCTTGATCTACTTAATAAATAAGTCAACTTTTTGCATGAGATTATTACTGTATGCATAAATACTGCTTGTTAAGGAAAAAATGCACAATGTCTTGTTTTTTGAACAAATACAGATTCATTTAAAAACTAGATGTATTCATGTAAAGCAACAAACTTCATTTTTAATTGTTAATATCACAGATTTAAATATGTTATATTCACATGCGTTTAGATTTCTTGTTTTCAGTGTGGGCATCACCTGCAGGAGTGTCCTCCTAACGCAAGCCACGCCCACTGATATTGGGCTGATCGAATTGGTTAAAGAGGCAGGGAAACAGCGTGGAGCGTAAAGGCTGATTTATGGTTCCGCGTTACACCAACGCAGAGCCTACGGCGTAGGGTACGCGGAGATGCGCACCGTATGTTGCACGTACCCGCGTACCCTACGCCGTAGGCGCTGCGTCGATTTAACGCGGAACCATAATTCATGCTTTAACTCCGAGAGCGAGCCGCTTTGTTTTTGCAGTGTCTCCAGCAGCCCACAGTTGGATGAGCAGCAGCTCCCGCAGCGGCCAGGCTGCTGCTCTCTGTGTCTGACAGCGATGCTCCGCTCCGCGGACTGAGCGGGGGCGCTCTCAGGTACCAGGCGGGGGCGCGCTCAGGTGCTCTGCGAGGATGCTGATGGAGACCTCGGTGGTCGAGATGAATCCTGCTGCCTTTACCTGCCAAAGCAGACAACTTTTCCAGCCTCTCACCCTGTCTTTCCCGTCCTGTCTCTGTCTCTAAAGCGCAACAGCATGGACATCCCTCCTGCAGAAGACAAGACCCAGGTAAGCACTGAAAAAATAAATCTAAACGCATGTAATATAACATATTTAAATCTGTAAGAAAATGAAGTTTGTTAATCTGCATTTGTTCAAAAAACAAGACATTGTGCATTTTTTCCTTAGCAAGCAGTATTTATGTAATCCCAGGCAATCTTTTCATTTACACACAAACAAGCAATGATCTTTTTGTATTTACTTTTCCTTTAACAATTTTAATCTATTGGGCAGATTGACCAACGTTTAGATGAAACATGCTTTATTTGTTTAAGTAACCACAGTAAAAAATATCTTGCTTGATCAACTTTAAAACAATTAAGGCAACTTTTTCACATGAGATTTTTATGTAGATAAAGAAAGACTAGTCTTTGTATAAACTACTTAATTTTTAGTATGTACAAAATTTATTTGCAAGTAAAGTCAACTGAATTTTGATAAATAAAGTAAACTTAACACAATTAAGTTGACTGTACTTGCAAAATGTATTATTTACATACAAAAAATTAAGTAGTTTATACAAAGACTAGTCTTTCTTGATCTACATAATAATCTCATGCAAAAAGTCACTTATTTTTTTTAAATAGATCAAGCACAATATTTGTATCGGTGTATCTGCTGGCTCTCACCTCCCTGTCTTCACCTCCTTGTCATTTTTACAAGCATTCGTAAAAGTTTTCCCTTTTACAGCAACATACAAACCACCGTCACTACTACTAACCAACTGAGGCTGTGTAAAGCAGTTTTTAAACCTTTAAACCTTTAAACCATTTGGGTTTCGTGAGAGAAGCATTTCAACATCTCTAGATATATGACTTTAGAGTTTTCCTGGGGTTGCATTGACTGGATCTTCTGGGGATCTTCCCAGCAGTCTGCTATCAGACCAACATCCCCCCTGAGGGAGACCTGCAGGAGATTGAAGGCAGTAGTTACTGTGTAGTAGGACATACCTGACACAGGGGGGGTAAAATGATAACAGCAGCAGTGTTTACCTTACACCTGAACAAAGTGTTTAAAAGTAGTCATTTGTTTGATGTTGAAATTGGGTCATGAAAGTACTGAAGTTGGACCTCCCAGTGGCTTTGAATTGGACCTTTACTGGTTATTCCTGACTATATCTAAAATATGGACATATCCGCTGTGGTATTGGACAGATGGATGCTTGGCTCCTACAGAGCTCCAGCCAACCAGCATCAATGTCTCTCGTAAAATATAAAATGAGTACGTTTCCCAGTTCCCATCGTGGCACCATTAGCGCGATTCACCTCTTCTGATCGTTGTGCTTGTTCACCTTCTGAAAATACTTAGATAAATCATTAGATAACCTATCTCTGGGGGTACAGCTTGGTACAGAGAAGTGTCCCGGTTCGAATCTAGTTTGAGTTTGGATGTTCCCCCCACGATTGATGGGGTTCCTTCGGGTTCCCTGGTTTCTTTCCACAGTCAGAAGCAGAACATGCATATCAAACTAACTGGTGGTCCCGGACTATAGGATCTATAGGACTATAGGAGCGTCTTTGTTTGTGTAAATGTGGCCCTGTGATGGGTTTGAGACCTGTCCAGGGGGTATTCCCTCCTTTTGTGTGATGAGAGCTGTGATAGGCTCCGTCAGACCTCTGTCACCTGGACTACAAACAACACATGAGTCAAACTCATCGAGGTACAACTACCCAACTAGAAGGATAAGGCAGTGGCTCCAGCTTGGAAAAGAGGACGTGAGAAATTTTCTTTTACCAAAGGTCGGTTTGTTATAACCTCATGTCCCCACTTCTCTCGCTTCATGGATGGCTTAACGACAGAGTGGCACCAGTTACCATCGTGACACGTCACTGCAACATTCGTCCAATTGCATTTTGACCAGCGTCCCTTGACAATGACGTCATTGGCTCAGTTGATTGATCGGACTGGGAGCTGAAAGCGGTGGCCGTGCATTATGCAGCGGCCTGTCAATCACGAGGTACCCCTGCTCCCGACAGACGGGACTATCGGACCAGACTTGGAGCAGACGTTGGTGGCAATATAATCATTAAGAGGTCTGACTTCAGCTGCATATTTGACAAACCGTCCAAGTGTATGCAGAGCTCCCCCTCCACGTTCAGTCTCCCGCTATACTCTCCTTCTGTCTAAATAAAGACTAAAACAGTCAAAGGTGAGCTGACTGCCCACTCTGCTGCTGAAGGTTCTCACTTCATTGTTTTTGAGAATCTGCCAAAAGCCACTTGTGTTTGCTTGTGCTGACACTGCAGGAGATGTTTAAGTTCATTCAAACAGTTATTACATAACTCCCCTGCTGCTTGAAGGTGCTGCGTGCGCTGTCTTTAAGCAATTTGTATCTGATTAGGGCCCCTGGTTTGTTTGGAAAAGGACGATAACGTTTCTGTGATGGTGGACACGGCCACTACTACGGTTGCCAGGTGATTGTAATGCACATTTCCAACTCTCCTCTGGGTTCGCTCACAGGTCATGGGGCCAACGTCGAGCCCTCAAGCCAGCTGTGAAGGCCTCCACTTCTGTGACGGGCGACGAAAGGTCGACTACGTTCTGGTTTTTCACCACCGCCGGCACGGCTCGATACGAACTCCCGCTGGTGGCTCCGTTTCACGGGATCAGGTGTCCGTCGTCTCCAATGGCAACTTCCCTCAGACGGTGGGCTCCGAGGCGGTGGCGGCAGAAGGAGGAGGAGGAGGAGGAGGAGGAGGAGGCGGCGTTGTGAGAGTGGAGGCAGCGAGTGCCGGCGAGGTGTTCGTGGAACTCCAGGGTGCGAAGGGGAGTGAGCCGATGGAGCCGGCTGACCACGAGATGCACCTCATCAGGCAGGAGTTCGAGGCCAACCTGCTGGAGGCCGGCCTGGAGATAGAGAGAGAGAGGGAGGTGGGTGTTGCACCTTAACACGGCTCCAACACACTACCGTCTTAAGCTATTTAAGGCAAGTGCCCACATGTAGCAGAAGCATTGTTGCCGGACAGGAAATGGTCCTTTTTACATTTTCACATGTTAGTCCGGTTCAGCTGATTTGATGCGTTGCCACTTGGATGAAACATGAGGAAAACCCCTTTTGGCAGTTGCACACTAACTTAGGTCAGATCTGATCACACTGGTAGCCTACGGTAGATTGCTTTTAGTTTTCTGGAGGCGTGATTTCTGATGGAGGATTGAAGGAAGAAATCGAGCAGTTTGGTTTGTTTGCTTTCAAAATACATTTTATTCTCGCTAATCTTCGAGGCATCACCCACTCCCCTCTGTAACGGGAGCTTTAAACTTTGATAGTGCATGAAAGGACTTGCACAAAAAGGACAAAGAGAGCACAGCCAAGAGTCTGGATAGGATTTAGTCGTATTAAGTCATTGCAGTGAATACAAACAATGGGTTTTGATGTCGATGCACATTTTTCATTGTTTGTGGGTTCCTCACCGTCTTAACTGGAATATTTTCTGTCCAGACTTCTGTCCGAGCTCTTGCTGGTCTCGGTGAACTGTCCTTCCATGCAATACCTGTGTTTTTCCCTGACCACCACAGACGGAGAAAAGAGAAAGATCTGCAAGGTTTAACTGCACAGAGGTTGTCAACATGAGATATTGCACATGTACCAAATCACATTAAGGCATTTACTGTGTTATCAAGAGTCACGTGTGAGGACGAAACACATCAGATGCTCTCGTTGCACTCATAGGTGTGTTGTGTGTGTAACTCTGGAAAAAGAAAGGAGTCTTTGGAGCAGCCCTGGCACAGCCGGGGAAACGGCTGACGGATGAGTTGTAAAGCGGCAGACCCAGCCGACGCATTCCCTCTCATTCCCTCTCAACAATGAGATCAACAAGGAGATGCAGGGTCCTGAATCATCATGCAGTGCAGAGACATTCTGCATGCGTGAAACTGGAGCACAGATGAAACAGTCTGCCAGTGCTGTCCATGCATCTTTATGCAACTACTCTGCACCAATTTGCGTACTGATTTTCAGAATTTGAAAGTGTTTCCTTTTTTGATGCTGATGCATACTTTAAGCCATGGAAGAGTTACTACCCCCTCTTTAGATCCTATGTTTTTGTATGTAATATTTTTTCACCAACCCAATATTTACTTAACAAAACTTAAACAAAAAAATGGGCAATACTAAGTACCCCCTTCCTCCTTTCATAGGATTTAAGAGGATACGTTTTAAATAGGTGCTGCTAATCATCGGTCCGCCAGTTGGTGTGCAGATCTCTATAAATCCAAAGTTTTCATGTTTGTTTTGTCAGTGTCCATGTCTGAGGTATTCAGGTGTGTGTTGAAACAATGCCAAGAAGCAAACATATTAGCAGTGATCTTAGAGAAGCAATTGTTGCTGCACATGGATCTGAATAGGGGTATAAAGGTATTTCCAAACATTTTGAACGTTCTGCAGTCTGATAAGAATATCAGCGCAGCGGTCAGTCTTTCCAGGAGTGGACGCCTGTCCAGGAAGTATCCCTGCCTTTTACCTGTAGAGACCTGGGAAAAGCTGCAAGGAGCTGAGATTCTGAAAGGAATAAGGTATATAAGTATTAGGGCTGGGTATCGATTCAAATGTCAAGAATCATTTCGATTCAGATTCTTAAGATTCAGAATCGATTATCACGATTTGATTCAATTCGATCAGATATTTATTTGAGTTAGTGTAATTAAAAATGTTTTTTGAGCTGTTGCATGAATTATATGACTGGGTAGTTATGCAATATGTTAATACTAGTATTATATTGAGATTCAACAGCAAGTATTGCAGCTAATGATGCTGTAAGGACCAATCAGCTCCCAGAATGCTGATAGAACTGCTTTCAGAAACATTGTGTGGGGCAGAATTACCAAACAGACCCAGGGCAGCAAACAGAGACGGATGAAATCGGTTTTATTTTTTTCCACATTCCGTTTTTATTTGTTCCATTTTCGGTCTATTTCGGTTTTTAATTTTTGAGAATTTGGTTTTTAGCATTTTATGCAAATGTAACCCCAAGACAGTATATAAAGTAATGAATTATAGGCAATTTATGCAATTATAACTGAAAACTTTAATTTTTTCATACCTTTAAACATATTTAAAGGCAAAAACATGGCAGTAGTTATTCTAATGTCCAACAAAACATTCCTTTTTTGGGCATAAACAAAAAAAATGCAAAAGTTATTTGTATGAAATAAATAACTAAGAAATAAATAACTCAAATAGGCCTTTCAATATCCATTTAAAGTGCGAAAAAAGAAAGAAATTGCAACACCTCAACAGCACGTGTGAATTAAATGACGTGACTACTGGGATTAAAGTTCACCGGGTGAAAAGGTAATAATGAAAAAAATCGATCTTTAGACATATGAATCAATTTTTAGGAATTAAAATGAGAATCGATTTAGAATCGGAAAATTGATTTTTTCAACACAGGCCTAATACGTATAGATATAGGAATAAGTATAGATAGTAGATGGATGTATGGATGAATGGGTTTCCCAGATAAAGGCTTTCTATCATGATAAGAACATTAAAGCATGACTGAGGTTTGCAAACCTGCATTTGAACAAACAAGACTTCAAGACGAAACATAACAAGACACAAAATCTCAGCACGACACAATCTCACTGTCAGGCACAGTGGTGGAGGGTTAATGATTTGGGCCTGTTTTCCAGCCATGGCAACTGGGCACCTTGCTATCATCAAGTCAACCATGAACTCCTCTATATTCCAGAGGCGAATGTGGCAGAGGCAACGGCTGGTACTTCGTACTGCCCACTTATTTCAAGATGCCCCCTTACTCTTCATACTTCCCTTCCTGCACAAAGAGCTCATTAAAATAATGAACACAGTGGCAGGTTGCAACCACCTGAATATACCACTTCTAGGCACACGTGAAAAACTGGGACATGCCGGAAACATGATTTAGAGCATTTGTATGATTTGGCCCTTCTGAGCTTCTGTTGTAATTATTCTATTAAAAGCCTCTTTGCTTGAAAAAGTGGTATTTAGAGAGTGACTGATACAGCTTGTATCCAAGGGCAACACACATAAATGCACAACTTGGTGCATACTGAGCCAATCCTGCGACTGAGCGATGGAGTAAAAAAGAAAAAAGAAAATGTTAGGCCTGATGAGTCACTCAGCCTCGTTCCTTCATCTAAAACCGCCCGCAGAAAGCAGACCTTTAACTGACAATATTTACTCCCGGTGTGGATGGATCGGGTTGACATGGTTTCGTCATCTTTTCAGGGCCAGGAAGGAATCTCATTAAGAGTGTCAGTGTGCATGTTCCAAACTTAAAGTAGTACAAATCAAATATGTGATTGGTGCTTCCGTGAGCCAGGTTTTAGGAAATAATTCTCCAATATATGAATTTCTGTTTTTTCTCTCTCAAGTCTTCATCATTTCTGCCTCTTTTCCTGTTGTTGGCTTCAAAAATATTCTCCTCTCCTGAATGTGCTTCAACTTTGTTGTTTTCAAAACATAATTTAGACACAAATAATTTAAATTCATTTCTTTTTAATGTGGCTGCAATACAACTATTGAAAAAAAGGCTGTCTGATACACCGTGTGCAAGGAATCCAAATGTTAGGGGATGTGGGTGCTCACAGAGTCTGGACCGAGACAGTTGTTGTTCTTGTTTCAGTTAAAGGCAACTAATACCTATTTTAAACAGGCCTTGAATGTCTTAAAAACAAGCTTTTGATTTTTTTTGCTAAATAAATTAGAAATTCAGCCTCTGAGCCATGTCTTTATCTTCCCATTCTCTAATCTCATTATCTATGCGGGATTCTGAGTGGGCGGGGCTATGATAATGAGGCACTGTGCTGATTGGCTGCCTGAATGATGCGATACACCACTACGAAAAAATGGTGGAAGCTCCGGTCGGGGGAGTTAGTTGTGGGCGTGGTTTCACGCATCGGAGGCCAACCTATGTAAATCGTGCCCATCGTTACGTAACGACGGGCGCAGAATCTGAACGGCTCGTAGATCCACATCACACTGGATGGATCATCTGGGCGGCTGTACAGACACTGCAGAATTTGGTTGCTTTCCTCCTTCCCTGATTTGGCAGGCTGAGGGGAGACCACTTTATATATGTTAAAGCCAGAAAAAACCTGTTTTTCATAATAGGCCCAGGAAATAATAAGCTGCAGGAAAAATGATTTAAAGGGACAGTTACGTTGTTCTTGGGAGTTAATATGTCATCTCAATCATCAGTAAAAAAGTGTGTCATCAGACTAAAAGTCAAAATTGACACTGCCTGCAAATGATCAGAGGAGGGGAGCATGTAGATCAAAAATAAGCGTCCTCAAAATTGACCCCTGAGGTACCCCAGAAGTGAACATGGGATCCAGGATCGTAAATTGCCAATGACAACTCTGAAATTGCAAAGAACCAGCCTAAAATTGAATGGTCTAAGACGGAACATAAATCTAAAAATACTCAAATCAAGGTTTTGCCCAGAGGCACCCCAGAGTCAGATACAATCAGAACCTTAAGCAGCGCTGTCTCTGTGCAGTCGTTGGCTCTAAAACCAGACTGAAGGGTCTGAAATTATCTGTTTTTGCTTAAAAACGCAACAGTTTGTTCAGTCTTTACTATTTCAAGTACCTCTGCCAGGAACTGCAGCTTTGAAACAAATCTGTAACTTTCCAAGAAAAACCTAATTATCTGCTTTAATGTTTATAATCAGCTTCTATTGGTTTGTGTGTTCGTGTTTGTGTGTGTGTGTGTGTGTGTTTGGAGGAGCCTGAGGGTCTCATCTGAGGGGGCAGATTTGATTTGTAGTCGCTGGAGCCAACACAGCTGCAGTTCTGACCTTCGTATCAGTTTTTACCAATTCAGCCAGAAACGGGTCATTTAATTTGGACCAAATCGCTTTTTGCTGTGATTGCATGTTAAGTGGCACCGGGTGTGTGGCTCCGTCCCACTTTTGGCTCGTTCGCATCTGTGTGTTGATGTGTGCGTCGTGGGCCCCTGACAGAACACTTCCATGCTTCCATGAACGGCTGCTGAATGCCACAGTTGCAGAAATGCATATCATTTCAACTCCTGCAGCACTTTCAGCTCTTCAAGGCACCAGATTGGAAGCCACATTTAGGGAGAAATGATGAAACTTAAACAGTGCTGTGTCTAAATAGCGCAGCATTAGCATTTAGCATACAAATGAAATCTCCCTTCCTAAATAAATATGGGCGCATGAGTGTGTGTTTGCTGGCTGGCAGCCAGCTTGGCAGAGTGTGAAGTCTGCAGGCTAGTATTAATCAGATTGTTGACATGGTGGCTATGGAGCCTAAGCCAGGATGAGCTCAGCTGACTGACGGATAGCTCCTTATCTTATCTCTTATCTCTGCTATGAGGGCTGAATCAAATCTGCCGTTAAGAGCAAAGGAATACTTGCATCACAATACAGTTTAATGTATTCTTCCAAACTTGGCAACAGACATAATCGTACTCTTTCTGTGAATGTGTGTGCAGGAGTTGCAGGCAAAGAGCACGGACGTTGACCATACCTGCAGGTTTGCTGCTCGATATTCACTCAAACAGACAATCAGATATCATTTAGCCGCGGTGCTCCACATGGAAGCTATTGCATTAGGTAGAACCTCGTTTGGCATTAATCTATCACTATTATTGCATGGCGAGCAGAATGGGAAGATGCTTATTGAGGCTGATTCTCTAATTTGTAACAAATGAGCTGACATCATGGGGACAGGGCATTCGCTGCGGACCTGTTTGTGTACGCCGGGATTAAGTGTGAGCCAAAAGGGTTTAACGGTTGCACTTTTTGAGAGATTAAGGTTAATCTTAGAGCTTGGTTAATGCAATTTTGCTATTGAATAATGGATTTCAAATCTCACATTAAATCTGTTAGGATGTTGAAATATTTAGCCCATTTAGCAGCTCGTCTGGCCCGCAGGAAGTTTAGCAGGGATCATAAAACTGTAATATATTACTTTTTGCACAGAGGATATTTTTGTTTGGCCTCCATCTTTCTGCAAGTTTTAAAAAACCATACCTCACAAATGAAACGTGGGGATGCCAGAAGCATGGATTATTTTAAAAAAATGTCAATTTATTTCCTAGTTTTACTTTATTTGTATAATGCATTCTTCTCTGACCATCAATCTTAGTTTTGACCCTATTTGATATAAGGAATTAGTTTGGTTTCCAGGAGACCAATATTTCTAAAAGGCGCCCAAAATGGTGTGCAGTGGACTAGGAATGCCGATGAATGTTGGTTTTGGAGTAAAACCTGTTGATCTAAGGTGTTTTTAGCAGCCATCTTTGGTGTTTTGAACACAGGCTCTAAGCGATCCGCTCGCTCCCCGCCGTGGCTGCTCCAAATGGCTGGTGTGCTGCTGGAAATGGCTGAGTTCATGGAAATGGAGACCAAGTCAGCTATATCTTTTCTTTTTAATTAAAGAAGTGAGCTAAATTTTCCGGCCCCTGCTGGTGCTCAACCTGTTTCACTTTAGATTAATTGCACGAAGGAAACGGCGAGGTGGCCCAACTTGTTGACTGCGTCTGAGGATTATTCAGCTGACCTACGATCTCTTAGGAACATCCTCTTACACAACACTTTTAATTAAATCAGAGCGACATGTTCATTCAAGCAGTGGAGCTGGGCATTTTCAAGAGAGAGGTGTGTGAGGGGGCAGGATCAGGTGTTTTGTAGCGAACAACCGTCCACGAATATGCTTCACAGGACGAGGAGGACAGCATTCTGCTCACGACACCTTTTTATTTCATGTTTTTCCTGCTAAGTTTTAGGGAAATCCTAATAATGGTGACAATAAACCCAAACAAAATGAATAAATTAGTGCCAAGTGTCAGTGAGGGGGCCTAGCCATTCAACAGGGCCCGGTTTCCATGGCAACTTGTTCTGATCATGTTATAAGTGGCTGAAAGCACCGACAGGAAAAGCATGTTCCTGCTCAGTTCAGGGTCCCTCCTTGATCTAATGACCGAATTAGGTTCTTAATGGACTCCTTCAAGAGGGGGGCGAGCCTGTATGGAGAGTTTGAGTGTTTCTACGTCAAACAGTAGCTGCCACAACCACACTGATGTACAAAATCTAAAGAGTTGACATGATCCAAAGCAACAGAATAGCTGATGAAGTCATCTGCTGATGTAGTTGGAGACTTTGCTGAAGACCCTTCAAATGCAAAACCACCAGTTTAGTGCAGCCATGCTGCAATGCTGCCTTTTCCAGTAACTCAACAAGTTGCGTAACCAATCAACAGCACAATTGAACAATGATATGACCGTAGCAACAAAATGAAGTAACTTCTAGAGGTTAAGTTGCCTGTGAAGTTTCTAAAATGATTCATCGGACAGATTGAATGATGAGATGGACTCACTTTCATGGGTTGGAATATGTGAAGAAAGATGAAAGGATTGTCGTTGTTGGATGTGAATTGTGTGTAAGTACCAAAACTCTTACCAGGGTGATGTCTGGACAACTTCTGAATCTGAACTTTTGTTTCAGTTCATTGGATTAATGGGTCAAAGGTTGTTCTGCTAGAAAACTCCTGTGGACCGCAAACACGTCAAAGGAAACACTTGTGATGTGGTTGATGTATGGATGTCGTAATAAAGTGATGGCCACTGTTTCTGGTAATGGATCAAGCTTTGTAAAAGGGATTTTAAATGTACCATTCTTTTGATTCTGCAGAGTTATGGATATCGTTATTTTTAATCAACTCTGTAAAGATTTCAGCTGGCGATATTCATCTATATGAAAACAAAAAATGTTTCCACATACAGCATCATTGATGAGCATTTTATCCATGAAGTTGAAGCTGCGAAAACCGACAGTAATGTGTTCTGTGTCCTGAGATGTGGGCTCTCCTGTCTCTCATCCGTCTCACCCTCTCTTTGCTTCCCCCTGACAGTTCATCCAGCTCCTTCACTCTCACCTCCTCCAGCATCCCACTCTCTTTCACTTCAGCACTCAAAAAACAGAATTGAATTAACTGTGGCTGCTACATTCAGACGATTTTCTGTTATTTTTATACACTTCTTAATTATGTGAAATTACCTCTTTTTTAGTACATCTGGGTTCGTCTATTGGAAACAACAACAAAAATAACACAACTGTGTCAGATGAAGTTACATTTTTCCAGCATTTCGGCATTATCGTCCATCACCATCATCTCTGAGCTTAGCTTTTAACCTGGTTTAATACTTACTTCTTTCATTGTTCGTTGTCATCTAATCTCTGTAAAAGTGGATGTGAACTCTCTTACTTTCTCTCAGCTACAGTTCTGATGTGTGTTTTAAGCCGTGCACATCAGTGCATCAGTTAATCATACACCACTATGCACAAAGCTGTATAGATCTCACCAGTTTGTTCTTCACATTGAACGCCATGGTTTGATGTTGTGGATAAGTAAAACAGAATTATTAAAACAGTCCTTTTTGCTATTCTTTCATAGATTCTCATTTCCTGTCAGCCGTTGTATCTCTGAACAGTGTCAGACCCGGTACGACCCACTGATATACCATTTTACCACTTGAGCGTGACTACGTACTACTTTATGGATTTGCCAAACATCAATGAAGTCAAATTAGAAGAAAATGACCAAGAAAAGGATAAAATGGAAGAAAATCAGACCAGAACGAAGAGATGATGTTTGAAGGAGCTGAGAAGGTTGCAGCATTTTTGCATACATTTATCTACACTGCCATGGTGACCATGAGTAGTGCCAAACCGAAGGGAACACCAGGAAGGCTGAAGAACATCATCTCCAGCCTCCAACATGTTCAGTTGGCATCAGGTTCACACTTCCCCACTAGCGCTGAAGTATCTAACACAACGCAGGGGTGTGGGGGGGCAACCTGGAGTTTACCTAAAATCTTTGTAGCAGGGAGGCATGCTAACGTTTGAAGCCCCAAAAGACGACCCCTGACCTCCACTAATGAATAAACCGACCGAACGGTTTCTTCCACTAAGCTTCCAAGAATCTCCCTCCATTTCCACCTATAACCCAATATAATATAACCCAACAGGTCACTTCTGGCTCCACAACGGCCAAAGGCCAAACTTTGGGCTTCTAAATGGCAGTTTGGATGTTTACTCATCTTGGTTGGGTAGCCCTAACCAGAAAATCAAAGAAAGATATGGTTTTGAATCAGCTGGTTTGCTGTAGCGAATCACATTCGAGCACTAATTGAGTTAAAGGTCAGGGAAAGTGTTTGAACACAATTCAACATAGCATCCCTTACATTCTTGTTTTTATAAGTCTTATTTATATACTTGAATTATCCTTTAGAAAGATGTGTTCTGTGTGAAATACTATTGTTTCTATGGGGGTGGGGGGGGGGGGGGGGGGGATATATGGAAAAGAAAATATCAGTATGTCCCATTTTGGAATCGATCAAACACATTTTCTATGTTGGCTGGAAAATAATTCCGTTTCAGCTACGAACTGTTTTTTCTTCCATTTTATCCATAAAACTACTGTGATTGTTGAGCACTTTGTGTCTCCAAAAGTCAGGCGACTAACCTTTGTTCATTTATCTAGATTTATCTAGATTTATCTAGATTTAGATGGAGAACCAAAGCTAAAATGCTAATGCTACGTTACCCACGTTGGCTACGTTGCTAGCAGAGCAACAGCTGCAGCAGCTTTGGTTTTACATTGGCATGTTCAGGTACAATATTGATCCCACATCCCAGTTTGTGTACAGATAGTTAGTTGAATACTTTTGTGTTTTCCTGTTTGTTTAAAGAACAACTTGTAAGCACAAATAATCAGCTTATTATTACATAGGTTTCTGTCCTGCAAAGATTTGTGTGAAAAAGGAAGTACTCCTCTTATTTAATCGCCAGAGAAAATAAGATTAGTTTGGGTTATTTATCGCACAGAATTGACAAAATGTAGAAGCAGTGTTAAAAACTACTGGCAGTAAGTACCTCCTCTGCTAACTAAATAAGCACCGGCCAGGTGCTGCTAGTCAAGTGTTTCTGGTCAACCCATCAGGAACAGAAGTGTGAGTACCTCCAATAAAATAGATCTGCAACATTTATGTCCGTTAACACAGCGCCCGAGAGGAAAGACATCCACAATGAACTTGCTGCAGTAAATCTGGAAGGGTCACAAGGCCATTTCCACACAATTTGGAGTCCATTGTTCTACAGTGACAAAGATAATTTACTTGTGGAAAATGTGAAGGTTGATGTCCCAGTAAGTAACACTGCTCGGTCAGAACGCCTGATGGTCAGAAAAAAGCAAAACCTCTGATGTCTATAGATAGATAGTCTATCGATTAGCGTATCAAAGTTCTTGAGAGTACACTAACAGAAACCTTCTAAGATAAACATGGAGTACTTTGATCTGTAAAGTTGCATCGGAATAAAACCCAAGACTTATGTAACGATACCATTTGGACAGAAAAGACGAAAATGAGGACTTTTGTCCACAATGCACACATTTGGTGAAACACAAACACCTGAAACTAAGTGTCAAGCAGGTGGACGGGCGGTGTTCTGGACTGGTTTTGCCGCCGCATTCAATTCAATTTTATTTATATAGCGTCTATTACAACAGAAGTTGTCTCTAGGCGCTTTCCAGAGACCCAGATCATGAGCCCGAGCAATTATTACATACTGTAAACATAACATAATGACCTTGAGCACCTACTCGTCATTGAATGGACCACAAATATTGCTTTCTACTTTAATTCTTGAGTGAAATGCAAGACCAATGTTCCAACAGGCAAAACTGGGCTGAACTTTTGTGTGGCATCAAGGGAATGAAATAGCAAAGCTGCAACACAATACCCACAAACAGAGAACTCAATGAACAGTGTGAAGAAAATGGGCGCCTGAGTTCCCCCCCAGAGACTGTTGGGGAGACTGCTAATATGATAATATTATATAATTTATAACATAATAGAACATTCTGATCTGAAACTATTGCTGCTACAGGTGTTTTGTGTGAGCTTCTGAATCAATGGGTGTAATTAATTTTTTATGCACATCTGCATTATGGCCTTGTTTTGGGTTCTTCGTTACATGCACATGTATTTATTTTTCAGCTGATATGGTATTTGAGGCTGGTTTATATTTATTATGGTCCCTGAACGATCCTGGTAAAGTATAACCGTAGGATTGTAAGAGAGGAAGTTTTTTTCTTCTCCAAATGACTGAAGATGACGTGGTAAAAGACGTCTGTTTCTGTGTCCTCTCATGTTTTTGCTATACTTTTCTGTAAAGCCACGCCAACACCTAACTGATCATTGTGTCAGACTCCACACCCCCCCAACCAAAGATACCCCTGGCTGCGACCTAGTTAACCCCCCCTACAGAGATAGAGAGCTAATTGGAAATCCTGCTACTAATTAACCTTCTCCAGGCTAAAAGGTATTTATATCCGTCGCTTTTTGGTGGAGCAACGAGAAAAAAGGGAAGAGAGGTTGAGGAGGGGAGTTGAGGAGGGGTGAATGAGATAAATGTTGAGGAAGCAGGTGATAGAGGATGATGGTAGAAAATAGGCCCAAAAATGGGGACGTGAACCAAGTCAGAAAGCATTAATAATTCATTTCTAATTCCTTAAATTTGTGTCTGATGAAGGAGGGGCCATGAGCAAGCCAGTCCATTTCTGGCTTGCAAGACTTTCTGATGTCAGTTTTCTGCTCTCTGACTTTGCATTTACTTCATACAGTAGAATCAACCTGCAGCTCATTTGCTCCAAATAACGAGTTCCCTCTTTTCCAGAAGCTAAGAGAAAGACCATAACAAACAAGAATCTAGGTCAGTCAGATAAGGAGGCACCTTATCTTCTTTGCATGTAATTTATCTGAGTCAGAAAAACACAATACAATAAACAACAATAAACTTGCAGAAAAACTAACGAAAACAACAATGCTAACACAATTGTTTAGCCTTAAAGTGCAACTACTAAGTTAGATCACCTTATGAACTCAAGCATCTTGCTGGTGTTTTGCAGGATTATTAGCAGATGTTACTTGGCTTTTCCTCTTTTCCTCCTGTAAAGTTCTTTCTGACCCGCTTGGATAACTTGGAATCACGTAAGCATTGGTTCCAATAGCAAAACGAGTTGAAATGATTGAACATGCATGGATGCATGCTTATATATTTGTATTAGTAGTACAGGTTTTACAAAGTATACCTGTTCATTTTTCATTCGAATGTTCCCACTTCTAAATCCTCTCTATAGTTTATTACTCTTAGCATTGTGACTAGAAGACCCAGGCTAGTCACCTGTATATGTTTTATTGTGTTTAGGCAGTCATTTAATAAAGATGTTTTATTGCTTGATGTCAAACAGCAGAACAATCAATCATCACCTGTATTTGTAGAGTAGTTTTATGTGTCTCACAGTGTATAACCCAGTGTTTAACCTTTGCTGGACAAGCTGCTGCAAAAAATCAGGGCAGATTTTAAGAGTATTCCCACTTCTGCTGTCCCGCCGTCTAGACATCTGTGTTTCCACTCATCTGTGCTGCTCACACACGTCGGCTTTGATCTTGTTTTAGTGGCACACTCAGCTGAGCAAACCGGGCAAAACTGTTGGCACAAAGACAACTACGAGAGGCTCTTTCCAAGCAAACAGTTCTAAAGGCTCGCTGAGCGTAACTGGAACTGCTTCCCGAAAAACAACATACCTGTACCTCCAATGTCAGTTTTGCACAGCAGAAGGAAAAGCTGAAGTAATGTAACAGACACCTGCAGTTGGTAGACGAGACAAACTCACACTGTTCCACTGTTGCATATCGGCTCAAGAGACCCTGAGCTTCAATTTCTGTTTATTCTGTTTCAATTTTAATGATTTAATGATTTTCAGCTCCGAAGACCCCCCAATAGTCGTGGAGGTTACTGCTTTCTTTTTAGTGCACTGTCCGACACTTATACTTGTTCAGACTCTTGCTCAATCACTCTTTATGTGATGTTAAATACTTGCTCTCATATGGATGACGTGGTACAGGGATGGTACTGCAGTTTTTCTTGCAGTGATCAATACAGACGCTGCATTTTTGTTGTTAATCATGACACTCTTAAATTGTCAGCAGCAGTCAGTGTTGAGTGACATCATCGTAGTCCCCCTCCTCCTGGGAAGGTACCTAAAATATAAAAACAGTTCTATGAAAAATGATAAGCTGCACTTCCTAGGATTAGGACACAAAAAGAGAAGCTACACTCTCCCGTAGTTATAGGAACAGTGAAGGACGTCTAAAAGTGCCTAATGCACCCATGAGATTGATGAATCAGATTTGTTCATGCTAGGTACACAAGAAAGATGATTGATGCAGGTTTGACACAGTTCTGCAAGTGTGGATTAAATTTTGCAATGACAGTTGTGGCTACCACTTCTTTGCACAGGCACCAGTCGACCTGTCACCTCTAGGTGCACTTCATTCATCAGAAATGCAGCAGTTGGGCTGGACGGTGAACTGTTCAAGTAAAGAGTCAGAATGACCTCATCAGCCACATGGTCACTCTTTCTACCGCTTCTCTCCAGGTTTCTTCTGAGGTTCAGGCCATAATACGACCGCAGAGTCTGATCATACAAGATGAACTGATAACACATGGCAACAATCCGTCTTTCCTTCATTGTGCCCGCTATTGGCTGCAGTTGGACCCACAATTAAGATCAAATAAGTTCTGCGTCACCCCATTCAGAGTCAGTGGATGTCACCGCTGTTGACCCCTGTAATCTGAACCGGGGACCAGAGCGCGTCTTCTGCCAAAAACCAGTACTCCATCTTGTGAGTTTAATGACTATACTTCACATTGAAACAGCTGTAATGGATTTTCTTTGGCTGTGCTCTCTAGTAGGGGTGTGAAAAAATATCAATATGGCAATATATTGCAATACTTTGCCAACCTATTCAAACATTGTTTTGTCATATCCTTATATTGATTTTTTTTTTTAAAGATTTTGTGGCTCTAGTGGCCTTTATTCAGAGTGTAGAGAGAGAGAGGGGATGGGATTTGAACCTGCGACTGCTGCAGGAGGACTCTAGCCTCAGTACATGGCCCGCTTGCTTTAACCACCCAACAGCTTCTTTTATTGACTTATTAGGAAAAACATATTCCACGTTTTTCTCAGGTTGCGAATAAAATTACTTCTGCTCCTCCACTCCGATAGATACCAACCCATGTTTTTGAATAAGTTAACAAAGTAAAACACTTTGATATATCACAATGTTACAATAGGTATCGTATCGTGACACATGTATCGGGATACGTATCGTATCGTGAGATACTTGCCAATGCATATCCATAATACTCTCAACATAAAACCAGACAACATACCTCCTACTTAACTCACCTTTGCAAAGATGATGGAAAAGAACAGTTTAGTCTGAGTGTCCTGATACAAACCCCGTCCTTACATGACTGATGTTAACTAATGCACATAAAGACATTAAAACTAATTTATGACTTTCTACTGTATTTATGTGTAAGACTGTTTTATAACACATATTTTATTCAAAGCTGCTTGAAGTGCGCTGGATTTATTGTGTGGGATAAAAGTCTGTGGATGTGAGGGGGAGATGCTGCTGTATTATGAGAGGAGTGATAGTGACAGTCGGTGAGTCTCCCAGCCAGTGACTGAAGCTGCGTTCGGCAGCGGCAGAAGATACAGTAATATATGCGAGGGGGGAGGGCGCCGACAGGGAGGCAGAGATCTCAGGAGAGTAGGAGTCGAGGGAGGAGAAAGGGCACCGTTTCAGGTTTCTACCGTTGGCCATGCCACCTTTCTCTTCTCACTCCACCCCCCTCTTACAGACGCTGATGGGGGTCTGAGGAGGCTAAGGTTACCCGCCTGTCATCCCCCGCTGTCTCTGCTGTCTTTCATTTCTGCTCACATTTTCACTCACGCCACAAACCAACTCCGAGAGGGCTGCTGCTTAGATTTTAGCAGAACTTTTTCTGCTGAAACGCACGTTTCGGACACATCCCTCATCCACTAGCAGAACAAGCGAGATGGGGATTTCATCTGAAGCCCGCTGCGTCATTTCTCACCAGCAACAAAACAAAAATGTGTCAGGATGAGGCGGCAACAACAAAGCAGCGACACGAACAGCTCCGGGCTTTGCTTTGGGAGCCGAGGCAGCATCTATCTTTCATAAACACCAGAACATTGTGGGCCAAACTGGTTTGAAAAAGTGTTTGAGTGGCTCAGAAAAGTGACAAGGGCGGCTCGCACCTGACTCACAGTTTGAACAGAGTGCAGGGTCACCAGAGCAGTTGGTTTGCACCTCTGGAGGCCGATTGGGGAGTCTGCAGGCTCAAACAGCACGTTTCACGGTCTGTGCCCATAAAACAAAGTCTGCTGTTTTGGATTGCCGAGCAGCATGGACAGATGGTCTGGTGAGCCATTTTTAAACAGCACACGGTTCCAGCCAACTGATCTGGTAATATATTTCATAAAACATAAAAGGAAAATTCTGCACAATTATTTTGAGGAAGCAACCCTGTTCCTGCGGCTTTGAGGGATGGCTGTTTTTCCTCTTCTAAGATCTAGGATATATAAATGATATCATATATTGACGTGACTTTGTCTTTGGTTTGCAGTTTAAGACCCATGGACCCACATTCACACGGATCCATGCACCGTGGCCCGTCCTGTGCAGAGAGGCGGAGTTTCTCAAGATAAAAGTCCCCACCAAGGCGGTAAGATCTTAATACCCGCAGCAGTTGGTATTGTATTAACAAGCAGTGTACAGAGACTAAGGAGATGTTTGTTGGTTTATTTTTGTTGTCCCTGCGGTGAAAGACAAAGCAAGCCAAGCATGGTGGTGGAATAGCCACGGTTAAAGGTTGTTTCGGGACTTGGGCAGCCGGCTGTCATTGAGTCGATCTCAAGCTTCTCTTAAAAACAAAGTATTTTAAAGGCAAACGTGAGACCTTCCCTCCAGTAGTTTGGGCAAAGCTGAGTCTTGCAGCAGGGCAGTGATCTGTAGCACAGCAGGTCCTCCACATCAGAATACCTGAACAGTAAGAAAACCAGTCAGTGCGGTTCCATGCACATCTAAAAAAAGCTATTAGCAAGAATCCAGCTAAAGATTAAACTGGAATTTCCCAGAAATCCAAGTAAACATGCGCGAGAAGACAATCGATTATTGAGTGAGGTGCGTATGACTCCGCGATGCTAGGTGGCGTCACACGCACTTTTGCGTTGGCGTTTTTCCAGTTCCTTCTTTGTTGTTCATCTTTTTCTTCTCCTTTTCCTTCTTTTCTGTGTTGATATTTTGGTTTTCACAGTGTCGTCACTTCCTGAAGGGGTAGTCCCGGGGTGGTCAGTAGCTCGGCTAAGCGTGGGTTGGTAGACATGCCGGAATAACTCGGATTAGGACGCATTATCTGGCACTAACAGCTCGATCTCAAGAGCTTCCGTTCTGATCGACTACAGCTCGGCTTAGGTGTATACGTGGCTGTTAAAAATTAGATATTGGTCGAATTAAGGCAACAATTCCACCTTCTGTTAGTGCATGTAAATGTACTGACTGTTTTGAAATGGCCCAATTAAAGTCCAAAGACGTCTTAAATGCTGAGAAGAGTTCAGAAACTGAGACAGACGAAAGGTCCAGAATTCCTCCGCAACAATGTTAGACTCATGTAGTTATGCAGGAAATGACTGGTTCAAGTTGTCGCTGCTAAAGGTGCTAAATCATGGGGATACTTAGTATTACTCACATTTTTATTAAAAACATATAGTGGCAGAAAAAAGTTTGTTGTTGATATTCAGACTCACTACAATCAAATGATTGTTAGGATGTTTATGTACAAAAACAAGATTAAACGAGGGGGTACATGGCAATAAGAAGATACTTTGATTGGAGAAAATCAAAGGGTACAAACATCTAAATTCAGGAATCAGATGATTTTGAAACTGGCCGCTCTGTTAGGTACACCCGGTAAACCCAATAAAACGGGTGGTGAGTGTGTAACGTTGACGCTACGATATGACATTTAACCTGTGGGGAGATCACCTTGTTTGTCCGAACTGCCGTTGCAGAGTTATGAACTGAGAGAAGAAAGCGGGTTCGGGTCCAGGATGAGCACAGTGTGGAGGAAAGTGAAGCAGCCCTTCCAGCCCAAAGTATCCCATCAGGACCAGGGAAGCACCAAGTTCCTCTCTCACTGCTTCTCCAGGGACAAGCTCCACCTGTAAGACGCACATCCATCCACCCTTTCTGTCCATCCATCCATCCATCTATCCATCCATGATGCTGTTGAAAGGACCTCTTGTTACATATGACAAAAAAACAAACACTTTCACTTACTTAGAGGTCATCGAATAAACTCGATGTACATAATTCTTTGTACTTTTGGAATTCAGGTTGAAGTTTCTTGGGGAACAATACCCCCTCTTTTGTTTTTACACCCAAGAAGTCACCATCTGTACGTTGCAGATTTTCCGAGTCACTTCTGGACCTTTGATTCTTAGTTTTGAAATATCAAAAAGAATGTCTGTATTTTCAAACGTTGACGTATATTTTGAATAGTTTTTGGTCATATTGCGCCCTGCATGCTTTTTCATAGAGATTTGTTGCTCTGTCCATTAAATGAGAGCCGTATAAACCCGTGCTGTACGTAAAAGGTTAAATGCAGGGTTGGCAATACGAAAGCACGGCTTCTTCTCGGAACAGGGATTCCTTCTTCTTGCTTCTTGGATGTTAATATGCCGTTGACTCCTGAATTCGTGTTGGGAGTGAGCTACCGTCTCAAGACTGAGGGAAGAATGGACTGGGAGATGCTAGGGTGGGTGGGTGTGGCCACTGCAGTGGTACCGACTCCTCACCAGCCTCTTGTGCTGAAGAGAGAGTTGAGCATTCTCTTTTTACTGGTCAATCTTTGTTCCTACCTTCAACTAGGTAGTTGTAGTAGTAGTAGATCTGCTGCTCCACACTGAAAGGGGTTCACTGAGGTGGTCTGTGCAGCTGGTTAGGATGGATGGATTGATGGATGGATGGATGGATGGATGGATGGATGGATGGATGGATGGATGGATGGATGGATGGATGGATGGATGGATGGATGGATGGATGGATGGATGGATGGATGGATGTATGCATGGATGGATGGATGGATGGATGAATGGATGAATGGATGGGAGGATGGATGGATGGATGGATGGATGCATGGATGCATGCATGGATGGATGGATGGATGGATGGATGGATGGATGGATGGATGGGTGGATGGATGGATGCGTGGATGGATGGATGGATGGATGGATGGATGGATGGATGCATGGATGGATGGATTGGAGGAGGGATGGATGGATGGATGGATGGATGGATGGATGGGTGGATGGATGGATGGATAGATGGTTGGATGGATGGATGGGTGGATGGGTGGATGGATGGATGGATGGATGGATGGATGGATGGGTGGATGGATGGATGCGTGGATGGATGGATGGATGGATGGATGCATGGATGGATGGATTGGAGGAGGGATGGATGGATGGATGGATGGATGGATGGATGGATGGGTGGATGGATGGGTGGATGGATGAATGGATGGATGGTTGGATGGTTGTATGGATGGATGGATGGTATATAAGACCCCCCATTTCCCATCATTAGCATCATTGGCTGGTTGTGTTTCTTTCAGATACAACATCACGTCTAAAGACACATTCTTTGACAACGCCACGAGGGGCAGAATAGTAAGTATTTTTTTACCACCTTTATCTCTTCCTTCTTCATATCAGTTTTGATATTTTCAGTCTGAATGATCTGAATTCCCCCACAGGTGTACGAGATCCTGAGACGGACGGTGTGCGTGCGAACATGTCAGACTATAGGTGAGGATGCAGACACGACCAGCAGGAGGCGCCCCTGAGCCGCGGCCTCGCTCTGCTGCGTGTTTGAAACACGTCTGAAACACGTCTGAAACAATCGATTGTTTTTGTTACGTCCGGCATAAACTGCAGCAGCAGCAACAACATGCAACAGTACCAAGTAAACAGGTGGTAAAAGGACGTACAAGGTGGAGCACCAGTATTGTGGTTCAGGTGGAAACGCCGGCAGCAGCGGTTCCACCGCCACTGCGACCCAGATCCTTCTGCTATGCTCTCGAGTGGTTCGAAGGTAGGGGCTGTACAACTGGAGCACGCAGCCAAACACGTCCAACCGGGCCCGGGGCTGCTTTTACTTCTTACACCCCTTTTCCACCAAACCAGTTCCAAACTGGCTGGTTCTGGGCCAGTGCTGAGTTTGGAACTGGGCTTTCTGTTTCCACGGATAAAGAACTAGCTCCACGCCAGAAAAAGTGGGAAAGAGGAAAGAACCGCTTATGTAAGCGGAGGGGGCGGAGTCCGGAGTTGGGGCGGAGACCATCGGCAAAAGCAAGACTACGAGACGGCGACATTTTCAAATAAGCGACCAATTAATCTGGATGCAGCAAAGCAGCAGTGGTCTGAGGAGGAGACAACCTGTCTTTTAGCAATATGGTCCACGGAGGGTGCTACGTGGACCAAGTCTGTATTAGAGCAAATACGTTGTTGCTTCAACTTTCGCGCAAATGCAGCAATGTAATGACGTGCCCCCCCTCAGCACCCGAGCTATGGAAAAACAAACCGGTTCTCAGCTGGTTCGCAAGTTGAACGAGTTGTGAACCAGCACCAGCACTGGCCCAGAACCAGCTCTGGAACCGGTTTGGTGGAAAAGGGGTATTAGAGAGACTTCTGGTTGCCTGGACGGCGCTCGTTAGGAAGCCCAAAACAAGGGTAGACGGTCCTCCTTCAGTTTAGACTTCATCCTAGGACCAGGCCCTGGAAGGTCACTGCCCCCCATGTCTCAAACACACTCTCCATCCATTTGAATCAGGTGTGTTAAAGCAAGTAACCATGTAAAACATGCAGGATGCTGGCCCCTGAGGACAGAAATGATATGGTTCAGATTTGAGATGGTCATGGCTGGTACGTCACATGTCACATGACTCTTCTATCACATTCATGACTTGAACAGAATCGGATCAGAACTTGTGTAAAGCTTAACTGAAGAGGCAGAAACGAGCCTCTTGTCAACCTCTGCCCCCTCCCTCGTCCCTCTGACAGCATTGCCTCGCTTCGCTTCTGTAGTCTGTCATCTGAACTCTGAACTTGGTGTTTTTGTCTCCGGGGGACTGTGTGGTGACATCACCACTGCAGCTAGTTCAGACATTGCCCACACGAGGGGGGGGGGGATTCTGTGACAGTCGTGGCAACACTTAAGTCCTGTTTGTTCCCAGAAAAACAGCTCCTTCAACCTCCCGTGTCCTCTTGGTCACGTCAGCAGCAGCGCCGGCTGTCTTTGATGCTTGTGAGCAAAACTGCACAATATCTTTCAAGGAAATGTCGTCTGTGTCAGCAGAGATCCACCACTGTTGGTGTGAGAGTAGTTGTATCGTTCCCGTTCGACCCCCGTTCACCGACTGAAGTGCATATTTGTACAATTAAACGAGCTGCAGATACAGATACAGCGTGCCGCTGATGTCATGCGGCCCATAGGGGCCCAGTTCGTGTCCAGTGTCCACCATATGTCTGGTTGGCCGGGACGCCGCAGCAGACGGTCCCAGCCAGCGGGTACTGACGGAGCTGCAGGGGGGGGCCGGGACAGAAGAGAAAGTTCTGTCCCTGCAACCTCTCCTTCCTCTTCCCCCTTCACTCTCAATACAGAGGAACAGAAACATTGAAACACACACTCACACAGACTCACTCATGCACACGCACACCGTTGCGTTGTTCCATCTCCTCCACAAGTGGGTCACACGTCCTGGGTCAGACTGAGACTGAGGCGGGGCACCTCTGGGAGTCCCGGTTGGTTCTGGCTGATTGAGCGAATGTTCATGCATCTCGGACATATTCGTGTGTGTGTGTATATGTGTGTGTGTGTGTATATATGTGTGTATATGTGTGTGTGCGTGTTAGCACAGCTAATCACTGCAAAGACCCCCTTTTGAGGTGCTGATAATTAATAGATTGAGTTGTTTATGTCATCTGATGCATCACTGACCATCCTGATATTGAGTGGACAGCCCCCCCCTACCATCTGGTACAGTAGGACACCACGTGGTCCCACCTTCTGGTGGTTGGAAAAGTTCATGAACTTACCTGAATGTTGAAAAAACAGCTCTTTTGCCCTCTGCAGCACTTTCAAACCCATTATTTGCTCAACTGCTTTAAAAGTGTAATGTTCAGCTGCTCTGTCCCCGTCTCTTCCAGGCATCAGCACGTTGATCGCTAAGGGAGTGTACGACGCTGCCTTCCCTCTTCACGACGTGAGTCTGAGTTACAACCTCCTTTTGCTGGATCAGAAGTTTTAGTATTAGTATTTCAGTGACTCCCTTTCATGTGCGTGGCCCTGCGCTCTTGTGTTTCACGCTCTGGTCTTGTCTCGTCTCCAGGGCGACTTCAAGGTCCTGGGACACCTGGAGGAGCGGAACGACAGACAGGTGCACTTCCTCACCTACCTTCCTCTGTCTTTGGACTAATCCTCCTCCTCCTCCTCCTCCTCCTCCTCCTCCTCCTCCTCCTCCTCCTCCTCCTCCTCCTCCTCCTCCTCCTCCTCCTCCTCCTCCTCCACCTCCACCTCCATCTCTTCCATCTGTCTTCCCCGTAAAGTCCACAAGCAAGTGACAGTGGTCTGGGCTGATCTGGGGCAGACGGGGAGGTGGGATTTGCTCCTCACCTGAAGAACGACCGTAGCCAATGTTTGAACCTCAAAAACATGGGAGAGAAAGCAGATTTGCACTTCTCTCTTCCATCTTCCCATCTGTCTGACACGTGAACAGATTGGACGAAATATTGTGCACCGGGGGAGCTGTTCTGGGGGACAGAGACGAGAATATAGAGCTGCAGAATAATGTCCCACTAACGTTTCAGGCGGTGCTGAAGGGCAGACCCGACTAGCTAACCCAGAACACATCGTCTTCCTCCTCTCCGAGTGTGGTGCACAAGTCTTCAGGATGAAGCTACTTGCAGCAGCTCCGCAGCTTCATCCGCTGAGGTTTACTTCAGCCAATCACAGCGTTCCTGCCTCCAGATCAGCTGGGCCTCTGAGAACGGCTCTGGACTTACAACATGACAACATCCTCCCACACCGGCTCTGAATCTGCTTCTCTCTGTGTGCTTGCAGCTCCTGCACGAAGAGTGGGCCCGATACTCGGCCTTCTACAAGTACCAGCCCATTGATCTGGTTAGGTAATGTGACCGCGCTGAGCAATGCCCTCCGAGCCCCCAGCGGGCGTCTCGCTAGACGTCTTTCAGTCTTTATTGCCTCATGAGGTGCACGCTTTCCTCTAGTAACCGCCAACAAGCCTCTGCAGCATATTTTAGTCGTGACATAGACTGAAACCAGTGCGTGGCCCGGTTGGTAGGCCAGACTCGAATGGCATGTGACTTCGGTCGTTCTGACCCATGCTGGTCAAGCTGAGCATTGGGTAGCCAACTTCAACTTCGAAGGGTCCTTAAATGGCCCGCAGTAGAAGACTCGGTTGCTCGGTTAGAAGCCGGTGAGCTGGATACAGTCGACCTGGAGACCTTCGTTTAGCCCAGACGAGCAGCCTTCAACCGGGTTCAAACTGTGCTTTTTATTGTTCATTAGCTAAGATTTACACCCAAATCTCTCTGGGCCAACAAGAAGCTAGTTCATGGATGCCCAAGGATGTCCAAGGATGTCCATGGATGTTCAGGGATGTCCAAGGATGTCCAGGGATGTCCAGGAATGTCCAAGGATGTCCAAGGATGTCTATGGATGTTCAGGGATGTCCAAGGATGTCCATGGATGTTCAGGGATGTCCAAGGATGTCCAAGGATGTCCATGGATGTCCATCGATGTCCAGTTCTGGTCCTTGAGGGCCTCTGTCTCTCTGCTTCAGCACATCCGAGTCAGATGGATGGATCAGACTTGTGTCATGCAGTTTTGCAGGAGTCCGTTGAAGACATATTCCTCTGAATCAGTAGTGCTGAAGCAAAGAAACAGCTGAAACCTGCGGGACAGCGTCCCTCGAGGACTGGAACTGGACGTCTCTGACCTACAGGTTTTACCTGGATCACGAAGGTCATAGAGAGAGAAAGTTCAGTGTGGTTGCATGATGCTAGAAAAATTGTATTATTGTACTGAAACTGTTTACATTAGTTGTTTAAAATGCGGTGTAGCAGGGCTAGTGCTACGGGGGTCAACCGACAGGACAGAGGACACAGGTTTTCGTGTAGGAACTCGTTTATTCACTCCTTCACTGCAGACACACATCCACCAGCACCTTCAGCAGAGACCTCTGGCTGGTGTGCAGCCACTTCTTATGAAGGCAGGCAGGGTGGAGAGGTTGATGGGGCACACCTGTGCCCAATCACCTGAGTGGCTGCACCTCCACCCTGCCACATGCGGTAAACCTGTTCGACCAACTGAAATCATTAGTTTTCTCCGATGATCTTGTTGTCTTGGCTCCTTTCTCAGTAACCTGAAGAGTCTGTAAAACTTTGACCATTAGTTTGGTTTCCGAAGCTGAAAAGCTCTTCTTCAGTCCAGGTTGTTCTGACCACGTCAGAGTTCAGTCGGACCTTCTCCACCCAGCTTTCGTACGTGCACAGAGAATAGATACCCGCTTGTGACCCATAGGCGTGAGAGACGCTGGTGTTTCATGCTCCAGTGTTTCCGGAGCATAAAACACCGGAGCTTCCGGTGTTTCGGGTGGTGACCCGCTCATTTAGAGTGGCAATGAAAACCGGTAGGGTGCATAGAGGAGATAAAAACCAGAGCAGGGACAGGAACATGGTGAAAACGCTGAGTTTGCTGCCTCTCACTTTCCCATGTCTAACCTTTGACCCGCAGGAAGTACTTTGGGGAGAAAATCGGCCTGTACTTCGCCTGGCTCGGCGTTTACACCCAGCTGCTCATCCCGGCCTCCATCGTGGGGATCATCGTGTTCGGCTATGGGGTGGCCACCGTGGACACCAACCTACCCAGGTGCGTGCCTGCGGGGCGCCGCGTCGGACGCATCAGGCGCACCCCGTTGCAGACTAACGTTGGAAGAAATCCGTCCACAAATCTCTCATTTCAGTCGGTAGAAAGTGAGCAGGAAAGCATGGTTGCCAGGATGCAGAACATCTCCATCCACTCACATTCTTACACCCACACCCACCCACACACACACTAGACGGGGATTGCCCGGTACCTGCTGCAGCGGGCTGTAGTCACGGCCGTGTGGGAGGAACACCGGAGGCTGTATTTGCTGTTTGGGTCCAGCCCCAAACACATATTATATTTTTTTATTATAATATATACATATATATATATTAAAATATATATATATATATATATATATATATATATATATATATATATATATATATATATATATATATATATAATATATAATTAATTATTATTAATACTATTATTTACTATTATTACACGCTATTATTTACTGTATGATGTTGAACTGAAAAAAAAAAAAAGAAAAAAAAAATATATACATATGTATGTCTGACTTCTCTCCCACGGCAGCTTGGAGATGTGCAACGAGCACCTCAACTTCACCATGTGTCCCCTGTGTGACGGCGCCTGCGACTTCTGGCACCTGAGCACGGCCTGCGGCACCGCCAGGGCCTCGCACCTCTTCGATAACCCCGCCACCGTCTTCTTCGCCATCTTCATGTCCCTCTGGGGTGAGGTCACGCGTTGTTTCCCATGTGCTCTGCTGCAAGGTCACGTTATTTCTCCTGAAGCTTCCAGGGAACATGGGTGCGAGCGGGCGCCGCTGAAAAATGAAAGGACTGGCCCACATCTGTTTTGACGGGCTCCGGAGGTTTGACTGATGATCACAATGAATATCTGGAGCTTCTGTTCTTGCTGACAGACCCAGTTGATGTGTTTTTAGGACAGCAGAGGGACAGAATACCCAAAAAGTTCTGCTTTTGCTGCATTTTGGAGAATAAAACCTCTGAATTTAGCACTTAGCAATTCAGCACCTCCAGAATCCAGGTGATTTCAGGTGATTGAGAGGAGGCTGTATGATATTTGGTGTTTGGGTCCAGCCCCAAACACTGAAAACTTCTGGAATATTTCGATTTCAACAATTTTGTAGCCCATTTGATAAAAACTCATACAATCCCAATACTTTCCAATACTTTTCTTTTTCAGTGGCGGATATTTTTTGGATGAACTGAACAAAAAAAAAAAAAAAAAAAAAAAAAAAAAAAAAAAAAAAAATTAATTTGGGTCATGTGCAATTTAAAAAAAAAAACAACATATTTGTATGACTCTTTTTAAGCAAGAGAAGTTCTAGTTTTAAACCTCCTTTTTTTGTTAAAGGATGTTTTATTCATTAAAATCAAATCAATATTTACTTATTTAATAGGTGATTTGGGTTTTTTTAATTGGCTTTAGCCTGAAAAGCACTTTAGTCAACACAGGCTGTTGTAAATGTGTTATAGAAATAAACTAAACTTTAGTAGAAGGTCACATGCATGTGGAACTTCTCCGTCCGCCACTGTTCCCAACAGACACACGTGTGTGCAGACATGCACAGGGAGGGAGATCAATAACACTTAGAGGTCTTTTTCACCTCCATATCCACAGAAACTGCAGGTTGGTTCTCTGCTGGGTGTCACAGTCTCTCCGTCTGCTGGAGTGACTCCGGTTCTTTGACAAGGAAACGCTGTGATGTATAACATCTGAACCTGTAAAACGATAGAACCAGGGGAGGGCAGGGAGGTGGAGAAACGGCCGAGCATTGGAACCTCTGCAACACAGCAGGTCTTGTTGCGTGTTTTCAGCAACCGAGAGCACTCTGGGACGCTTTATTCAGCCAACGGGAGACATGATGCATGTGAGGAGTGAAGACCGGGCCGAGCGGTCCGAACTCACAGAGGAGCCGTTGGAGCCCAGACTGCTGACGCCCCTGTTGCTGCCGTCAGCAGAAAGGAACCAGAACACGTATTGTTCTGCTTCCTGCAGTAAAGCGCCAGAGGGCCGGAGGGCCGGAGGGCCCACTGTGACCTAGTCCACCATTTCTACTGCTTGTAATGAACACGTGAGCATCGTAGGAGGGTGTTTTCTGAAGGACTTCTTAGCGGTCACTAATTCATGTGGGGGTTCAGGTGCTTGGCAGTTTTTTTCATTGTGGACTAAATATAATCAGGTCAGCTGCAGTTGTGGGTTTTAGAAGGTCAGGCTGCTGCCACGGGGCGTCTGACCGGCCATTACCTCCAGGGACGGGCTCTGCTCCCCCTCCGGCACCAGTGTGTTGATGCCCGTGTGTGTGTGATGAAGATGCTGATCTCTGGTCCTGCTTGTTGTTGCCTCTGTGCAGCCGTGCTGTTCCTGGAGCACTGGAAGCGCCGCCAGATCAGTCTAAGCTTCAGCTGGGACCTGACCGGCATCGAGGAGGACGAGGTACAAAAACAGCTCACACGTGTGCACACGCACCCCCCCCCCTCACGCTCAGTTTGTTATGGTGATTGATATCATCTTTTATATTATGCATGTAAATATATGTGCAGATACACACTAATACTCTCTCTCCCCTCAGGAGCACCCCCGACCGAGGTATGAGACCATCCTCCTCCAGAAAAAACAGAAGAAGCAGAAGAATACGAAAAAGAAGAAAAAGAACGAGGTAGGAGGATGAAACTTTCTGGCGGTCGTATGTTGGTCGGGGCTGTCGACATCCAGCAGGAAGTTCTGCTCACTGATCGTGTTTCCCTCCACCCGGGACCGGTTCTTTCTCCCGCTGCTGTCGCAGATATTAGCATGAGGAGAGCGATGCAGATTCGGAGTGTAAACTGGGTCAGTCACACTGGGTCAGCCCACGTACTGGCAGATCCCGCCAGCCTCGTCCCACAGATGCTTTTCTCCTCTTGTCTTACACGCGTGCCATTCGTCTCAGAGAAGCGTTCCCTCCATCCTCTCCGCTCAGCCGGCCGGTGGGCTGACGGGGGGGCAGGTGAACGTCTGGCTCCGTTGGAACAGCCTGGGATCTTCATTTCTATTTTACATGATTCAATTCAATTCCATTTATTTGTATAACATCAAATCATAACCAGTCAAAAAGTGATCAGATATCACACATCATAAAATAATGTATAAAAACACAAGCATCAGAAAACATCAGCATCGGAGAAACGGAAGAAGAGCAAAACATCCCAAAAACACAGTAACATCAGGCTAGCTGACTCTAAGCAGAGGAGTTTTCATAGAGGAAGGTCTTAAGCCGACTCTTAAAGGCAGAGAGTGTTTCCGCCTCTCGGACCAAGACTGGAAGATTATTCCAGAGGTTAAGGGCCTAAATTTGAAGCTCTGCCTCCCATTCTGCTTTTGGAGACTGTAGGAATCAGAAGTAATCTTGCATTCTTTGAGCGCAGAGATCTAGCATGATAGTAGGGAACTATGAGTTCTTTGAGGGAAGATGGGGCCTGACCAGTCAGGACTTTATAGGTGAGGAGGAGGACTTTAAACTCTATTCTGGCTTTTACAGGGAGTCAGTGTAAGGAGGCTAATATTGGGGGGATATGGTCTCTTTTCCTAGTTCTTGTTAGCACACGAGCGGCGGCATCCTGAACCAGCTGGAGAGACTTTAGCGTCTTGCTGGTACAGCCTGACAAGGAGTCACAGTAATCTAACCTTGAGGTGATGAATAGTTGTCCGGTCTGTCTCTGATTGGACTGAACTCAACGCATGAACATCGACGTGCTTAAATGCACAGGACGATCTACGTGATGTGTTTTACACCGCGTGGGTTTGCCGTACTAACCAATACTGAACCGTGTTTAAACATCTGGTATGTCCCGTGTGGGCACATGTTTCAGCTGGGTCATGGGTGATATCAGTGCCTTGTTTCTGGTCCCCTGCTGACGGCGTGAGGGAGGAGACACGACAGCCTTTAGGTGTTTGAAGTCCCTGCCACTTTTTCACTAGTACCTACTCAGCTCGGCTCGGCTCGGCTCGCCTCCAATCGGTTTGGTTCTTTCCCACTAGGGGTCTAACGTGCCGAGTAGATACTTTTTCTGTATCTATTCTGCTGAGGTTCTAAGCGGCTGAGTCGGCTGTATCTGACGTCATCACACTACAGGCCACCGATTGGTCGGGGTTTGGAGTCAGACGTCTGAGTCAGGATGTGACATCAGCGAAAGAGCGACCAGCAATGGCAGCACAAAAGTCTGTTCTGGTCCAACTCTGAGGTGCAGATGTTCATAAACCTGGTGGCTGAAGAGAGAAGCAGCGCCGAGATGAACTAAAGAAATTAATAAGCGTCGCCGCTTGAATCTTCTCTCAATCTCATTTTTTAACTTGATATGGAACACAAGCCACAGACCCAGCAGCACATCTATCATCTCCTCCAGGTTCTACATCTTTAGTGTTGTTGTCTTCATCGTTTAGATCACACAATCAAATACGTCACAGCAGCTTCACTCCAACCTCCTACTTCTGATCCAGGTGCTGAATTGTTATGGAAATGAAACCAGACCAAGTTGAGCTGAGTAGAGCCTAGTAGGTGCTGGTGGAAAAGTGCCATTAGTCGCCAACTTGTTGAGGCGTCTCCCCCGGTTACAGACATCTGCCCGTCCTCCTCGGCTGCTTCCTGTCTACACGTGTTGGGTCTGAAACAGGATTGAGCATCGCGGTGCAGCACGGCAGAAGTTTAGCAGTTCTGATGCACGATTTACGATGCACGATGTTCGACATCAAAAGACTGCGATTACATTGAACTTGAACGCGTGGACACATGAGGCGACGGAGAAGCTGGTCGGGGACAGCATGTCCTCCTTATGTCTACACAGGGACACGTTTACACAAACCAAACTGGGACACGGGCCGTCTGGGACTTGCTGCCGGAGCCGAACCGAGTTCCTCGTCGCTCTGGAGCTTGTTTACATGCAGTAACCCCCAGGGGTTTACTCTGGTGTTTGTTGGTTCTCCTCATCTTCTGGGAGAGAACACGGTCCTGCGGGGGAGGGGGGCGTAGTAACGAGGCAGGACGGCCTTTCTGGGCTCCTGATTGGCCTCGGGGTGCACGCCCGCCGATAGGGGGGGACAAACGGGTCTGTTGTCCCGGGCCCAGGGTAGGGGGGGGCCCAGAACTGGGCCCTCATTCAAATTTTTTTTTTAATTTATTTTTTTTTTTTAGTTCTCATTAAATTATGGAATCGTTTTTCAAAATGTTTCAAAATATGCCTATTTGTGGAAAAAATATGTAGTATTTGAGTTACATAAAAGCTTGTTATTTGTTTTCTTCCTAATGGATACTATCATTTAATTCAACCATTAGAATGGTCAAAATGTCCGGTCAGCACAAGTCCGGTGCTCAGAAAAGAAGAGAAAAGAGAAGAAGAAAATAGAGGCCTCATAGATTCTCTACACAAATATTTTAAAAAGGTGGTGACGGTGAAGCTGGAATTAATAAAGTCAGCGTAGAGCAAGGTAAGAAACAGCAGCCAACGTTTACCAACCTTGTAACTTAACCTAACTGGCTAGCTCTAATGTTAACGTCCATTAGCTTGTATAAAAACCTGAAGAACAGAGGGAGAGGAGAGGGAGAGGGAGAAGGAGAGATCCGGGCGCAGGGGGGGCAATCTTAGATTATTTTGTCCGGGGCCCCGGCAAGACTGTCAGCTGGCCTGTCGGGGTGCACTGAACACGATGGAGGGAACTCCATGCAAAGTCCTCATGAGGGTGGCTGTACAAGTCCATGTGTGTGTGTGTGTGTGTGTGTTTTCTGTCTGTGTGTGTGTGTGTGTGTGTGTGTGTGTGTGTGTGTGTGTGTGTGTGTGTGTGTGTGTGTGTGTGTGTGTGTGTGTGTAACATGTCCCTCTGTCCTGCAGCCAGAGAAGCAGGAGGACGGGCCGGTGACAGGGAAGGACAGATGGAGACAGACACTACTGTCTGCCATGGCTGCAGGCATGCCGGTAACCCCATCCCTCCTCTCCTTCACATCTCCTCTTCCTCTCCCTTTTCACTTCCTTTTCCTCTTCCCTTCTTCCCCATTTTCTCCTCCTCCTCCTCCTCCTCCCTCCTTTCGTCTCCTGCAGGCTGTCGTCTATCTGTTCTCCTCTTCCCGTCCCGTCCTCCGGCTGCTCCACCTCCAGCTCTTCAGGTGTCGGTGCGTCTAACCTCGCTCAGGCGGCTGCAGCAAACCCCCGTCCACACGCCACAGACCGTCCTTCCATCACGGTTGTTTGATATCTTAAAACGTGGATTAAACTCCACGCCTGCAGCTAGAAAGCCCTTTTTTTTGACACTTCGAATCATGTCTCGTGACAGCCTTGTATTCGGAGTCTTTCGAGAAGTAAAGGCGATGAAAGTCCAGAGCTTCTTTAACGTCTGCAGTGGATTTCTGTTTCCGTTAGTCAGCTGTCTCAGTGGAGACTTCCAGCGCTTTCTTGTTGATAAAACCCCGACATAACAGACAGCTGATGGTAATTAGATGTATCGGCCCCTGTGGGCCCCTTCTCCTGGATAGTGTTTAGAGGTGAGGGAACATAGAACATGCACATCCTCTGTGCACAGTCACACAGAAATACTGGATACAGCTAAAGTTATGTGTCCTTTCAGCATGAACCCGCTAATGTGGAGTATTTTGAATGAACTCAGCATCCTGTGCCCAATCCAGCTGTCCTTATGACCGTTTAAGAGCCAGGGATGTGTTAATCCACCGCTGGAAATAGTCCCGACCAACCAAACCGGATCAGTGCAGAGGCGTGCAGGCGTGGAGGCTTCGGCGCCGCCGTCTCTACCAAAGGTTTACACTCGACTCATTAGAAGAATTTCAGACGGATGTCAGAGTTGTTACCAGTTAATTTAATCAATTACAACCGTCTCGATTCTTGTTTTGAGGAAATAATGTGAATTTCCTGTTCGGTTTGTATCAAAACGCCTGCTTTTCTCCGCCCACCGCTCTGGCAGGATTCATGAAAATTGTCCGTCATGGGTAAAAATTTAGAGAGATTTTATGAAGAGCGATGCCTGGAAACACGAGCACAATAACTCAAAGACGCACGAACACAAACCTACAGAGAAGCTCGGAAACGTGGAGGCATGGTGGAAGCCAGAGGGAGGGCGGATGAGTGGGAGAGATGCATGCTGGGCAGGAAGCCAGGGGTAAGTTTAGTGACCGTCACTATGGCGACACAGAACTCCCCCTCACCCACTTGAACCGCCGAGGTTGTTACCTGAAACGTGCCGGAAGTTCAGATCTAGAGAATCCTGGAGTCAGCGCACGGAAACGGTGGAAGGGCAGCGAGCCGGAGGTCGGCGAGGAAGCCGGAGGTCGGCGGGCGAACCGCACGATCTGGCGTCCACAGCTTTATTAGCCGAGGCCATATTTTATCTGCAGTGACAGACAAGGTGCTGTCAGAACCTGTTAACTCATCCGCCCAAGCGGGGCACGTCTGCACTAACAGCATGAGGCACGCCGTGCAACAAGTGTTTATTATTTCTTTTCCAACAGCTGACGTGGGGAAAGCTCAGAAAGACCTGCTATTATGAGTTATTTATAAGCCAGTCATTATTTGTCTGACCGATCCTCAGGTGTGGGGAGGCTGTGAGCGTGAAGAACAGTTCACATGTTCTGATATCGGGTCACAGCACATTAGCTTCTGCCACTGTGGATTTGTCGCTGCAAGTGTCAGGCGTCACGCGTATGTGCTTTCAGTCGGTGAGAATGTACGTCCGTGTTTTTAAAACTGGATTTGCAAATCTCCCGGTCGATAGTCAGCCCCAAAAAAGGTGATTTAAGAGGCTCATTTAAAGGGGACCTATTATGGCATCTAATACCTATTTTCAACAGGCCTTGAATGTCTTAAAAACAAGCTTTTGATTGTTTTTGCTAAATAAATTAGAAATTCAGCCTCTGAGCCATGTCTTTATCTTCCCATTCTCTAACCTCATTATCTATGCAGGATTCTGAGTGGGTGGGGCTATGATAATGAGGCTCTGTGCTGATTGGCTGCCTGAATGACGCGATACACCGCTACGGAAAAATGACGGAAGCTCCGGCCGGTGGAGTTAGTTGTGGGCGTGGTTTCACACATATGAGGCGAAACTATGTAAATCGCATTTTCGTTATTTAACGACGGGAGCAGAATCTGAACGGCTCGTAGATCCACATCACACTGGTCGGCTCATCCGGGCGGCTGTACAGACACTGCAGAATTTTGTTGCTTTCCTCCTTCTCTGAGTTGGCAGGCTGAGGGGAGACCACTTTATATATGTTAAAGCAAGAGAAAACCTGTTTTTCATAATAGGTCGCTCTGCATAGAAGTACCTGTTGTGACCACATGGGGGCAGCAGCACACGAGAGCGCTCAGACCCGGTCGGAACAAATGGCACTTTTCCACAAGCACCTACTCAGCTCTACAATCTCAACTCGGCCTGGTTTCTTTTCCATAACAATTCAGCACCTGGAGCAGAAGTAGGAGGTTGGAGTGAAGCTGCTGTGACGTATTTGATTGTGTATCTAAACGAAGAAGACAACAACACTAAAGATGTAGAACCAGGAGGAGATGATAGATGTGCTGCTGGGTCTGTGGTTTGTGTTCCATATCAAGTTAAAAAATGAGAGTGAGAGAAGCTTCAAGCGGCGACGCTTTTTAATTTATTTAGTTCATCTCGGCGCTGCTGAAAAGTCAGCTTGAGCCGCGAGCAGCTATGAAGAGACAGAGCTCCTGGTAGATCTGGTTGTTCCTAATCGCCCGTCTAGATCCCTTTTTAATTCTCTCCTCAACCACCAGGTTTATGAACATCTGCACCTC
Organism: Cololabis saira; assembly: GCF_033807715.1. Lineage (NCBI taxonomy): Eukaryota > Metazoa > Chordata > Actinopteri > Beloniformes > Belonidae > Cololabis > Cololabis saira. The sequence goes on from NC_084609.1 coordinate 26,334,323, forward strand.
AGAGTTGGATCATGAAACAGACTTTTGCTGCCATTGCTGGTAGAATAAAATGAACAAGAAGCCGCCGTCAGAGTCTCTTTCACTGATTTCCTCCTCCTGACTCAGACGTCTGACTCCAACCCCCCGACCAATCGGTGGCCTGTAGTGTGATGATGTCAGATACGGCCGACTCAGCCGCTTAGAACCTCAGCAGAATAGTTACAGAAAAAGTATTTACTCGGCACGTTTAGACCCCTAGTGGAAAAGAACCAAACCGAGTGGAGTCGAGTCGAAGCTGAGTAGATACTAGTGGAAAAGTGCCAAAAGTTTCCCTCTAGTGAAACGTGCAGAACCGTCCCCACTCAGATCTGTACGCCCCCCTGTGGCAGGAAGTAGCACTGCTACATAATCTGGCTTTAAAACCAATCTCCAGGTTTGCAAGGGATTGTTTTTTGTTTTTTTTTTCCTACGGAGAGAGTGATGGAGACTGCAGATGAACATCTCTGTTGGAGACAACAGACAAATAACTTGTCCAGTGATGAGCCAGCCATCTTTATTCATTTCAAGTAATCAATGCAGCAATTAGGACAATTCCTCATTAGTTTCCTGCTGATAGAGTGTTTGGGATCAGCTCAGGGAGGGAATGATTGGTACTGGGGGGAAATAAAAATGGTGAGTGGGTCTCCTTGCTGGGCTTTCCTCGGTGGATTCTAGAAGCCAAATATAACACCTGACCCACTTCCTGCCGCCCCCGCTGATGGCTGCCCCGGCCAGCAACACCCAGACTGTCACTCCGAGGGTCTGCTACGTCCGTCCGTTTGTCAGCCTGTGTTTGTGAACGCGGGAGCGCGTCTCGCAAAGAGCCCCTTTAGAAATGCAAATTCAAGAGAAGAGCACACAGAAGAGTCGTGATGCTTCATTCACTTGGAAACAAGGGAATAAAGACTCTTTCTAGCATTTGCTACAGTCGTGCCGAGCGTGTGCAGCTTCACACTATTAGGTCTGAACAACAAAGCATTACAATATGCAACCTTGTGAACAGGAAAACAAACCTTCTGGCACGTTAACGATTTTAAGGCATCCGAGAAAATTGTTGAGTCCTTACCAGGTTTCAAAATTAGCTAAATGCAGTCTCAGATGAAAAACACACAAGATATTACATCATGCTGTTATTTATTGGACTAAAACTGAGTCAAAATGCCAAAGTGATGAGAAACAGGTGCAGCCTGCAGCCTGCAGACTCCAACCTGCTTCCACGGCTGCTGAGATGGACAGTCGAAGCTCGGCGTCGCTGATCAAATGATCTTGACAAATAAGAGCATTTCTATAAAAGCGTGCTGGTCTGGAGCACTCAAGTGTGTGTTAACACAAGGCCAAGTAGGAAAGACATCAGCAGAAGAGAAGCAATCACTGCGTCACATTAACCTGGACATGGTTTTAAGACCATTTAAAAATAACTTTGCAGACGTGGAAAACATTCAAGGAGCGTTTGCTCCGACGCGAGACACAAAACTAAGGCGCTACAAGGTTTTGTTAGCACAACAAGCATCAAACTTTGCATGATTATGAGAGTGTGGTTGCCAAGAGTGTGGTGCATTAGCTAGATTTGCCAGACGAAAGCTCCTTTCCTGAAAAGGAAACGGCAGCGCAGCTTTGCAGAGTTGGATCTGAGCAAACACTTGTGGAGCCACGAGACCCTGGTGGGGAAATGTGGCCATGAAGCAGCTGTGTTTGTGTTTCGACTGAGATATGCTGTTTTTTTCTTATATTTTGAGAGACATTTATTTTACAGAAGGGCAGGAGTCTTGAAACCTTTTCAATTCATTCGATTTTAGGGGGAATGTGATGAACAAAGATAGAGTACATCATGATTTAAATAAACATTGCAAAAGTGCTGTTTGTTTATTTTCAAAGCCATCGGAGACATCATGTCAGCATGAAAATATTTACTTTCCTCTCATCCCCTTCTGTGGGTATCGAAGCCAAATTCTGCATTGATTAGAAGATGTGATGGTGTGATGAGGTATTCATGTCTGTGTGGAACCTGCGCAGCTCTTATTGGAGGCTGTACCCTGCAAACATATCCACTAGATGGCGCTGCTGCACCGGTCAACACACAACTATCCTCACATTGTTTTCTGTCTCAGGCTGAACTTGTTCACGAATGAATGTGTGTGATCAGTGTGTGTGATCGATGTGTGTGATCAGTGGAGTAAAGGAAGCCAGATCTCTTTTTACTGAGCTTTCGCTGTGACTTGATGCAAGTGTATCAGCTTTTCTCTTTTTCTTCAGAAAACAAGAATCTGAGGGATGTTTCTTCTTCTTCTTAATCTTTTATAACACATTTTTTCTTTTAGTTGACTTCTGTGTGAAATTGTCTAATTTTTATTCATTTGTTCCTTTATCTTTGCTATTAAGAATCAAAATACAGTTTTAAAATGTCTGTGATGACTAATACAGTCATTTTTATTACAGTTAGGAAGACCATGTACTGCGTTAGTTAAATGTGAACATTTTTTATCAAGAAACAAATTATGTGAACCCCCCACCAAATGATAATTTCTGCATAAATCTACCCGTCTACCGGTTAAGTCTTCACATTAATAGTACTTTAGTGTAAAATATGAAAGTCATATCTGTCGTCCTGATGTGTTTTTTTTTTTTTTACATTCCCCAAAGTGTCAAAATACTTTTTAATCTCAACTTTTTAAGGAACAGCATTCAGGATTTTTTTTACATTTTAAACAGTGTTCATGCAAAAAGAGGAAAAGAAAAGAAAAAAGGGAAATGATTGATTACTATTCTCAGTTTTACCAAAAATAACATCACTGATCCGTTTCTGGTAGTTTAGCTGTAGGTGGTATTGACACTTCTGTCAGTTCAGCAATTATTTAGACAAAGTCCCCGTATTGACTGGAAAAGTCATTATGACTCCGCATGTGGGTCATTGGTCTGACTATTGGAGACTGGATGACATAAAAATAGAAAAAAAAGACCAGTCAGTTTGTTTCTTCGTAGTAATATTTCCTGTGGATGTGTGGAGGTTGGGAAACTCAAGAGCTGTCGCTTTATTTATATCTGAATTATGATTTATACTGACCATGAGAAGTGGAAAAGCTTGTGTCAGGATCGGATCCACATCAGATCTTTGAGATCCACTTTTTCAGTCATTCTGGAAGCATAAAAACTGTATTTTCTCTCTCGTTCCCTCAGGATTTTCCTGTTGGGAGACTGTTTTCTTGCACGACACATTTCCCTGCAAAGTTAAACAAAACCCATCCCTGTTTGAGTAACTCGGACTTCCCTTTTTCCCCTCTGTACCCCCATCTGTCCGTTCATTAGACCGAAGCTGACAAGTTGACTTGGAAAGACCGTCTTCCTGGATACTTCATCAACGTTTCCTCCATCCTTTTCATGGTGAGCACTGACAAACTCAGGTTCCTGCGTCACATTTTCACAGCAGCCAAGTCTGGGAACACGAAGTGGGAACTAAACAACTCATGTGCATGAATCATTAAGCGGCTGACCTAATTCAGCGTCATCTTTGAAATATTTATCTCTATCTGCTTGGTAATAGCTGTCTATCGTCCCTGTGTGTTCCGTCTCTGCTCCCAGTTCGGGCTGACGTTTTCGGCGGTGTTCGGCGTGATCATCTACCGGATTACTGTGTCGGCTCTCATGGCGATGAGCCCCGACCCGGAGACCAAGTCCAACGTTCGGGTGACGGTGACGGCCACTGCGGTCATCATCAACCTCGTGGTCATCCTGATCCTGGACGAAATCTACGGGGCTGTGGCGCAGTGGCTAACTGAGCTAGGTACACAAATCCATGCAAGGTCGCTCCAACCAACCACGGTGTCAATTGACCCTTTGGTCCCTGACTGACCAATCAGAAAAATAATTCTCCGTTGCTACATCCGGGTCAGAATATCCGGTTGGACAAAACAGCCGTCTCTCTCGTTCCCATCAACGGAAAAAGTGTAGTTTTTACTTGCCTTGTATAAAAATTTTAATCACTGGATTATTTTTTTAAACTTTGTATTTATAAAAGGAACACTTGGGAACACACTGCACAAAGTGTAGTGAGGGTGCAGCGTACTTTTATCCCCACACTGGCAGAAATCCAATCCGTACTTCTAAAACAAAGTCTGGCCGGCAGCAGCTACAACCGTGAACGTGTTTATTTATTTAACTTAAAATGGTTTAGCCGTTGTAAAGGTGACACCCGCTACCCAGAGAGAATCAAAGGAATACTTTTCATCCCAAAACCAACGGTAAATTACGAAGAATGTCTGCTTTGGATACATAAACCCTTCTACGGTGCTATCAGCTAAACTAATCAAAAGATCTTGTCTTCACCGAAAACCTCAGTTTTTTAAACTAACGACAGTGCCCGAATTGTTCCTTTTTATTTATATCTAGTTGCTGTTGATTTTCTTTGGTCCAATAATGAGAAATAAAGTGATGTAAAACAATGGAAGTGGACGGGAGAGATGACTATTTAGTCCGACCTAGCAACGGGGGCGGGTCTCCACAAAGGGTCAATTCAGTGGAAAAAGCTGAACAAACAGAAACAATGAACATATAAACAATTTAAAAACATTCCTTAATGTGTAATGAACATGTAATATGTTGGTTATTGCTGGTTTATCTTAGCTACGTTGGCTTCTGTTAGTTAATATATGTACATTAGTAATTTACTACAGTTAAGTAAAGTAAAACAAAGACCTTTGGAGGATTTATCCGTGGATCAGCTAACAGCTAGCCTAGCGATGTACATTCATTAGAAATAATATTTCGTATCATTTCTATCTCATATTTCCCAGATGATTTCTATGGAAGTTATAAAATAGATCAAATGTTTCACTTAGTTAATTATAAATATACTGAAAGGCAGTTTTCTTCACACATTTATGTTAAATTAAGTGCATTTCTTCTGGTGTTTATGCTAAGCTAACTGGGTTCCGGTTGTAGTTTACTGTTTACCTGAAAGGAAAACGATAGTTTTCTCATTTCTCCCATGTACAAATCTGTTGGTACCATTCCATGAAATAGAGTCAAAACCCCTCACTGGTCACTTATATAATTTAAGCAAAGTGAAATGAGAATTTACCACTAAATAGCTGATAAAAATCAGATATTGGTTAAAAAAAAAAAGGAAGAAACTGGCCTGGACCAAATGATGATATGAACGGTAACCACAGAGACCAGATTCACGGGGGACTCCAAGGTCGAGGTCCATTAGTGTCAGATCACACCATCCATGACTGTTAGAGCCAAAGTAGCCGAACGTGGAGGAAATCTTAAAGTGCCCGACTGGAATTTGTCGAAATGCTTCTAGACAGGCCGCAAAGCTTCTGGGAGATTTTCTCTCGGAAATCTTGGTTCCGCAAAAATTAAGCGTTCAATGACTTTGGAACATGGAGGAGGTTTGGTTATCTTCTGGAGCTGCTTTGCTGCATCTGGTATAGGGTGTCTTGAATCTGTGCAGGAACAATGAAATCTGAAGACTATCAAGACTTTTTGAGACAAATGTGGCCCCCAGAGTCAGAAAGCTTGGTCACAATCGCATGTCAAGGGTCTTCCAACTCGATAATGACCCAAAACACAATTAAGAATGACTAAGAACAAAACACCCATCTGTGGAAACATCTGTAACCTGCAGTTTGGAGAAGAGCAGGACATCTGAGGACAACAAGTCCTGTCTGCAGGTCCAGATTTCTCACCAAGAACATTTCCTCAAGAAATAATCTTGTGAGAAAATATTAATTGAAGGGTCCCATCATATTCTGCCAGACAAATTTTTCCTTTTTTTTCTTCTTTTTAATTATTCTGTTAATCTACAGCTCAAAAGCAGTGTCTCAGTTTCATCAGCCAACTTTCAACAAACTATTATTTCCTATCACTTTTGTTCATTTCAAATTATTTCAGTGGCCATTTAGGCTTTTTCTTATTTAGGTAGAGTTTACAAAAAAAAAAACAGCGAAACAGCCAACATTATTTCGTTTGTGTTTTATTTATTCATTAAATAAAACATTTATAATTTATTCATTATTGCAATCTGTTTAAACCAGCGAATCTCAAACTCTCTCATCCAACACTTTACATGAGTCATCAATAGTTGAGGAGTTAAGAATGACTAAGCAAACCTGTCTTTGGTCCCTGGTTTGCATGTTTAAGAAATGTTAAGAGAAAGAAATCCCCGCGTGTCTTGTCAAGTAAGCAAGCTTCTCACGTTTGTCTTATTTTAATTTAATCTAAGCGTGTATTTGTGAGTAAATGTGTGTGAGAGAGAGAGTTTTTCTGCTTCGAGGTGGAAGCGCTGATGAAACTTTGATGTCTTCATGCACCGGCCGCGCCATCACTCATCTCATGGGGTTTCACCCACATTCACGTTCGTTTTCACAAGCTCAGAAAAGAAGAAACATTTAAGGGAGGAGGTGGAGGAAGAGGAGGAGGAGGAGGAGGAGGAGGCGGCGGCTGCGGTGTGTGTGTGTGTGTGTGTGTGTGTGTGTGTGTGTAAGCACCAGCATCCTAACCTACTTCCAGCACACTGATCATGTTAAAACGTCTCTCTGAGCAGCGTTTATTTGATCAGAACAGAGACGCAAGATGAAAGACGAGGGTGCAAAACCTGAAAATATGTTGTTTATAACGTATAAAGGACAAACATTAACTCCCCTTTTCTCCGCAGCCCCCATGAAGCCATGTAAGCTTCTGAAAGAAACATACTCACACGTTCATATCAACTATTTTTCAGAGATTCCCAAGACAGAAACCAACTTTGAGGAGCGTCTCATCCTGAAAGCCTTCCTGCTGAAGTTCATGAACGCGTACGCGCCCATCTTTTACGTGGCGTTCTTCAAAGGCCGGTAAGAGCCGCGTCCTCGTCTGTGGTACTCTCATAAACCTCACTGAAGCTGTGTAAGCATCCTTCTCTGGTGCAGATTGTTAATTCTGTGTGAACAATCTTCCCAAGCCTCCTTCCAGTTTGCTCTGCACATGATTTCATTTGATGCAGCCAACAACTAACGCTGCACACATCACTGCAGGTTCGTGGGTCGACCTGGGAATTACGTGTACGTCTTCAACGACTATCGGATGGAGGAGGTTTGTGTTTTCCTCATCTTTAAAATGCTTTGCTCCTACCTGAGAGGTGTTTAGGAACACAGCTGACATCAGATATCTCTCTCAGTGTGCTCCGGGAGGCTGCCTCATCGAGTTGTGCATCCAGCTCAGCATCATCATGCTCGGGAAGCAGCTGATCCAGAATAACATCTTTGAGATCGGCATCCCGTAAGTTCCCTCTTTTCTTTGTGTGATGACTTTTTTTTTTTAAACTTTGTTCATTAAGATTTTCAATTTTTCATAAAGACAGGTACAAAAAACAAAGACAAAAAACAAGATTATGGTCATCATCTAGGTACAACTACAATATAAAACATGGTATGTACAATAAAGGAAGTGATACCCTCAGCAAAATGTAAAGTCAGAGCACAGAGTATGATAACAACAACAATGAACAGGCCCTCGCGCAAGCAATTTTCACCAATAAAAGTCAAGGACTCAAAACCGAGTCCGATGACACCACCCACGACTCTTTATGTCAAACCATTCAAAAGTTATGGCAGAGAATAGGAACTATCAAATATGGACCAATCAGATGAAGGGGGGGGGGGGGGCACGCTTTTTGGCGTCTATCGTCGCCACGGTAACGCTTTTGACTGAGAAAAGTAATGCGCATCGTTGCAGGATCTAGACACACATTTTGATGTATAACACACCTGGGTGCATGTTACGGTTCGGGCGAAGAAACGGCCGAAGAAATGGCATAAATTGCGCCAAAATTACACAATTAATTCAAAATGGCCGACTTCCTGTTCGGTTTCGGCCATGACGCCAAGAGACTTTTCTTTAAGTTGCGACATGGTACAGGTGTTCTTTAATATATTTAATATTATCTTTAATGTGTTTCAAGAAAGGATTCCAGAATTTAGAAAAGGTTTTAGCAGAGCCTCTCATGGAATGATTTATTTTCTCTAGTTTCAAAAAATAGAGTAAATCCCTTATCCAGTGAGTAAAGGTGGGGGGGTGTGGCTCCTTCCATTTGAATAAAATGAATCGCCTGGCGAGCAGAGTGGCGAAAGCGACGCAGTCAGCCTCTAACTTTGAAAGTACCGTTGTATCTGAGGGAACGTCGAAGATGGCTATAGATGGGCACGGAGAAATTCATTTATTAAGGCAATCAGAAATTGTTCCAAAAATAAGAGACCAAAATTCTTCAAGTTCAACACATGACCATAACATTTGCGCATGAGTGGCAGGCATTAACTTGCAGCGATTGCAAGTTGAACTCACGTCAGGAAAGAATTTTGACATCGTTTGTCTAGTCCAGTGGGTCCGATGTATGATTTTGCACTGCATTAAGCCATGCCTGGTGCAGATAGATGACGTATGGACTCTCTGTAATGGACTACCAGAGCTCCTCTGGAATAATATCACCAATGTCAGATTCCCAGTCTCCTTAAGAAGAGATAGGAGGAGCACTGCACCTGAGAAAGCCTGCTGTATAGAGTGGATATGAGACCTCTAAGAGTCGGTGGGCGCTTTGTGTGATGACTTTGTTTCGAGCTTGAATCCAAGAGTCTAGCAAGCCTAAGAAGAGCCTGCCAGAATAAAAACTATCCACATCGTCTGCCTCGGCCGTTCGTGACCCGCCTCTTTCCCTTAAACCCGATAAGTAGGACCTACATAAACAAACACTCACAGACAAGCTCGCACAAGATTCCCAGTAATAACATTCCTTCCGTGTCTCAACAAACCGACAGCAGCTCGATTTTTAACGTTCAGACCCCAAAGGTCAGAGGTCGGCCTTCACTGTCACCCGACCCCCGGCCTCAGGCAGCACCGGTTCTGTTGCTATAAGCACGGTTGACCCCCCTGACCTGCCGGCTGAGCGGATCAGCCGGCCCTGAGGCCGACATCAACACCTACACTCTCAGACGAGAGGATTTCACACCTGAGTGGGGTCCAGAACAAACCCCGACTCTTTCCTGCCGCCCCGTGTGCTGATTTATGATCATCTGAAACAGATGGACGTGTGCACACGTCAGCATGAAGAAACACATAAACTGAAGGGAGCAAATTAGACCACAGTTACTCACCTGCTGCTTTGAGTTAGTTTGGAGTCCAATTTATTTTAGTTCTAATGAAAAAAGACTTGATACGCTACTTTGTTATTTATAACCCTGTTTCCAAACAAACTTGGGTGTGAAATAAAGGTGAAAAACTACAGTATGCAAGATCAAATGTTTTAACTGAGGAAGTGTACCATCTTAAAGGAAATGTTATTTGAGTTATTTTAAGGTTATTTTGGATTTTAGTGCTGCCCTTTTTTCTCGACATTTCGACTATTTTCTCAACATTTTGACTTTTTTCTCAACATTTTGTATATGATCATGCGTGTGTGTGTGTGTGTGTGTATATGTGTGTGTGTGTGTGTGTGTGTGTGTGTGTGTGTATGTGTGTTCGTACGTGTGTGTGTACATGTCTTTGTGGCTGTGTGTGTGTGTGTACATGTCTTTGTGGCTGTGTGTGTGTGTGTGTGTGTATGTATATGTTTGTGTGGCTGTGTATGTTTGTGTATATGTACAGTATGTGACTGAGTGGCTATGTGTGTGTGTGTGTGTGTGTGTGTGTGTGTGTGTGTGTGTGTGTAATAAACCAAACAAAGCTCTACCTGAAGTGTATCTATAGTGGGGGAGGGGGGGGAGCAACCCCGCCACCGGCGAGACCAGAGGCCGACACGGAAGAACCCAGAACCCAGGCCACCGGCAACCCCACAGAGGGGAGAAGTAGGAGAGAGACAACCCACCGCCTGCGAGCCCCCCCCCCCCCCCGGCGGCGGCCGAGGGGGCCCGCGGGCGGGGCCCCCACGGCGCGGAAAGAAGCAGCCAGGGATCCCGCGGCGGCGGACCGCGACCCAGGCAATCCCCGGCCACCCGGTCCGGGCCGGACACGTGGCCAGGAGGCCCTCACCCTTCAGGCCAACGACCCCCACCCGGCAGGGGGCCAGCCTGCCCGGAGAGACAGAGCTTTTTTCTCAACATTTTGACTTTTTTCCTCAACATTTTGACTTTTTTCTCAACATTTTCAACCTTTTCAACATTTTATTTGGCGGTGGTTGCAGTAAACATTTTAAGTTTTTAGTTTTGTCTTGCTGAAAGATGCAATGCCTTCCCTGAAAAAGATGGGACGATATGCTGCTCTGAACACCGATATACACCTTTGAGCATTGATGTTGCCTTTCCAGATGTGAAAGCTGCCCATTCCACAGACATTAATACACCTGCAACTGAGAGTTAATATCACGTTAGACGACTGCAGGGCCCGGCATCTGTGGATTTCAAATTTGTATTCATCTGAGCACAGATCAATGTTACACTTTTCCTCAGTTCATTTTTAATAAGCTTTGTTCCAGAGAAGAAAGCGGCATATATGGATCATGTTCATATATGCATTTTCCTTTGCATGACAGAGCTTTAACCTGCATTTCTGGTTGGCATGATGAAGACAGTAGTTTCTGGAAGTGTTTTCGAGGCCATAATGTCATTTTCTTTTCAGAAATGAAGCCTTTTGAATATTGTGCTACCTGAGTGTTTCAGCCTTTTCCTTGCACACAGAGATTTCTTCAGATTCTTAGACTCTTTTGACAATATTACATAGTGTACTGTAGATGATGTGATAAACTTATACTGACAAATGTTTCTCTGAAGTTGTTTTAAAGTTTTTTGTCAGTTTTTCACAGAATTTTCCCAAATTTTTACTTTCGAGGGACTCTGTTAGGACCTGTTACCAGGTCCTATCTGTTCCTCCAGGTGCTTCTTTTTAGTATCACTTGTCTTTTGAGACGTATCACATTTTCATACAATGGTAAAATGTCTCACTTTCAGCATTTAATTAGTTTTCTGTGTTCTATTGCGAATCAAATGTCTAGATTTATGAGATTTGGAAATCATTGGATCCTGTTTTTATTCAGATTCTTAACTTAGTGTCCCAACTTTTTTGAAATGGAGCTGTCACAATAAGTTGCACAAGTAAGCTGCAGCTGTAACATAAAGACATCCACATTTTTGTGAAATTGAGTAGTTTTTTTTCTGGGTTGGACTGTTCCCAGGGACTGCAGGTTCCCAGGAGCCGTGCGCTCCATCAGGCACAAACTTAGGGTGGTGTACTCTCCGTAGGCTGGTGGGCCGGGCCTGCACATCCTCCCAGGGAGGATTCATGTCTGTGGAAAGTTCACAGCACCATCCTTCTGAGATCCCACACTTGGAGCCCAAAGCGAATGTCCGGCGTGCGACAGCCGAGCTCTGCTGGACCGTACAAGACAGCGGGAGCCGCGTTGCTTAGATAAGCATAAGAGAAAAAAAAAGGGGTCGCATTAAATCATCTACAGTAATCCAGCGAGGGGCTGAGAGGCTCTAAAACAAGCTGGTAAACACAAAGCCATTAAAGTCTATTTAAATACCTGGCTGAGAGCTGCCTACTTGGACCTGATATTATTATCCCATTCGTGTGGAGCTGAGCCACGTTTGAAGGCCTCTCGCTGGACACGGATACGTCTGCTTTCACATGCCTATCAAAGTATAAAACTGATTTTGATTCAAATTGGATAAAATAATGCAATATGTTTGCATAATGGGGTGTGTTAGCTGTCCGGTTACATCAGGTGAGATTTTTCTGAAAGGCCTTGTGTAATCGAATCCGTGCAATCACTGAGCCCGTCAGAGCCGGCTGCAGATCAGTCTGGCAGAAGGAGGGAGGAAAGTCCCGCGGACCAGCGTGGGTGTAAGAGTCTCATCTGTGAGCAGGCCTGCAGTCTTTTCTTAGCCTTTTTTTTTTTTTTTTTTAATAATAACGACATTAAGCTGAGGGGAGAATGCCAGCAGTCGCTGCAGCTCAGACCTGCAGACATTAACACCTTTGTTGCAGTATTGTGTCGTACTGCAGGAGTCCCACACTCCTGCGTTACTCCACCAGCTCTGAGCTGCAGGACACCGACAGTAAAGGAAATTAAACCTCTGTGGTTTCAGTTTCTTTGGGTTTATTTTAAAGCACCAATTCACAAAAAAAAGAAGAAAAAAACATGTCATGGCACTTTAGAGAAAAAGCAAACAGGTTCAAAGACCAGTCATAATATAATTCATTATTTAATTTCCCTTAATAAAGTATGAATTACAATATAATATAATTTGATATGTATGTATGTATGTATATATATATATATATATATATATATATATATATATATATATATATATATATATGTCTTGTTTCATTCACAACAAAAGGTGCATTTAAGGGTTAAAACAACGCTGTTACGGTTAGTTAGCATAATATTTGGAAAGGTTTATTTTTTAATTGCCCTCAACCTGCTTTGTAACGTCATTGTTTGTAACGACTTCAGACTTCCTAGGTAACTGGAATGCACCCATCGTCGAAACTGCTTCATTATCACAGTGAAACTCAAAAATCATGTCTCTGTTCAACCTTGACAGGAAGTTGAAGAAGCTGATTCGTGCGATCAAGGAGAAAAAGTCCACGACGAAGGAGCGTCACGAGGAGCGACCGCCGCAGCAGTGGGACCTGGACTACGCCTTGGCTCCGTTTGAGGGCCTCACGCCAGAGTACATGGAAATGAGTGAGTGTGCAGGCAAACGCCCGGGGACGCGGCTGAAGACAGACACTTGTTTTCATGCGTTTTGGCCGTTCTTTACATGAAAACAAAGCTCAAAGTCACCAAAAACGATCATTTCTGAAAACTCAGGCCAAAGTGGAGATTTACAAAAACTCCGTCTTCACGTTTGCTTGTAAACAGAGGGAAACTGACATTTAGGCTTCAGAACGTCACATTATGCAAGAGAAACATCAGCGTCATGAGTGCGACCTGAGTTTACGATTGGTTTGGCCACCGTCAATATTTTCTTGTATTTTACTTGTTTTATATTCTAACGTCACACTTAAAAGTAACTCCACTTCTCTGTCACTCCAAACGAAAGACTCTCGTTCATCTTGGAAGTAACTGGAAGTTACTCGTGTCATTTGTTGATGTTTTTTTCCAGGATTCTGATTGGCTAGCATGACTTTATGCTTCTCGTTACACTGCCCCCTGTAGGTTTGGCTGCTCATAGCACCTTAACAGTGTATTTATGCGGGTTCGTGTAAACGAGGGTATTTTTCAAAACGTAGAGGGAGAAATATCTGTTTTTTGTAAATACCCGTCTATGGGCCCGATTTACTAAGATCCTAAATAAAGAGTACTAAATTGCGTGTGCACTGAAAAAGTTTGCGCGTGCTGTTGTTGTGTGTTTTGCGGGTGATCAACTAAGATTGCGTGCGCAATTGATAACAGGTGCAAACAGCAGTATTTAAATGAGGTGTTGTGCGTCTTACGGTTTGCGGCGCAAACTTTGCGCCATGGAGAGTGGATGGAAAGCAGGATATAGTCGCAAGCGCAAAATGAAATTTGACGAGTTGGAGTTATAGAGATATTAGTGGAAGAGGCAAATTGTTGTGCCGTATTCAGCACCCCTGCCGTGAAAAGCACCCTCTCGTATATTCAATGATAAGTAGACCAAGAAAAAAAACAACACACTGACACTTCAATATATTTATATATACACACTCACACAAACACATACTTAGGAGTTTATATTATATATATTGACAAATATTATGGAAGACAACACAGTAAGCAGGCTATTAATTAATGACATCAATAACCATTTACCCGATTTTTGTTATCTGTGACTGTGATTGTGGGAAAGTATGACTATTGTGGAATCCATGAGCGCATTTAAACATGAATCATTAACACAAAACTGGACGCTAAACAGAACGTGACACGGAATGAGAATATCATTTTTGTCAGACGAGGGGGTGCTTTTCACGGCAGGGGTGCTGAATACGGCACAACACCGGGGTATGACAACTGCACAAGTATAGGCGCACAATAAGAAACACTTTTTTCTCCATGAAAACACGTGATTTATTTATTATCACAAATGAAAAAATGAATGTGCCTCCTGTGGCAACCTTTTGCTGAATAATACTCGATTTAACATTCAAATAAAATATTTCTCCTTTTGCATGTGGAGATTAGCACCTTCCTTTCGAACGTATTAAATACAGACGCAATCACAATACGCGCAATTACTTTCAGGCTTGGTAAATCTCATTGCGCGTGGTAAATGGACCAATTTGCATCTTCCCCTCCCAGTATTTAGCGATTTCTGGCGGGTACGCCCCATATTGATTATTCATCAGGGCAAAAGTACTAAATGAATTGCGTGTGCTATTTTGCGCATTTGAGAGGCGCAGTCCTCTTTGCACGCTGTTAGTAGATCAGCTGGCACTTTGGTTTGCGGGTGCTGTCAAGTTTGCACACGTTTTTACACACGCAAACATTTAGTAAATCGGGCCCTATGTGTAAACGTGGCCTTAGGCAGCAACCGCCCCCGCCGCCAGTACACCAGCGCAACCAGATTAATAACTGGCTGCAGCGTTTCTTATAATTCATATAAAATTGTAAACGGGAGACTGTGAGGAGAGAGATCGGGATGGTGAACACTGTTCCCATCCTGCTGCGCTCCGACAGTCACGCTGGTGCGTACGTGTTGTTTATCCGTTACACGTCGATGTCAGTCAGAAGCCACAACGCGTAAACACGGAAACACAGCCGTAGATGAAAGCTTTTCTTCCTTCAGGATAATAGGCCACAGCTGTATGTTCAAATAAACACATTTCTGATATTTATACCGAAGGGACAGTAATTTGTAATTGACCCCTACAAATCACAAAGTGATGCTTTAATAACCCTTAATCTACTCTGTTTGACAGCAAATGGCACCATATTTCAACCAGTTTGGAGAATAGTTGAAGAAGTAGACCACCATGCTAGAAAGCTAACAGTAAGAAAAGCTGTGAATCTGTTACACGGTAAATGTAAACTCCAGTATCCCTAAAGTATTACCTGAAAGTTTCTTTTGGCATCAGATATGACCACAGTGTGAACTTTTAGGTTTTTAGTGGTCTGACCTGAAACGCGCCGGCTGCTTCTGCCTTCGTGGTGAAGCTCAGGCCAGCGGGGACGGTTGTCAGCGGACGTCAGTCTGTCCTCGTTCCTGTTATTGCTAATGAAACCATACCCAGGAGCTCTTTTAATCGACTAAACTAAAGCAAGCGTGAGATGTGAGGGGAAAATTCCAGATGGGAAGTCAAAACCGAAGAATAACAATCTATCAGTTATGGTTTTTAATGAAGAAAATGTGGTTCCTGTAAAAACAAAAATATATAAATAATAAAAGGCTTTTCCCTTTTTTGTGCCGTGTGTTAGTCTGCAAACGATTATGATCAGTAACCTTTAAAGGTTAAGTGATTTAAAGCAAGAACGGTCATGCAACAAGGGGAAAGGTTTCTCTGTGTAGTTACTGTATAACCAAATGCCGTCAAGGTGAAGATTCAGAGATGAAGAAGTTACGGTGAAGCTTCAGTCTTGAATATGAAGGATAACCTTGGACCACCAGAGACGGGAGGAGACCCATCAGGCAGGGGAGATGGAGCAGAAGCAGCTTAAAGTCGGGTTAACAGAGTCAGAAAAGGCTGGAGTAGAAGACGTGCTTAAAGATGAGCAAGATTACTGGTTTCAGACCAGTGCCAATCGAGTCCACACGTTTACCAGCAGGGCTCAACTCAGCAGGAAGCCGAGCATCCTCCTCTCCCTGCTATCATCTCCATGGTACCATCACCACGGTAACATCTCCAGGGTTCCATCTACATGGTACCATCTCCCACCTCAGTCGTGAACAGCCCCATCAAAATCTCCCACAACCACAGAATAAATATATTACTTTATAATTTTGTAAGTATATCTCCATCGGGGCTTCAACTGTCACACTCTCATAAGTTATTAAGCAGACCAAGAGTGACCTCAAACTGAGGCTCAAGGTGAGGACCAAGAAACGTATTTCTTATCCGAATAAACATTAAAACAGTCAGTGAAGTAAATCCGCCTTCAGCATCACGGAGGTCAAACATTCAAGGGACGTGGACTTTAGGAAAACATGTTCAGGAGCAAATGGAGGCTGTAAATTCACTTATTTGGGTACCTTGATTCTGAGAGAGTCCGTCTTTCCCAGGACTTGTACATGTTTATGGTTAAAACAACCGGATCAACTACTGTACGTAACAGGAAAACCTCAGCGTCTCAGTGTCTACCGGTCTATTCTGGTTTTAAGACTGTAATTCATTAGTTGCTTTTACAAACACAGCAACAGTAACGGGATCATGAGTCAACACGCCATTTAGCTTTCTCATCGAGATGTTGGGTTGGTGACGAGAGCGAGTAAATGCGTTCAAGGACGGGTCTCTGGGAGCTAAACTAGGTGTGTAGCTTCTCTACATCCAGTGTTAATATAGATTCAAAATTAGAAGGAGGGTTTCTGCTCCTTGAGAAGTCATACTGATCCAGTTTCAACGAAGACATAGCCATAAAATCTTAAACTTGTGTCTAGTAACAGCCGTATATATCCGGTTCAGCCAGTAGTCGTCTTCTACAGACGAAGCAGTAGCAGACGAAAGGACATTTTCTTATAATCACAAATTTAACGTTGCTTTAACTTTAGTGGAGTTTTTGAGTCTACTAAGAGGGTTGAAATTAGGGCTGGGCGATATGGACCAAAAGTCATATCTCGATATTTTCTAGCTGAATGGCGATACTCGATATATATCCATATTTTTTCTGTGCCATAATTGGGGTTTCCCCCAAAGCATTATAGCATAGCATCTCTGTTAGCTTCATTTTTTTCTGAGGTACCTTTATTAACAGAGGTCTGCACAATATCAAAATGTATAAAACAAATGAAATAAAAATAAACTGCCTGCATATATAGAATAAAAATGCTTCTTGAATAAAATAAAACAAATATCCCTTTCCTGCATAACAATTACATTAAAATACACTGTGCAATTAATACAATGTAGACAGTAACAGGCAGACTTTTCCACTGAGGTTGACAGTTGTGCAAATAACAAAACATTTGTGCAAATCTCAAATAAAACATTCAAGTCAATTTGTCACAAAATAAGCTATATCAAAATCATAAAAAAAAAAATCGATATAAACGATATTGTTTCATACCATATCGCGTTTAAAAATATATCGATATATATTAAAATCTCGATATATAGCCCAGCCCTAGTTGAAATAGCGATTTATTCTAACATTGGCTACTTGGCTAATGTTAAATCCAGTTAGGTTTAAGTGTTTATTCAGTTCTCACAAAAGTTTACACCTGTTACCATCTAACAATAGACCGTGGAGTTTATTTATCTCGAGTTATCCTTTAAGGACACCACATTTATTCTAAAAGTGAACGTTTTGGTGTTTTTGCTGTCTTGGTTTTGTTTCCATCGTGGTTTTTGGTTGTGGGGATGAGGCAAACATTTCCTCAGCTTTAGCTGCATTGCTTTGGTAATAATCCAAGATTTTAAATAACTAATCATGTGGAAGTAGATCAGATACAAATGGCTGGAAATGGCTTTCTGATGCCCCCCATCACTCAGGAGCAGGAGTAAACGTGGACTCCTCAGTCCACATCGCTCTTGTTACATGCTCCGTAACAAACGGATGCTCTTCTCTCCAGCCGGAGACTTTTCCTGTTCGGATGAATCCGGGTGGTGACCAGGTTTCATTTTGTTCTTCTTTAGCACCAACAGTGTCAGAAACACAGCTGTAACATGATCCTAAGTACACTGATGGCACCTCAACAACAGAAATAGGCATGCAACCTACCTGTTCAGACAGAAAAATTCAAGGAAACAAGAATCAGGGGGAGCAGATAACAGATACGGTTGTGATCGTTTACTCAGGGCTGATAGGATCAAATTGCAGCTCAGCAAGCATACAATTTCGATCCAGAGAAAAGACAAAAAAAAGACAGAACTATGTGAAACTGGAGGAATTTGAGTCAAAACAAGTGTCAATATGTACAGACGCCACGGGTTATCCTTGTTTATTATTCTGACTTGATTGTGCTAGTCAGTGGCAGACTTGATGAACCGCACGGACAAACAGAAGAGCTGTCAGCTCCCAGACTGCAGGCTGCACCCGCTCGAACCCGGCCGCCCCGGCCGCCTCGGCTCAGATGGATTGCAAGGTTATTCTAAGCTTGCCCTGTAGCGTTCGCTGCCCCCCTTTTTTGTCGTATTTTCTTCCCGGTCCGTCATTGTCTCGCCGTGGGTTCCCGAGCCGAAGCCGTCAGTCTCGGGCTCGCTGGAAATCCCCGTTCCCACACTGCTAGAGTTCCCCGGCTCTGATCCGAGCTGCGCGCCAGCCGCAAGTCAGGAACACCGTCTTTCTCAGGTTTCCTTTTCACACTGTGGGGAAGCAGGTGAATCGATCATTAATCAACGAACCTGCACAACCTTTCTGTCCAGCCTGACTTCAGTTTGTTCAGTCAACACGAAGAAAAGCATCGGAACTTTTTTGGATTAAACTGGTTTTCTGCATTCGTGTGGTCTGATCTTCATTCTTGAGCTGATAACAAAAACAATGAATTTCTCTTGATTGCATGCACACTGCTGGCAGCAAAAAGGAAGCTTGAACCCTCTCTTGGAAGTGCTGGAGGTTCTCCTCCATCCCAGACCTCCATCTCGTGGCATGTCCGGTATGAACAGATCTGTTGAGGTCACTCCACACCTTCTGAGGGAGGATTTTCCCTTTGAAGATACGAAGTGGTCGAGTGTGTGAGACAGCAAACGTGAACCCAAGCCACATGCTTTGGTGTTGGCCCTACATCATGGCGAGTATTCCTACTGAACCGTTTGTGCCATCAGTCCACAAAACATCTTTTCCAGGAACATTTTCCTCGGTAAACTTCAGCTGCAGAGCAATGTTTTGTTCTGATCTGAAGAGCAGCAGCTTCCTCTGTCATGTACGGGTTAAAAATTGGCTTAAATTAACAATCTACAATAGTTTTGCACCAAGTATGACTGCTAAATATTTCAGAAGAACAAGCCTGAAGAATCACCATGTTCATCCAAGCAGCAGCTTACAAACACACACCTCAAATCCTTAAATCCTCCCACTCTTGTTTGGCCCAGAATCGGATTCAGAACATGGAAGTGGACAGAACGGCCGAGCGGAAGAGCAAAGACTGCAGGATAGTCTCATTTCTGAAGACCCACACATAAGGAATCACAGGAAGAGGTTTTTCCTGAGGCTTTCACTGCCTGGAGAATATGACCCTGCAAGAGAATGCTGCCCTCTGTGATGTCACAGAGAGCCAACGCTAGAGAAAAAGCTCTTCGGAGGGAGCGTTTTTGGCATCTTGAAAACGGTTTTGAAGGAATACTACCACACAGTATTAGCATGTCTTTATAGCCTGTGGTCATGCTTAAAATGGTAATCCATCATAATAATATCATAGATAAATCAATGAAACTAAAAACATGTTATTTTCCTCCAAACCTGTCATCTCCCCTCTTTTACAGCTTTGTTAAATGCAGCTGCCAGCGTCCAAAACGAGCGGCCAAGTTTGAGTGATCTGTTTGCGAGCAGTCATGGAAAATTGTGGCTTTCCAAGCCTTTAAGCCTGAAAAAAGTTTTCAAATCAATCACTGAAGATATGCAAAGTTAAGCTTCCCATCCAGATAAGACGTATTTGATTATTAGTCGAGGATGTTGTGTTGCTAGGCTGGCCGCGCATGTTTTTCTTAACACGCACCCAGTCCAGATGCACGCAGCATTCAGTATTAAAAGCTCTCCGTTCAGCTGCCGTCGTTTCCCCTTAAAAGGAAACGCTGAAATCACAAAGAGCTGGACAAACAGTCCCGGCGCTGACCAGACAGACATTAATGAACGTCAATCTTGCTGCGTCATGGCGGCTTGTGTCAAATTTTCTGGTGATGTTAGGGGTTTGGTCTCTTCTGGTATACAAACCTCTTGCATTCTGAGTGAGAGGAAGTGACTCATATCTGCTGCTCACCAATAAGAGGTAACTAAAAAGGAGCTTGTGTCATTGTGAGAGGGATCCAGCATTTTCAGACCGTCTGTCTTCACCACATGCCACAGTCTGGCAACTGACATCAATGGATGCTTTAACTTCACAAGCATCCGATTTGGTTTGAGGCAAACTAATAAAAGTCTGTCTTAACCTAGAAATGCTCATCTTGAATTTGTTTTCTGGAATATGTTTCTAGTCTTTGAGACATAATACAATAGATTGTTTGAATTGGATGATAATGACCTTTCTTTTCAGGCATAAATCAGTGCAAATGTGTATATCCTTCACTTTATTGTTGGTTTATTCCTCCTTTAGTGTCCTAGGTTTTACTCAGAAGAAGCAACGGCAGCAGTGCTTAGTTTTTTTTTTCATTTTCTCTCCAGTCATCCAGTTTGGTTTCGTCTCTCTGTTCGTGGCGTCTTTCCCGCTGGCTCCTCTCTTCGCCCTTCTGAACAACGTCATCGAGATCAGATTGGACGCCAAGAAGTTTTGCACAGAGCTGCGCAGGCCGATCGCCGCACGCGCTAAAGACATCGGTAAGCTGGTTGGACACGCATATAAAAACCATAAAAACTTGATCATAAAGGTGATCTTTGAAGGCGTACGTGCAGGAGTGATTGGGAGTAGTTGCTCCGGCCTGAAGCTGGAAAGTGTTACAACGTCATCCTAAAGTGTTCAGATGTCCATCAGTTCTGCAACTTGTCATAGTTTTCCTTATTGGAGATGGCGACGCCATCACAGGACACCAGACGGGTTAAACTGCTCTGGAGCTGGTCGCTGCAGGCGGGGAGATGGGTTTCACGGCTGAGCTTACAAAATGACACCTCACAACAGCTCTTTACAGACACTTCTTTACTCCCATCGCAGCTTGATGCAAAGAGCGCTCTTCACTGCAAACCAAACCTGAGCACGACCTTGACGCTATATCTCCTCTAGGTACATCTCTTCACGCTAGCAGCACGGTCGATGGACTGTTGGTCTTGTCATTGTCCAGCTTTGAACAAGATGCAACACACAGATCTTATTACCCAGAAGTCAGCACGTTATGATGTAATGCCACGTCTCATTTGTGAAGTTGAAATAAGTTCAACCGGTGAACCAATTCTTTATTGATTCAATGATTTAGTCAGCAGGAGAAAACTCCAGATGAATCTGTTTTATGGAGAGTTTTAGATGAAGGTTTTCACGATGTTTAATGCTCATATGCCTCTTCTTGTCCCCCCCATGTAGGTATATGGTACAACATACTCAGTGGGATGGGGAAATTGTCCGTCATTATAAATGTAAGTAATAATGTTATTTTTTATTCATTTGTAAGTATTTAGGTCTTATAAAAAGTACTTAAACATTTCTGGAAATGTCTCTGTTGATCACTCCGCCACTACCTCCACTTTACAGTTTTCCCCCCCAGAACTTCCCTTCAGGTGGGTTTTCGATAGCAGGGGTCCAGATAAAACACCAGACCGGACCGACCGTCTCCGTTACACTGTAGCAACAAAGAAGAACCGTTAACAGATACCAGCTGACCACGAGGTGGCAGTTATGGGATTGAGATTAAAAGACAACCCCCCGCTGGACTTCTTCTTGTAATCACTAACGTTTTAAATGTCCATCCATCCATCCATCGTCCGCCGCTCCCGTTCCCGGGTCGCGGGGGCAGCAGCTTCAGCAGTGATGCCCAGACTTCCTTCACCCCAGACACTTCCTCCAGCTCCTCCGGGGGGAGTCCGAGGCGTTCCCAGGCCAGCCGAGAGACATAGTCTCTCCAGCGTGTCCTGGGTCTTCCCCGGGGTCTCCTCCCGGTGGGACATGCCTGGAACACCTCCCTAGGGAGGAGGGACATGCCTGGAACACCTCCCTAGGGAGGCGTCCAGGATTTCCAGAAACGTTCAGAAACGTTTTAAATGTTTCTTTTCCAAATGTTTCTGCTGAGTTATGTTCATGTGGTTTATGATCACGTGAACGTGCTGAGCATAATCTAGAAATCCCAATCAGCCGAGACCCCTGCCAGGTAGTCCCTCTGAGCTGGTCCGAGCACCTCTCCCACTAGAGGAACGTTTTCCGCCCCGTAAAGGTTCCTCAAGGCTGATTTTGGAGAGCCATTCCTGGTAATGGAGACACCAGCAACGATCTGGCCGCCAGCTAACGGAAACGCACCCTGTGCTCCCCTTTGGTCTCTTTTCATCACCTGGTTTTCTCTCCTAACGGACTGACATTTCTGTCCATCCCTTTGTTCTGTTGCATATTAATTTACTGCACTTCTTGGTCCATCGTTCTCTTTAAGCAGTTTTGCTTTATCTCCTACAAATCCCTTCTATTAACTCGGTACGTTGCACCTACGGCAATACTCCCTTTACACCGTAGTTCGAGTGTTTAAGTCACTTGCATAAAAGCGAGCGCTACATGAGAAAGCATTAAGAAGGTTCCTGGTTGGACTCCTGGTGAGGGTTCTCCCTGTGCTTGGGTGGGTTTTGTCCAGGTACTCCAGCTTCCTCCCACAGTCCACATGAAACATCTGTCGGGTTAATTGGTGTGTTTATATTGCCCATAGGAGTGTGTTTGTTTGTCTATGTGTGGCCCAGCGATGGATTGGCCACCTGTCCAGGATCCACACCTGCCTGTGGCACAAACAAGGCTGGGATGGGCTCCGGCAGACCCCCGCGACCCTAAATAGGAGTATACTGGTATATATAAACTTCAGTCCCAGAGCAGGAATCAAAAGCAGCTCACAGACGGGTGAGAGACAATGATGTGACAGGGAAGGAAGTGTGTTTACAGAAGGAGGTGATAGAAAACAGATGAGACGCGGCCGGCGGCTAAAACCTGCGCTGATTAAAGAGCATTAAGCAAAAGTGGCTGGAATAAACACGGGAAGCAAGAACCAGAAAATGAAACAGGAAGTGAAGTCGACCAAGGTGTCTAAGAAAAACAGATTACCAAAATAAAGCTGACTAGAATACGGCACATGAAAATAAAAACAGACACTAACTAAATACAAACGCCCGGAGGCCCAGTCCAACCAGAAGACCTCTCGGGAGATGACGGAGCGTGTTGGGGTCGGGGAAGGCTCTGGGGGGGTTCTATCCTCCGTCGGCCACCAAATCCTCCTCAGTTTACTTTTAATACTAAAGAGATTTGTGGAGGATTCAAAAACAAGGAACGGGACTTTATTTACTCTGGACTTCGGGCAGATTGAACTCCCATGCACACGCTGTCCAGTCATCTGGGAGGGAAAGGGTATGTTCATTCAGGATATAATTTACTAAATGATAAGCTCCTTAAGCTCCTATTCTCGACATTTGGATGCAAATTGAGGAACTGATTTAATGTGTGGACACCTCTACAAAAGCAGAAACGTTGTCACTTTGCTGTGTGTGCTAGCACAATGCCAAGGAAGAAGGACATCAGCAAGGATCTTAAAGAAGCATCTGTTGCTGCCCGTCAGTGTGGGAAGTGTTTAAGGTCATTTCCAAACTTCCTCTGTGATGTGACTCCTCCGATTGAACATCCCAGCCCTCAGGGAGCAGACCTGATCTAATCTAATTAAAACATTAATAAAACAAGTGCTACATGTTTACAAGCTGCAGTTAGCATGTTGAATGTTCAAATTCATGAGAGTATAATTTAACAAAGACTGAAAGGGTGAAGCGTGTTTGGAGTGAACAAGAAGGCCTTATCTCCATCAGGTGGGATTCCTCATTTAGAGCACTGCAAAAACTCAAAGTTTTACCAGGAATATTTGTCTTATTTTTAGTTAAAATGTCTCATTTTTAGTCAAAAAATCTCATTACACTTAAAACAAGAGTCATTACCAGAAAAATAACTTGTTATTTGAGTACATTTTCACTTTAAAAGGAGCCGTCTGTAAGAAATGGCCAAAACTGGTACTGTGGTAAATATTGTTGAGCGGCGTGTACCCTCCCCCTCCTCCCCCCGACCAGAGGTTGCCAGGTAGGCTGCAGAATGCAGCAGGAACGTAGGCTGCCATGGCTGCGATAATTAGAGACGAGCTGGCAACCCGGATGCCGAAACAATACTGACTTGGTGATTGGGAGATAGGTGGAGGGTGGAGCTTCAGAAACAATACTGACTTGGTGATTGGGAGATAGGTGGAGGGTGGAGCTTCAGAAACAATACTGACTTGGTGATTGGGAGATAGGTGGAGGGTGGAGCTTAAGAAACAATACTGACTTGGTGATTGGGAGATAGGTGGAGGGTGGAGCTTCAGAAACAATACTGACTTGGTGATTGGGAGATAGGTGGAGGGTGGAGCTTCAGAAACAATACTGACTTGGTGATTGGGAGATAGGTGGAGGGTGGAGCTTCAGAAACAATACTGACTTGGTGATTGGGAGATAGGTGGAGGGTGGAGCTTCAGAAACAATACTGACTTGGTGATTGGGAGATAGGTGGAGGGTGGAGCTTCAGGCCAAAACAAAAAATGACAACATAAACATCAGTTGAGGGCTGCAACTCCTCTTTTTATACTGGAATATCCTGGCTTGAGTGCTGTTGTCAGTGACATAAGTATTTGAAATGAACATGATTTTTAAATGTCTGTTGACATATCGGGGTCATTTTATGATTCGTTTTATTATTGCTCTTACATACAGCTCCTTTAAATAAGTAGAAAAATCTGCCAGTGGGACAAAATGTATCTTCTCATTACAAGCAAAAAAATCTTGTTCCACTGGCAGATTTTTCGACTTATTTTAAGTGAAAATCTACTTGAAACAGGTGAGACATTTTAACTAGAAATATTCTTGTTAAGATTTTGAGTTTTTGAGGTTTGTCTTCATCTGTGCTTCGTGCTTGGATGTTCCTTTGGACAGAGTGCACGGCACCAGCCCTTGCTGGTCACCTCTCTGCAGACCGGTCCCAGTCACCGCCGTGGCCTACAACAGAGGCTTACTTTTACTCCACTTTAGTTAAAAGTTCCCTCTATCAGAAAGTTCTGTCTCTTTTTGAATGTGCACCATGTGCACAGGCAGGCATGCAGGTTGAGGATGCACCGTTACACGGTTACAAATGTGCACACATAAGTCGGGATGTGGATTTATCCAGATGCTCGTGTTCATCCAATAAAACCTGAGTTTTATGCAGTTTTCATGAATTCAGAGTTTTTGTCCATTTTTTTAATTTTTTTTTTAGGTGATTTATGTGCATATCTACTCACAAATTTACAAAGAATGAGTCCTAACGAGCAGGTCTGAGGGAGGAGCCAAGGAAATGATCGCTGTCATGTGATTTAACACAACCAGGCGCTTCCTGACGGTAAACTTTCTGGGAAACATTTGTTGATAACATGGACAACGACCATCTACAAGCTGCAACGTTTTACAGATTTTCTTTTGCAGGCCTCAGAAACCCATCTGAGAAACTGCTTTTCACCTCACCTCTTTTGTTTTCTTCTTTTTTTGCCACTTGGTTCCTGATTTGTTGTGTCGCTAACTCACAGATCCACAGTGTGGTGAGAATCTCACGCTGTCTCTTTGGTCTGCAGGCCTTCGTGATCGCCTTCACGTCGGACTTCATCCCCCGGCTCGTCTACCAGTACATGTACAGCCAGACCGGCACCATGCACGGCTTCATCGACCACACGCTGTCCTACTTCAACGTGACCAACTTCAAGGCCGGCTCGGCGCCGCACCACTCCACCCACGGGGACATCTCCGTCTGCCGGTAAAACACACGCTCCGTCTCAGGACGCTGCAATCAGGGAATGTGAAAAACAAGCAGCAACATGACGGTTTCTGAGTTAATTAGGGCCCGAGCACTGACAGTGTGAAGGCCCTATTGTATCCGTAGGAGTTTTTTTTTTCCTTCTTCTGACGAATGAGGGCTTTTTTGCCCCCCTAAACGTGCGCCAAAAGTCACCAAATTTTGAACGCAAGCCAGGCCTGGCGAAAAATTTGATGGTTTGAATAGTTTGCATTAATGGGCGTGGCCTAATGGCTCAACAGCGCCCCCTTGAAAACTTCTTGCCTCAAGCCCCACAATACGCTTTGACGTACATGCACGAAAATCGGTACACACCTGTATCATGTCGCAACTTAAAGAAAAGTCTCTTGGCACCATGGCCGAAACAGTAGGAAGTCAGCCATTTTGAATTAATCGTGTAATTTTGGCGCAATTTATGCCATTTCCTCGGCCGCTTCTTCGCCCGAACCCTAACGTGCACCCAGGTGTGTTATACATCAAAATGTGCGTCTAGATCCTGCGACGATGCGCATTACTTTTCTCAGTCAAAAGCTTTACTGTGGCGATGATAGACGCCAAAAAGCGCGCCCCCCCTTCATCTGATTGGTCCATATTTGATAGTTCCTACTTTCTGCCATAACTTTTGAATGGTTTGACATAAAGAGTCGTGGGTGGTGTCATCGGACTCAGTTTTGAGTCCTTGGCCATAATTGATGCAAATCAGCCCCGCCCCTTCATCTGATTGGTCGATATCTGGTAGTTCCTACTTTCTGCCATAACTTTTGAATGGTTTGATATAGAGTTGTGGCTGGTGTCATCTGATAAATGTCCAGGCCTGAAGAATCTACATGCAAGTAATACAAGCGCTTCCACTGCAGCCTGAACGTGCACAAGGGTGTGAGGGCCCGTTCATCGCTGCTTGCAGCTTTAATTGATGTTAAAATTGAAAAGCACACCTCAGAGTAAAGACCGATGTCATCGTGGATCCCCGTTCAGACATTCTTGCGGCGCCACGAGACAACGCACCATTGTGTCGTCTGTGCATTTCTACTGGTGCCAATGGCAAGAATCTCTTTCATAATGTCAATATAAAGCGTTGTGAAAGAGAAGGTCAGGGACGCTGGCACCCACAGACAGCTGCGGCCGACCTGCCGTTACATAAGTCAGCAGGGAATTACAATGCAAGAATGCGGCCTTTGTGTCCGAGCACGGCGACGCGTCGCATCAGGGTGATGACGAGATGCTGTACGCCTCTAACACTTACTAGGCGTGAAATTGGGTGGGAGATATCCCAAGAATGGTTAGTGTGTCTGCTGCATCGGGCTTCAACCGCCGCTGAATTTTAGCTTGAGGCTCGTCGTCCGAGCTCTGCATGTGAAGCTCTCCATCCTCCTGAATGTCTCCTATTCTGTGTCCTATGTGGGTTTTCTGGCTGAACAGATGCGACAGGTGAGAAGAAAGGATGGATAGAGTGATGAGGAAGGAGTCAAAGTGTAAGAACACGAATGACTGACGCAGCTTTTACAACACGTGGAGGGAAAGGCACCGGCATGGCACTGCAAAGACGGCCGGGTGGAGTCTGCGGGTGGATGGGGGGTTGAATAGCTCATCCGTTTGACAGAAACCAGCCACGAAGGTTTTAAATCTTTAATTACATTTAAAAACAGCCGTTTGAGGAACTAGAGAATCGTTTCTGCATCAGTAAACACCGTTGTTCATGTCTCCAGTCATGTTTTCCGTGCTCCCCCGTCCTCAGCGTTGAAGGGATGAGCATAAATGTGGTACAAACCGGGCCCGCTAGCTACAACAGTCAGATTTTAGCAGATAAAACAGGAAAGTTTGAGTATGACACATTTGAGACGAAGTAACTTTTAATTTTATATTTTTTTATTGTTATTTTAACTACTAAAAATGTCTTGCCGTTACGTGTCATGTGGTGGTCTATGACACTGTCGTGTCCTGCTGGTGCAGATGAACTTGAAATTATAAATACCTGCAATTTTTCACATCATAGAGAAAAAGAAGCTCATAGATTAACCAAATGTTTTTGTATCCCCCCCCCCAAATTAAAGCACTTTTAAATGCACTTATACTCCTTGCTGTTTTTAGCTGAGGCCAAGTGACTGTCCTGGCAGTCCAGTGGAGATATATTGTTTATTATCATCAGTTAAGTGTTCAAATCCTCTAAGTTTCCATAATGAAAGTATTTTTTTTGTTTTGTTATTCACTGTGTTCAGTGGGTCTGAAGTAGCGATAGAAACAAAATTGTCCCCTCCCTTAGTGCAGCTGGTCCAAACAGTTCAACAAGTTAGCAGCTAGGCTAATTGCTGGGCTTTAGTGGAAACACAAAGAGAAACAAATCGATTTTTCTTTGAATGATCCGATATCAATTCATAAAAACCCCAAATCAATCATTTAATGTCTTTTTCTACCGTGTGTAATGCAGCCTGCTGTTTAAAGCAAGGTAGTATCGCGTGACCAGCGAAAATCATGAGATCTCGTGAATAGGTACATCATGGTGGGAGCACTGAAGGCACCACCAACACAGTTGAAAGCAGATGTTTGGAGGCCTTTTGGATCCAAAAAACACAAAGCCAGCAATGAACTGGACAACCCTTACCCTAACCCTGACCCCAACTGCTTTGGGCTCAATTGTTAATGTAAACATTAATATTTTTGATAAAGTACTAAGTTAGAGTTAGTTTCTACATTTTACAGCATTAGTTCTCCGAGAATCTCTTCCATATTCAAGTAAAATTGGCACGGTCTCTGAAATATCCTTACCCGAATCGAAAATCAAATCGAATCAAATATTATTGCGAATTAAATCGAATCAGGCCCTCGAATTGATTTTGGAAATCTGAATCGATACCCAGCTCTAAATGGGTCATTAACAGACTTGAGTACACCTTGATGACATGATGATGATCACTGGTGGTACAGATGGCTGTAGGTCTGAGAAAAAGGTAAAAACATGGGATGGAACACATTTTTCCCAAACTGGAGACAGGTCTGGATGGATGGATGGATGGATGGATGGATGGATGGATGGATGGATGGATGGATGGATGGATGGATGGATGGATGGATGGATGGATGGATGGATGGATGGATGGATGAGGAAGGTGGAAGTACAAAGTGGTACCACATACAAAGCAGTGAGGGCTGACTCTGTCGGCTGTGAATGGAAGTATAAAGACAAGCTTGAATAGGGAGCGCTTGCTCTGTATCTTCCTGGTATTTCAACCAAAACCACATGAATTCCACTAATGCCCCATAAAACTGTTACAGCCTGTTATAAAAATCCCATAAAATATTCCCATTAAGGTCAGCCAGAAATAGGAATTTGCACTTTACAGAATGTTCAAAAGTCCCAGTCCTCCTTTACAGTCGTGCACTGTATGAACACGTTCAATTGGGAAGAACAACAGAACAAAATAAGCATGAAATGAAACCAAGTGTATATGCAGTAGTAGCAGCTTTTACAGCTTTATGTACTTTGTTTCATTTGAAATCAACGTGCCAGTGAAGTGACGGTGTGGGCAGGACTTTCCAGGGATATTTCAGCTTAGCTAGAGGTTTTAGATGTAACAGAAAAACATCTGGTCATTCACTAATCTTAAAAAAATGGTTAAATCTAACCTGAGATGATCAGTACCACAGCATCTCCTCATTATTTGCTGCCAAAATGTAGATTCAGGGTGTGAAAAGCTAAAAGCTAGAGCTAAGTGCAGCCCACAGTTCACAGTTTACAGAACCACTGTTAGCAGCGATGAAATAAAGGAATCATCTCCTGCAGGTTTTAGTCTGTTTCACACTGGTTTACTCTTCCTAACGGTGCTTCAGTGCACTGAGGTTTACCCCGCTTTCTGCCTAAGCGTTCACTGTTGGGGAAACACCCACACATTTAATGCTGGGATATATTGATATGCAGAGTGGTTCATGCCCAAAAAGGCCTGAGTTTGATCTAATAATCCTTCCACCCCTGTGCTTGGTGGTTGGTAGGACGTGTTCATGCTCATCTGAGCTCTCTGGTTTTTTACTAAATAAGACACCACATATCATTGAAGAGCATCCTTATCTTGGTCTGATCTGAATATTTACACGGTTCCTTTATAATAAAGGAAATAAAAAGTAAATTAGGGTCTTAGAAATATTAGACCATAGGCCTGTGTTGAAAAAAACGATTTTCCGATTCTAAATCAATTCTCATATTAATTTCTAAAACTCGATTGGTATGTATAAAGATTGATTTTTTTCATCATTACATTACAACTTTTGATATTTTTTTTCTTTATGCCCAAAAAAGGAATGTTTTGTTGGACACGAGCATAACTGGTGCCATGTTTTTGCCTTTAAATATGTTTAAAGGTATGAAAACATTTAAGTTTTCAGTTACCTGTATAATTGCATAAATTCTCTATATTTCATTAATTTATATACTGTCTTGGGGTTACATTTGCACAAAATGCTAAAAAATAAATTATCAAAAATGAAAAAACAAAATACACTGAAAAAGGGAAAAATTAAAACGGAATGTGGGAAAAAATTTAAATGGATTTCATACTGTTTCCTCCCTGGATCTGTTTGGTAATTCTGACCCACGATGTTTCTGAAAGCAGTTCTATCAGCATTCTGGGAGCTGATTGGTCCTTACAGCATCATTAGCTGCAATACTTGCTGTTGAATCTCAATATAATACTGGTATTAATATGTTGCATAACTAAACAGTCATATAATTCATGCAACAGCTCAAAAAACAGTTTTGATAACACTAACCCAAATCAATATTGATAGAATCAAATTGGATCGAATCAAATCCTGGTAATCGATTCTGAATCTTAAGAATTGGAATGGAATCGATTCTTGACATCTGAATGGATCCCCAGCCCTACTAAACCATGTGAAAGAAAGCAAGGTGCGCACTCGTATATGTGATAAGCTTCTTATTTCTGGGCGCTGCTCCTCCTCTCCTCCTGCTTCCCTCAGAGCTGTTGGACATTAATAAATGATGGGGAAGGGAGTGGACGGGAGAGGCCGAACCTGTCATCACCGGATTCTGCCTGTGACAGATGAAATATACATGTTCATCCGTTAAAAACGGACGAGGAGAGTGGCACCTGACAGCGGGCGCGTTCGGAGACCAGGGTTGACTCAGCGTATGTTTTCGTACGGATGGGAATCGTTTGACCTTTGCTCGCCTGTAAATTTATTTCTGGGTCCCTGGAGGCAACGTTTTGGCAGCAATAACTCCTGAATACATACACGGACGCATCCGCACACACACACGAGCCTCGCAAACTAAACATAAAACCATAATCTCATTGAAGAGTCTCATGAAAGAATATTGAGTTAGATGCTCCAGTTGCTGCGCAGCGCCGCTATTATAACCAAACATGGAGCGTCTCCATAATACACACAGCAGCAACACAAGGAGATTATTATTCTATTTTTTTTACGTTAAATTGACAGGAGTAGGACAGGAAAGGAGGTCTTGTCTTACACTTTGATTCACATTTGAAGTTGACCTCCTACAATGTGCTGCGAAAATATTGTCAAGTGAGAGATGAATAGATCAAAGAAAAAACGGAGGGGAGAAGAGCTCACGCTCACAAGCAGCATTCCTCACTCATGACTGTATAAGGAGAAGGAATCAGCCATCATAAGACCCTGCTGACACACACACACACACACACACACACACACACACACACACGCACACACACACACGATCCTCACACAGATTTCCTCCGTTGTCTGTTATTTCTATAACGTTGGTGCACATCTTAGTGACAGCTTATTTTTTCACCTTGTTTAACTTCTTTGGGCTGCAGAGGGATGTTTTCGTGACGGAGTGCGTGCAGAATGCGTTCGTGACTCGTTATGTCTTGTCAGTGAAACTGGGATCGTGGCTGACACATAAATGGGACGTGTTCAGTCGCTGTGATGACTAAGTGTGACTGGTGTTTCCTGCGTCCCTCCTCTGCAACTTAGTGTCACTGCAAAGCATGCAAATACTCACCAAGAACTTACTTTATTATGCTTATTGAACATCAAGGAGAGTTTTGATGCTAAACGATCAGTTTCAGGATGCTCTTAAGGTCCTAAGTGTCCTTTATCAACAACAAGCACCCAAAGTAAGTTTTGACTCCCTTCCCTGTCTTTTCTCGGGATAAGTGCACATCACTTTCAGACATTATCTCAAACATTTAAGTTTTATGCTTAACAATCGCTATAAGATTAAATCAGCTCTTATTTAATCAATTAAATTATTGCAGTGGCTACTCAAGGGACCCAAGAAAATACGGATGCAGACCGAACAGGAGTAGATAATCGGACAGTGTCATAAAAACAATGTTATCCTCCAAGCCTCTAGGGGGACGCCACGAAGCAAGGATTCTATTACGCTGTTTAAGGTTTATATTTCTTTCTCTTGTTCTTCTTTGCTGCTTTTTTATAATGTTTATTATTTGCGGAGGGATTGGATAAGCGAGAATAACCAAATACACGTCATCCGTTTCCCTTTTGCAGCCATGATTTTGAGTTGATGTTAACTTTCCTCAAATTCAAGATATTTCAGTTTTTCTTTTTTTAATGGAAGGGTGCCAACAATTTTGTCCACATCAGTGTGGTTATGAACTGGTGGTAGTGACTGCAAGAAGAAGATCATGGATACAAGTGGTCTTAAAGGGGACCTATTATAGCATCTAATACCTATTTTAAACAGGCCTTGGACGTCTTAAAAACAAGCTTTTGATTGTTTTTGCTAAATAAATTAGAAATTCAGCCTCTGAGCCATGTCTTTATCTTCCCATTCTCTAACCTCATTATCTATGTGGGATTCTGAGTGGGCGGGGCTATGATAATGAGGCACTGTGCTGATTGGCTGCCTGAATGACGCGATGCACCGCTACGGAAAAATGACGGAAGCTCCGGCCGGCGGAGTTAGTTGTGGGTGTGGTTTCACGTATCGGAGGCCAACCGATGTAAATTGCATTTTGGTTACGTAACGACGGGAGCAGAATCTGAACAGCTCGTAGATCCACATCACACTGGATGGATCATTCAGGCGGCTGTACAGACACTGCAGAATTTGGTTGCTTTCCTCCTTCTCTGAGTAACCAGGCTGAGAGGAGACCACTTTATATATGTTAAAGCAAGAAAAAAACAGTTTTTCATAATATGTCCCCTTTAAAATAAAAATAATGATCCTAAAAACGAACCCTTGTTAAAGCTGCTGGTCACAGATCTTGTTCTTGTGGCCGATGTGGGGAACGGGGCCGCTTTCTATGCAACAAAAATGCACATTTGTAGCTGATTGTAAATGGAAACTCATGCTCATCTCCATTCACCCCAACAGAGCGGTCTGCACGTCTGTAGACACTGCACTTAGCCACCGCTCCATTCTTGGGATCCCAAGGCCACCAAACTGGACCCTCGTCCGCGCTTTAGCTGAAACGAGAAATGATGTCCATGAAAGTTAATAATAATAATAATAATAATAACTTGCATTTATATAGCGCCTTTCAAAGAACCCAAGGTCGCTTTACAAATCATAGGCCTTTTCAAGGCATGCCTTGAAAAAGGAAAACCTTAGTTAAGAACAGAATTAGTGATGAAGGGGAGCCTCCCACCCGGAGTGAACCGGACTTAGTGCCAGTAGAGCACATCAGAGTCCTGCACTTGTCTGGAGACTGGATGACCCGTAGCAACAGGCCCGGTACCCCAGAGCACTCCCCACTGAATACCCCTCAGCTCAAATTCATTCTCCAGGTCTACTAAACACATGTGGACTGATAGGTGAAACTCTCATATCCTCTTAGGACTGTAGTGAGGTCCTGGTCCTGCTGTCCAGAGCCAGTGGAGAATGTTGCACCTGGATCTGAGGTGTGACCATTGAATCAGACTCTCACCTCAATTCAATTCAATACAGGAACCCTAGAACCACAGAACATCACATGAGGGGCTTTGCAGACCTCTGCATTTCTGATCTCCCCTTTACAATTAAAGAATAGAGGAAAAGCTGAAGACATCTTTACTAATACATTTACATGGCTTTCAGAAGGGATTATATACTTAGCAAAAAGAAAAGACAAGAGTTGGTGGATTTTGTTGCAGCTGCAGAATAGAGGTATGAAGACCGCAATGAAGCCAGATCTGAAGACGCAGCTCTCCAGGAAGAGGATGGATCTCACTGGACTGGATGTGTGTTTGACAAAAAAATCTCAGTCAAACTCCACGAACTGACATTCCTGATTCATTTACCCATTTGGAAACTAGCAGTGGTCGGCTAACAAGCTCAAAATATTCAGAGACCATGATTGTAACAGTATGTCTGCGCTCTGACTCGGCTTCATCGCAGTCTTCCAAGTCTTTTACTCCTGTATTTTTTGCAGTATGTCATTTTTATTGCAGTATTTCTGCAGTATGTCAGTATTAAATTACAAACGAGTCACTGGAAAAGGTCAGAGTTATAAGGAGGATAATAAAATCTCTGGTGCTTAATCCACAGTCCAGTTTGTTTTCCAAATATTGGGTTTTCAGCTCATTTCTGGTCCTCTTGGAATCCACAATCAGCAGTTATTTTTGCTAGCTGAGTTAAAAACAATAGACATATTGTGGTATTAACTTATTTCACACAATTGAGGTGGGGCTCTAAAGGAAATTCGACAACAGAAACCAAAACTGGGAAGAACTGGGAATGCAAACAGATTCAATTCAATTCAATTCAGTTTATTTCAATTAAATTAATTCACAATTTTGGTAAAGGAAGTGGTAGAGACAAGACTATTTCCGGCTCTCAGTTCCTGAAAATGTCTGGACTTTCGTTCTTGGGAATTACCGCTGCAATTTTGTATGAAATGCATTCTGGGATACTTTGCTGTCTCAATTCTACACTGAATGCATCCTTGATAAAATGGGCAGAGAACACATCCTGGTATTACTTTGGTTCTTGGTTCGATGCGTTCTTGAACAGAACTCCAGCTGTTTCACAAGAACAGAAGAACGTGCGTGTTGAGAAACAGCCTCTATACCTCTGGAGGACGTACGGCCACACGTCTGAGGACAATACTGTGTCAAAGAAACCAAAACTTTACAAAAACGAAACCCACAGAGTGTGACATCATCCACGAAATAATTGAGTACAGCAAATACATTCAAAATACATTAACTCAGATTATTTCACCTGATTTCAACCTTCTGTTGTGAACTCTGTTCATATCCTAAATGCGTTGATGTGACCTAATACTGACTGGATAAGAGCTTGGATAGCTAAGCAGAACATAATGCAGGCCTTTGTTTCCTAATGAGTCTCTTCTGTACATTCAGTACGTGGGGAGGATGCATTTTCTGCCTAAAGACCCTCTTAAGATTAACAATGACAGTGATTGTCTGCCAGTAATTGCCTTGAAAGGAATTCTGGGTATTGAACATTAGATCCAACAGGGAAAGGCAGCAGCCTGTTTAATACCTGTTAAAACAGTCCAGACGGGGTGCAGCGTGAGGCTGAGGGTCTGCAGACTTCCATCCAGCAGTCATCGCCTCCATGTCCACAGATGGCTGCTGGAGGGTCAGATCGTTACCGTGGAGCTGATTATTTGCATGAGCTTTAACTTTTGCAGTTTTACCGTTACGTTAAATACAAAGGGTTTTTTTTGCCTTTACTTAAACATGTCAGAATGGTCAAAATCAACACATTTTTTATGAATGCAGTACGGATGTACTTAGTTTCTTACGCACTGATTCAGCATTTTAACTTAAAGAGGACCTATTATGAAAAACATGTTTTTTCTTGCTTTAACATATATAAAGTGGTCTCCCCTCAGCCTGCCAACTCAGAGAAGGAGGAAAGCAACCAAATTCTGCAGTGTCTGTACAGCCGCCTGGATGAGCCGTCCAGTGTGATGTGGCTTCTACGAGCCAATAAGATTCTGCTCCTGTCGTTAGTTAACGAAAATGCGATTTGCATAGGTTGGCCTCCGATGCGTGAAACCACACTCACAACTAACTCTGCCGGCCAGAGCTTCCGCCATTTTTTCGTAGCAATGTATCGCGTCATTCAGGCAGCCAATCAGCACAGTGTCTCATTATCATAGCCCCGCCCACTCAGAATCCTGCATACATAATGAGGTTAGTGTCAAGGTTGACATTCCCCCAGCCTCCAGTTTGCCTTCAGTTTCTGTCTTGCCCCGCCTGTGTCCCATCTGCCCTGATTGTGTCTGCACCTGTGTCTCGTCATGTCTCGTTATCCCCTCAGTATATCTTGTCTTGTCATTCCTTTGTGCTCTGTCGGTCCGTACTGTTTCTTCCTCCATGTCTCCTCGTACCCTTTTTATGATCCTGGTTTTTTGTTCATCCTGCTCTGCAGCGCCTTGTTTTGCCTTTTTGTGGATTAAATCCTTTTTGTTTTGAGAACTCCTGTCTCCAGCCTACCTCTGTCTCCTGCACTTGGGTCCAGAAAAACCAAACCATGACAGTTAGAGAATGGGAAAATAAAGACATGGCTCAGAGGCTGAATTTCTAATTTATTTAGCAAAAAAAATCAAAAGCTTGTTTTTAAGACATTCAAGGCCTGTTTAAAATAGGTATTAGATGCCATAATAGGTCCCCGTTAAGCCTCTATAAATAAATGGCTAACTCTTTCCGTTTGACAGAATCCTTCTGTGAGTTGTTTATCTGCCCATATAGGACTGATTGACTGCACTCAAGCTGCTCTGTCATAAATCAACTTAAAGTAGAACATGAACTTCTTTATGATCCAAAGGATTAACTCCTTCTGACAGGAAACAGCTCGGTCGGACCTTTCCCTCTACTTTGCTACTTTGCTTTGTAGTGGACATTACTGAACACAAAGTATTGAACTTTTCCTAATTTAAATCTCGAAAAGGCTAAATTATTTTAAATTATCTGAATATTCATGTACAGAGCAGCAAAAGTATGATGCTTTTATAGCAGATTTAACAAATAAAGACCTACCAAAGACACATTTGTTTTGTATTTAACGTTATGTATTTAACCAATTTCATAAATGAATTAGAAAATATTATTTCCCAAAAGTATATTTTATTTGCTCATGTACTTTACAAACTTGGATTTTCTGTTCAGACTCGTTTCAGACTTTACACGAATAGATGGAACGG
The DNA here is from genome assembly GCF_033807715.1 of Cololabis saira. Taxonomy (NCBI): domain Eukaryota; kingdom Metazoa; phylum Chordata; class Actinopteri; order Beloniformes; family Belonidae; genus Cololabis; species Cololabis saira. The sequence goes on from NC_084609.1 coordinate 26,371,206, forward strand.
AGAACAAACCAGTATACGTGGTCATGGTCCGGCAAAGACGCCATATTTCCCAAATGTGTAGTTCCTTGAATGACCACAACTCAGTTTTGGTCTCTAAAGCTGAAACATCCATGACAACTTTACAGGGGATGAATTGTTACGTACCATCTGATAAAATCATGTAAAGCCACAATTGATGCACAATTAAAGCTGTGGATTGTTGAGTGACAGCTGTATTGGGGGTGTGATGCTAAGGGCTAGCTGTTTTCACATTAGATACATAGTGCATAATCATTCTTATTAACAAGATAGTATAGTTTGCTCTACTCATCTCAGCTCGGCTCGACTCAACTTGGCCTGGTTTCTTTTCCATAACAATTCAACAATTCCTGGAGCAGAAGTAGGAGGTTGGAGGAAGCTGCTGTGACGTATTTGATTGTGTGATGATAAATGTGCTGCTGGGTCTGTGGCTTGTGTTCCATATCAAGTTCAAAAATTAGAGTGAGAGAAGCTTCAAGAGGCGACGCTTTTTAATTTTAGTTCGTCTCTGCGCTGCTGAAAAGTCCGTTGGAGCTGTGAGCAGCTATGAAGAGACAGAGCTCCTGGTAGATCTGGTCGTTCCTTATCACCCGTCTAGATGCCTTTCTAATTCTCTCCTCAACCACCAGGTTTATGAACATTTGCACCTCAGAGTTGGATCATGAAACAGACTTTTGCGCTGCCATTGCTGGTTGAATAAAATGAAAATGAAAAAGAAGCCGTCAGAGTGGCTCTTTCGCTGATTTCCACATCCTGACTCAGACATCTGACTCCAACCCCCCGACCAATCGCTGGCCTGTAGTGTGATGATGTCAGATACAGCCGACTCAGCAGCTTAGAACCTCGGCAGAATAGATACAGAAAAGTATCTACTCTGCACGTTAGACCCTTGGTGGAAAGGTGCCCAATCGAGTGGAGCCGAGCCTGGGCTGAATACATACTAGTGGAAAAGTGCCATAATATGAGACAGATAAATAAATGCACCACCTGGACTGATTTCAACAGCCTGTGATACGATACTGCAAACATGGATACTAGAGGCTGGAATGCTCGGAAATGTTGAGCATCAACAGAACCTTCGTAGAGAACAGACGTCACAGGTCATCACAAAGTTCGGCTCTGGAGATCAGTTTACAACTTGAGTTTTAGATTTGTTAGAACAATGTGCACAATTCCACTCGATCTGGTGTCCATTCCTTGTGTTTCCTGGTCTGTGCGACTCTCTTCATGTCCTCGGTCTTCGTTTGCAGCTTCTCCAGAGGGATTTGGCCACCAAGGCCGGGTCCACACGCTCTTGGAACAGCTGATGTTGTATCTGCCACCTGAACCGTATAAATAGTGATGCAGATTTAGTCTGAGGTTCTCTTTAAAAGAGAGTTCAGGATAACTAATAAACGTATTCCCTGCAGCAGAGGGGAGTCGTGGTCTTTCTTCCTGGGGCTGGTCCTCATCAGAGCCAGTTTTTTTAACTTTTTTTTTAACTGCTCTTGGAAACACTTTTCAAATCTCTTAAGCTTTCTGATGAAGATAAGTGCATGTGTAACAGAATTAATCAAATACTCTGTTTGTACAAACAAATACATGTTTGTGGTTGTCTTTCATCTCGCCTGCCATCTATTAAAAACACACATTGTGTCTCTTTCTCTCCTCCTCTGCATTGTTTGTTGTTCCTTTCGTGTTTCATTTGGGGATGTTTGCTGTTTGTTCAGCATGTGTTCCAGGTCCTCAGCGGTGCTCTTGCCAACACAATAAAAACGTGTTTACTACAAAGGAAAGAATTCAAATAAAGTTTATTGCACTTTGAGTGAGGGATGAAGTTGAACGGAGGGCTAGTTTATTTCAGCGAGCCTCGGCCTCACCCGGGTGGATTTGAAGGAGATCGGTCAGAGGATGAGGTCGATTCCAGATCTCCAACTCGGAGGGATTAGCTGCCATGTGGACAGTCAGGACGGACCTCTGCTTGATTCCAAACAAGACTCAGGAAGATGTTTATCCCTTCTGAAACCGTAAACCAAAGAAAATCTGACAGTCTTCCACCTGTTATGCACATGTCTCTGTGTTTTCAGGTATAAGGACTACAGGGAACCCCCCTGGTCTGCAGACGCGTACCAACTCTCCAAGCACTACTGGTCGGTCCTGGCTGCACGGCTGGCCTTTGTCATCCTGTTCCAGGTATGAACTGATTTGCATTTTTGCCTGAGAGACAGCGGTGTCTGTGCGTCTGTGCGTCTGTCCGTGGGATGAGGATGTCTTCTTCTGAATATTACCAGATGCTTCGGTCAGCTCTGTTGTCGTTTCCCCTGCACGCCTCGCTGAAACGTGCCAAACAAATGTCGGTCCGGTGTTTAACTCCTGGAGAAGTTTCCGTCGTCGATGCTGCCAACGAATAATGAGTCATTAACACGTGCAGCTTCTTTTAGTTCTGCTCCCTGAAGCCGTACACACGATGCAAGCTCATCTCAAGTTGTTCATTTCTGACAGTCTTGATCAAAGCATCATGCAGAAGATTGTTTTATCATATTTTACTAATTATTTCCCTAATTTAGTCTAACCTCATCTTCGGTTTAATATATTTTCACCAAGATCCTTTCTTTTATAATTTTCAGTTTAACCTGGGCACTGGGGTTTATGAGGGAGATCAGGTGACGCCCCACCTGTTACAGTCCGTCACAGCCGTCAGTGGCCCCGCCCTTTTTGGGGCAATAGATTCTTGTGTATTATCAGTTCTTTTTAACATTTCAGGCGCTTTAATGCAATCTGTATTAGAGCCCTGCACGGGAATGTTTTCTTCATCCCGCTGCATTTCTGACCATTACGGCCCGCAACGTGTGTGTTCCACTCCCGCCCGCTCCTGCAAAACTCTGAGAATTCATGCCCGCACAATAATAGAGATGCATTGATTTACTGTCTTCTCCCGTCCCGCAAGAGAAATATTGTCCTAGACAAATCTATCTGATTCAATGTTAACATCATCATTGTGGAGCTTGATGGATAATTGACAGTTCATAGGCACCTGACAGAAAGTTAGATGCAAATCCATCATTGTCATCATCGCACAAGCTATTTCACCTTTTGCGCATCAATTATGTGATTGAGGTTATAGCAACAAGAGTAGGCTGTGAGTGGCTCAAATAACACTAATAAATAACAAAATAAACAAAGTTAAAGGTATAATCCTTGATTTTGGAGAGCTAACAAGATTTGAAAGTGGCCCATCCTCTAAGCCCCGCCCCCTCCTCCCCCTCCCGTCAGCGCTCCGTCCAAAGCCACGTCCCCACAAACTTTGGGGAACGTGCATTTGCAGGAGTCGAGTTTTCGAGGACATTTTGGACAGCACATTTTCAACAAAACTACCCCATGTCTCATTCAGCTGTAAGCGAGGCCGGTTTTAGGGGGGGGCAGGGGTGGGCTGTGCCCACCCAAACGGGCGTCCTGCCCACCCAATCAAAGTTATGGGGATCCTTTATTTTTCATCTCATCTCATCTCATCTTCTCCCGCTTTATCCGTTCCCGGGTCGCGGGGGCAGCAGCCTCAGCAGGGATGCCCAGACTTCCCTCACCCCAGACACTTCCTCCAGCTCTTCCTCCAGCTCTTCCTCCAGCTCTTCCGAGGGGAGTCCGAGGCGTTCCCAGGCCAGCCGAGAGACATAGTCTCTCCAGCGTGTCCTGGGTCTTCCCCGGGGTCTCCTCCCGGAGGGACATGCCTGGAACACCTCCCTAGGGAGGCGTCCAGGAGGCATCCGGTACAGATGCCCAAGCCACCTCAGCTGACTCCTCTCAATGTGAAGGAGCAGCGGCTCGACTCCGAGCTCCTCCCGGGTGACCGAACTCCTCACCCTATCTCTAAGGGAGCGTCCAGCCACCCTGCGGAGGAAACTCATCTCGGCCGCTTGTATCTGCGATCTTGTCCTTTCGGTCACTACCCAAAGTTCATGACCATAGGTGAGGGTAGGTGCGTAGATTGACCGGTAAATCCAGAGCTTCGTCTTTCGACTCAGCTCCTGTAGTGGCTAAATGTCGTATTTTGATTCTTTAACCTTTCTTCCTTGAGATCCATGCAAATAACCACTCAGTCAGACGGAATAAACGAGTCTACACGTGTTAAAGTTTTAACGACGGTAGAAAACAGTGTGTTCGCCCCGTCTTTTAATAAAGATCTCTCAATTAGACAAACACACAGCAGCTTTTCATTGCTCAGCCTCGGTTCCTATTGGCTATTCATTTTAACAAATTCCAAGCATTAAACTGAATGCAGATTAAACTAAAAGGAAATAATAATGCAATTATAATGCAATCATAGATATTCTATAATAAAGAAATACTAAATATATCCAAAAATAATAACTACATATGATCATAATTACTGAACAGAAAATGGCACCAACATTTCCGGCCCCTAATTGCTCATCATGGGGATGACAATTACACTAAACTAAATAACCTGAAGAGTCATTTTCTATACTAAAATCCCCATTACATAGTGTACTAAGGTCTAAATTAACATAACACTAACTTAAATCACACTAGTTAGCAAACTGAGTATTCAGTAACTGAATAAAAATGTCTTTCATTGTCCATGAGATTCTTCCATCTCCAGCAAGAGACACAACTTGTCAATGGGTCTCTCAATGGTGTTGGTCTTCGTTTTCACGCGGACCCGACGAACAAATCCTTGGGCGTCGGGAATGGTCTTCTCCACTTTTCCCATCAACCAGGATCCTCTTGGAGCCCTTTCATCCACGATGAGTACGACGTCCCCCTCTTTCACGTTCCTCTTCTTTTCCAGCCACTTCTGCCGTTCTTGTAGGAGGGGCAAGTATTCTTTTGACCAGCGTTTCCAAAAGATGTCGGAGATATACTGCACCTGCCTCCATCTTCGTTTGCAGTACAGATCTTCTTTCTGAAACGTGCCCGGAGGGAGCGCTGGCTTCCCCTTGAGCAGAAGAAGATGATTTGGCGTCAGTGGCTCGAGGTCGTCAACATCATCCGATGACTTGGTAAGCGGTCTGCTGTTGATCACTGCTTCCACTTCACACATCACAGTGTGTAGACATTCGTCGTCGAGGGACTGGAGCTTCAGAACACTGGAGAGTACTTTGCGCACTGTTCTTATTTGGCGCTCCCAGATCCCGCCATGGTGCGACCCAGCAGGCGGGTTGAAGATCCAAGTAACTCCTCTTTGCAGCAGAGCTTCAGAGATCTGGGACTGATTCCATTCCTTCAATGCCTTGCGGAGCTCGTGTTCTGCAGCTACCAGGTTCGTACCATTGTCGGATCTCATAACTTTCACTTGTCCTCGTCTTGCAATGAAACGTCTCAATGCGTTTACACAAGAGTCTGTGTCCAGTGAGTGCGCAACTTCAATGTGGACGGCTCTGACTGTAAGGCAAGTAAACAAGACTCCATAGCGTTTGACTCGCGCTCGTCCACGCTTGGCTTCAAAAGGCCCGAAATAGTCAACGCCGACATTGGTGAACGGTGGGTGGTCTGGCTGAAGACGATCTGGTGGTAGATTTGCCATCTTCTGTTCACCAACAGCAGCTTGACGCCTTCGGCATTTCACACACTTTGAAAGCACACTTCTCACCGCTGCATTCCCTTTGCATATCCAGACTCTTTCTCTCAGTCGAGCGAGGGTGTGGTTCCTCCCTCCATGTCCGGTCTCCTCATGTGCATTCCTTATGATGAGAGTTGTGACATGGTGGTTCTTGGCTAGAATAGCAGGATGCTTTGTGTGTTCTGGCAAGGCTGCCTGGTGCAGTCTTCCACCAACCCGAAGGACATTATCTTGGAGGAAAGGATCCAATCTCACAATGAAACTGCTTCTCCTGATCTTGTCACCCTTCTGCAGCACACAAAGCTCCTCATGGAAGGTTTGCCTTTGGCCGAACTGAATGATAGCAGTTTCTGCTCTCCTGATATCCTTGACTGTAAGATCGGTTCCTTTCATGCCAGATTTCCACTTCTGCATGTGGTCTTCAACGATCTTGGGTTTCACATTTTGACTGTGTAGAGACTGTGTTTGAGACTCAAAGATCTTCCTTCTTTCGCATAGATTTCTAAGCAGCTCCTTCAGCCTCAACATCCAGGCGATGGCCTTCCTCAGACTGTGCCAGTTGGAGTAATGATGCATCAGCTTCAATAGAGGATCTGTGCTTGAGTTGACAGCATTGATGATGTTCACGGTGATCTTGCGCTTCACCTCAGCATCCTCATCACTTATCTCTCTTGAGAACTCTGAGAGAACCGGCCAGTGAGACCCATCCTTGGCAAGGAAGTCAGGCCCTTCAATCCAACTCTGACACTTCATGAAGTGCTCTGCCTTCATTCCTCGTGATGCGTGGTCAGCTGGATTTAAAGACGTGCTGACATATCTCCACTGTGCTGGCCTTGTGTTCTCTCTGATAGTCGACACTCTATTTGCTACAAAAGTTTTAAAGCGAGCGCCGTCATTGTCTATGTATCGGAGGACAGTGGTGCTATCTGTCCATAGCACAGACTCTTTGAGGTCCATCCGAAGTTCTCGCTTCATGAGCTTGTCCATTTTCACCGCTAAGGTAGCCGCTGTCAACTCGAGACGTGGCACAGTGACTGGCTTGAGCGGTGTCACTCTCGATTTTCCATGAAGAAACGAGCAATGGACTTGACCGTGGCTGTTCTCGATGCGTATGTAGCTGACAACACCGTAGCCCTTCTCGCTGGCGTCAGAGAAATGGTGCAGCTGTGCTGACGCTACTGGACCAAATCCATCAGGTTTGATGCACCTCTTTACAGAAAAGCTGGCAAACCTGCTCAAGTCAGACAGCCAGGCAAACCATCTGTTTGCAATGTCTTCAGGAATCTCATCGTCCCACGCAAGTTTTATTTGACAGAGATTTTGCACAATGGTCTTGGCGAGAAGAATGAACGGCGACAGGAAGCCAAGGGGGTCGTAAATTGAGCTTACGACTGATAGGATACCCCTTCTGGTGACAGGCATGTTCTTCACAAGGATGCGGAACTTGAAGGAATCCGATTCTATGCACCAGTCCACTCCGAGTGCCCTCTCCATGGGTAACTCATCCATGTCCAGATCTAGATTCTTGATCTCCTTCGCACGCTCATGTTCGGGAAGCGATGACAGTACTTCACGGCTATTGCTAGACCATTTAGCCAAATGAAATCCTCCACTCGCACAGAGTGCAATAAGGTCTTTCGTCAAGGAAGTAGCCCTCTTCTCGTCAGACGCTGAGACAAGACAGTCGTCTACATAGAAGTGCTCAAGAACCGTGGTTACTGCCTCAGGTGAAGACCTATCTTTCCCATCCTCTGCAGTCCGCCGCAACACATAGTTGGCACAGCTCGGGCTGGACTTGGCCCCAAACAGGTGCACGACCATCTTGTACTCACGCAGAGGCTGGTTCAGATCTCCCTCTGGCCACCAGAGGAATCGTAAAAAATCGGAATCTTCATCAGGAACTCTCACCTGGTGGTACATTGCCTCAATGTCTGAGATGAGTGCGATGTAGTCATGGCGAAATCTTGTCAGGACTCCAACCAGACTATTTGTGAGATCTGGCCCCTGTAACAATTCCTCGTTCAGCGACTTCCCTTGGAACGAAGAGGCGCAATCAAAAACAACCCGCAACTTCATCTTCTGCGGATGGATCACACCATGATGGGGAATATACCATACTCGGCCATCGTTATGGTTGCTCTCGTTAGCAGGGACTTCCACTGCATAGCCTTTGCTGAGCAGGTCTGACATGAAGGCTGTGTAGTCGTCATGGAAGCTGGAGTTCTTAGCGAGTTTCCTTTTCAGGCTTGATGCTCGTTGTTCAGCAACACACTTGTTGTTCGGCATCACAACATCTTTGTTTCTCAGAGGCAATCCAACGCAGTAGTGTCCATCAATTTTCTTGGTTGTTTCAGCCACACGCTGCATGAATTGGATGTCTTCTCGTGACATTTCTGACTTCTCTTCGCAAGCTTGCTCTGGAAAGTCGTGATTGTACTGCCACAACAGCATGCTGTCCACACTGCTGACTGACACTCTGTTGACTGAAGCACCAGGACTGAAGTGACTTGGCTTGTGGTCATTGTCTTTCTTCAGAGGGCCATTTACTACCCAGCCAAGGGTTGTCTTTATGGCATAAGGCCCGTCATTTTGACTGTGGATTATCTTCCACGGCTCCATTGCAGAGTAAGCATTCATACCGATGAGCATCTCCACATCTGCATCAATCTGTGGTAGCCGCACTTCTTTCCGCAGATACGGCCATCTTTCCAGGTCTTTCTCGACCGGAACATTCTCCTTTGTTACAGGTATGTCAGTGTGGGTGTAAACATCTGGCAGGCTGATGTACTTGCTCTCTGTCAGACCGCACACCTCTAGGTCAGAGAGGACGAAGCAGGACACAGGCTTCTCCTGGCCCATGGTGCGTAGTAGCACTTGAGTCCTCTTTCCATTAACACCAAGTCGTCTCATCAATCGTTCGGAGCAAAACGTTGCTGAACTTCCTGAGTCCATGAACGCATACGTTTCTATGGTGTTATTGCTCTTCTTGGATTTGATGCGCACTGGCACAATGGACAGGATACAGTCGCTGCCTCCGGCCCCGGTGACTGCTGAGAGTTCACTCTTCGATGCCACTTGCTCTCGTGGAGTTGAGCGTTCACTGGTGGAGCCTCCGCTTGACTTCTCAGACTTGGCAGTTGCATGGTTGCCAAAGTCATCTTCCTCTCTTTTCATGTGGAGCAGAGTAGGGTGTTTCTTGCTGCAAATCTCACATGTTGCTTTCTTTTTGCAATCTTTTCCCATGTGCCCTTGAGTCAGACACCCGAAACAAAGACCTTTCCCTTTAAGGAAGTCGATTCTTTCTTTATTTGGCAGAGCTCTGATTTTGTTGCATGCGCTCAGAGCATGTCCCTTGTTGCAGTACAGACATGGCTCTTGAAATGCGTTGCTAGTCTGCATAAACTTTCTTGATTCAGAGGAATCATTTGCTGGCGTTACGCTTGTTGCCAGGCCGGTGGTTCTTTTCAGTCGACCCATTGCAGGTTTAGCGCTGAACTTACTCCTTTCTTTGGCATCAGCAGGGTCTTTGACATCACCGAAAAGTGGGTCAGAAGCTATCTTAGCTTGTCTGTTGATGTACCGTACAAGATCAGCGAAGCCTGCTCTTCTTCTTTCTTTCTCTTGGATGTCGAAAGCTATGACTCTCCATCTTTCACGAAGCCTGAAGGGCAACTTGTTGACAATGGTTCGAAGGTTGCTCGGGCTGTTCATTTCCTCTAGGTACTCCAAGTCATTTATAACATTGTTGCACCCAGTAAGAAAGATGGAGAAGCTGTGAAGGGACTTAGAATCTTCTGCTTTGATTGGAGGCCATTTGACAGCCTTATCAACGTAAGCCACAGCTATTCTCTGTTCATTGCCATAGTGATAAGTCAAGAGCTTTCTTGCCTCCGTGTAACCTTGTTGTGCACTCATGTATTGGCAACTTCTCACCAATTCTCTTGGCTCGCCTGTGGTGAATTGCTCTAAATAGTACAAACGATCTGCATCGTTGTCTGTCCGACTGTGAATGATGTGCTCAAAAGCCCTCAGGAATGGCAGGAACTCAAGAGGATCACCACCGAATTCAGGGACTTTTCGTTGAGGTAAGTTGGCTAGTCTTTGTTGTGTGACTAACATTTCAGTGATATCCTTCTGTTTCAATATCACTTCATCGAGTTCAACTTGCCTAGCACCAGGACGTGTGCCTGCAACATAGTCATTTTCTTTTTTCACTTGCACATGAGGCGTTTGCCTAGCTGGAACATGAGATGCACTGTTATCTGGGATAGCTCGTGGATAGCTAGTCGATTTTGGTCTGACATCTGGACCGTGACGCGGGATGGTTGTAGCTACATGCGTGTTTTTGTTCAGGTATGAATTCATCCCATCTTCCATGTTCTCATATTCTTCCAGAACCTGTAGCTTTGCTGTGGACTCTGCGAGAGCAGTCTCGAAATCTAGTTTCTCCATTTGAGTCTTCATCTGAATTTTCTGAAACTTCAGCTGTGCAGCTAGCTGTGCTTCCATTTGAGCCTCTTGCAACTGCAGTGCTTCTTTTTTGTCAAGTGCGGCTGCACGCGCCAGTAAAGCTGCTCGGTGAGCTTCCTCTTTCTTACGCAAAGATGAAGCATGAGATGACACATTGGATACCCTTGAAGCATGCGATGACACATTGGATACCCTTGAGCGTCTACTGCATACACTTCGCGCTGGGATTGAAGCATGCTTCTGTTGCACCATGGACATACTGTCATCTGGATGCACTTCTTCAGCAGCAGGCTCTTTGGCAGCAGGCTCACTCTGCTGTGTTGTTACACCATCCTCTGAAGCCTCAGATTCAGTTGCAGCCTGTTCATGAGTGTCTTTGAATTGCTGCTTTGCATCTATTATCCACTGCTCCAACGTGGTCAAAAAGTTCTCATACTTGGTGAGATTAGGCTCACTCCAGTACTGCTGGTCAGCTTTTCTTTCCTCTTCTGACAACAGTTCACTTACTGTTTCGTTCACTTCAATAAACTCATTCAATAATTTTGAGTATTCTCGAAGATAATCCTTTTCGACTACAAATGCATTGGAATCATTTGTCATAAGCCTTTCAATTTCCTCTGCTTTGGAGACAAGGCGTGCTAAAACACGTTTTCTTACAGTCATTTGCTTATCAAGCTTCTCTTCCAACGCCTTTGAAGTTAACTTGATCCTTCTTTTAGTGTCTAGCGCGACATTGCCATCCATCTTGTTTCCATCCTTAGACATTTTGAATGGCTATTTATATTAGACAAGTCTCAGCAAACTCTAGCACGCTTCAGAAATCCTACTTAGCTGTCCTTTAATCTTAAAACATGTAGTTTTCCAAAGTAAGATTCAAGGCTTTATTTCCAAAGGCAAACTTGAGCTTCTTCTGAGCTGATATGACTTGCTAAAAATAGCACGTTTCATAAACCGTCTTGTATGGCTTTTTCTCGTGGCTGCGCAGCACGCTTGAAACTTTTTTTTTCTTTTTTTTTTTTTTCAAGACTCAGCCACGTTACTTGGCGTCGGCAATTACAGCGAACAATCATCCATTTTCTTCATTACTTGCAATTCCGAAGCATTGCTTAATTGTTCATTCATAATATGAGATTTTTGTACTCATCCATCATCGTTTGAAGTCGTCTGGAGGTCCGACCATGTGCGCCAAGCCTTTTTTCCTCCGTTGCGCAGCGGACTTTTTTTCCTTTCTCCCGCAGCGGCTTCTCGGTCTTTTTTCTCGCCCTCGGCGACTGTTTTCTACTTAATGTAGTGGCTAAATGTCGTATTTTGATTCTTTAACCTTTCTTCCTTGAGATCCATGCAAATAACCACTCAGTCAGACGGAATAAACGAGTCTACACGTGTTAAAGTTTTAACGACGGTAGAAAACAGTGTGTTCGCCCCGTCTTTTAATAAAGATCTCTCAATTAGACAAACACACAGCAGCTTTTCATTGCTCAGCCTTGGTTCCTATTGGCTATTCATTTTAACAAATTCCAAGCATTAAACTGAATGCAGATTAAACTAAAAGGAAATAATAATGCAATTATAATGCAATCATAGATATTCTATAATAAAGAAATACTAAATATATCCAAAAATAATAACTACATATGATCATAATTACTGAACAGAAAATGGCACCAACAGCTCCTTCTTCACCACGACGGTCCGGTACATCGACCGCATAACTGCGGACACTGCACCGATCCGTCTGTCAATCTCATGCTCCATCGTTCCCTCACTTGTGAACAAGATCCCGAGATACTTGAACTCCTCCACCTGAGGCAGGACTTTTCCACCCACCCGGAGAAGGCACGCCGCCCTTTTCCGATGGAGAACCATGGCCTCGGTTTTGGAGGTGCTGATTCTCATCCCTGCCGCGTCCCACTCAGCCGCAAACTGCCCCAGCACATGCTGGAGGTCCCGGTCTGATGAAGCCAACAGGACAACATCATCTGCGAAAAGCAGAGATGAAATCCTGAGGTTCCCAAACCGGATCCCCTCCGGCCCCTGGCTGCGCCTAGAAATCCTGTCCATAAAAATTATGAAGAGGACCGGTGACAAAGGGCAGCCCTGCCGAAGTCCAACATGCACCGGGAACAAGTCTGACTTACTGCCGGCAATGCGAACCAGACTCCTGCTTCGATCATACAGAGACCGGACAGCCCTTAATAGAGGGCCCCGGACTCCATACTCACTGAGCCCCCACAGAATGGCACGAGGGACACGGTCAAATTCCTTCTCCAGATCCACAAAACACATGTACTGTAGACTGGTTGGGCAAATTCCCATGAACCCTCGAGCACCCTGCGGAGGGTATAGTTGAACCTCGGATTCAGGAGGAACAATGCGGTTTTCGTCCCGGTCGTGGAACACTGGACCAGCTCTAAGAGAAATATTGTCCTAGACAAATCTATCTGATTTAATGTTAACATGATAATTGTGGAGCTTGACGGACAATTGACAGTTCATAGGCACCTGACCCAAAGTTAGATGCAAATCCATCATTGTCATCATCGCACAAGCTATTTCGCCTTTCGCGCACACATCAATTACGTGTGTGTGAAGAGATTCATGTGTAATAGGCTTGAGTGGTTCAAATAACACTAATAAATAACGTGAAATAAACAAAGTTAATGAATGAAACAAATTAATTTAACAAATGAATCACTTAGCCATTATATTGCTGTGGAGGAAGAGAATGTTGCTGACGGGCTGAGGTTCCAATCCCTCGTCTCTCTTCCAAGATGCTCCACAGACACTAAACGATGTTTCTCCAAATATCTGACTGGCCTTGCTTTGTCTTTGTTTTGTAAAGACCTTGTTTGAGGTTTATTTTCCACGTCATTGATTTCCATCTTGTCGCTAGACTACATCCTGATCCCGGAGTGTTTTTTTCAGCCACCCCGCAGCAAAATTCAAACCGCCCGCTCCTGCCAGATTTGCATTGGGTCCGGCGGGAACCAATCCCAATGCAGCCCTCTAATGTGTCTAATGTTTGATTTAAGCTCTGTGTTTATAAATTCTAAAAATACCTTTTTTCTCTAATGAACCCAATAAAAACCTGCTCCAGTTATGTGGCTCCCCAACAGAACCCCGTCTGCCTGTCTTTTTCCATGTGCATCCATGTCCACGTATATTTCCTTCTCTCTATTTCTCCTTTCTCCAGAACCTGGTGATGTTCCTGGGCCTGATGGTGGCCTGGGTGATCCCGGACGTTCCCAAAACCATCTTGGAGCAGCAGAAACGAGAGAAGAAGCTCCTGGTCAACCTGTTCCTACAGGAGGAGAAGGAAAAGTTCCAGCTCATCCAGAGCCTGTTCGTGAAGGACGCGTCCCTGCAGCCCGGCGGGCGAGCGGCCGACCCGGGCCGGGGCCTCCCCGTCCCGGGCCGCTACAGTACTCTCCCCTCGGGCACCGCGGCCGGAGAGGGCCCCCGGGTGAGGTGCCGGGCCGCCAGCTTCAGCCAGTTCAGCGGCAACGCCTCCTCATCGCCCAAGAACCAGAACGAGAACTCAAAGCACACGGCGGTGTGACGAGCGCCGCTTCCATCGTCGGGGGTGTTTCGTCCGGGGCCTCCGGGCTGCAACGCGAGGGACTCAGTCTGTGTACGTCGTTACCCGAGTCTTACGTGTCCCGGTGTGAGTGACAAGAGGAGGGCGGCGAGGCGGCGAGGCGCTCATCACGGCTCAACTCAGCGTCAGAATTTGTGCAGGGCCTGCGACGTCCGCACAGAGCGAGTGGCTCCGCCTCGCTCCTGCTCGCACGACTGTTCACCTGATAAAGTCTTGTTATTTTTACTTTTTGGTAAAAATTCATTATTTAGTGAGGCACAAAAGGCTTCATAGCGTAGAGAAGCAATAATTACTATATTAGGCTAAATAACTGAATATCACAGGAACCTTGAAGAACTTCTGTATTTACTAACAGGTTAAATATTAAGCACTCATGAAGGGACTAGTGAACATTGTGGCTTACCGTTAGGACTGTCTGCTAAGTGTTTCCTGCTTCATGTGCATTCGCTCTTCCTGTTTTTGTTTACAGGTTTTGTAGCGTTTACAACACTTTTCTGTACTTTTTTCCCCTCCTCGGTATAATTCAGGAGTCACTCTGAACAGATTGCAGACCTTACGACGGGCGTACCGTAACTGACGCCCCGGCTGCCGGTCATAATCCATCCATCCCTGATCCTACGTACGTAAAATACGTTGTTTCAGCCACAGCTGCCCAAGCCGGGGTTGTGGGATCTAAAGGTCTGCAAAGACGACCTGGACCCATGCAGACCTTTACCATGACTGCAGAATAAGGTGATCCGACATTTCCGAACCAGTAACTGCAAAGGGAATGGCAGCGAGCTGGAGATGATCTCACCGTGGTTATTGTGAACAAAACAATGAATCACCACACCTGAAGACATTTATCGTGCATAAAACAACTTCAGAGTTTTACTTTTTTATATAACTTTGCAACGTGTTACTGAATGTAGGTCAGTCTGATGAAAATGCAGTAAAATAACTCAAAACATTAAGGCAGCCTGTGCATGCTAGAGTCAAACTGGACTTTTATTCCTGGTCACAAAGAAAAACAAACGCTTTTTTAAAATGATTTTTGGAGTTTCCCCGAGACAGTAGACACAAAAGGAACGATTTCTGCAAAACTGCTTCATACACAGTGAAAGGGAAACTAATTTCTGGGATTTCATCCCATCAACAGACTCCAGGAAAGTTTGAGAGAGCGAGCCGAGGGAATACAGATTTACAGATTATACGGGCGGTAGTTCTGGATGTTTCCACCACCGGCAGGTGGATTGGCGAGCGTCACGGCGGCGTGTAAGAGAGGGATCCACCAGATCAGTCGTGGTCTCCCACTTTGTGCCAAACTCCTTCACGGAATCAGTTACATGATATTTTTCATGAGATTCAGGAAGTCCGGGGAAGTGTGTGTGTGTGTGTGTGTGTGTGTGTGTGTGGGTTGGGATGGGATGGGGTATGTGCATGCATGTGTGTGTATGTGCAGTTAGAGAATTAAATCTCTGAATTACGTAATAAAGTAAGAAAGAAAGAAACAAACCGAGGAGCAGCAGAATGGACCTATGAAGTTAAAGTTGGTTCGCTAAAATGACAACAACCTTTTCTGTTCAAAATCCCAGAATGAAGCCGACGTGAATTTAATTAAAATGTGATGCTGTACAGATTAAACCAAGTAATGTTTTTCTGTTTGATAGGATACATTAAACTAGGAACAAATACCATAAATGATACAAACGTAAAAATGTTTCATATATCGTTTTTTTTTACAAATATCAAGTAGAACCAGCTAATGACTAGTTCTCTAGTTTATATACCATTTTAGTTTGGTCACAATGAATTACCAAGATAAAACATCTGCACAGATCTGTCATGTTCAACGCACGTTTTACAAAAACACAAATGCCTTTGTTGATCATCGTATTTCAGCTCATTGCGCTCCCAGACGTCTCCTATTAGACCAAACTCTACACTCTAATACCTTCAGCTCCGATCGTGGCCTACGCCGGCTGTGACATCATTTCTGTAAGCTTATGCAGTAACACAACGATTTTCCTGCAGTTGCTTTTTTCCCACCAAGATCTTACATAGATGATGGGAGTCAGACCGCTCCAGCACATTCCTACGTGAGGTCAAATCCGTGAGGGAACGTCACGTCACGTGCTCCCTGAACTACGTAATCAAACGTGCTGGATCAATCCCGGCGTTGTTTATTTACATCTGTGCCATTAGGGGAATAAAACGTCTATAAACGGCTTCACCTTTGGGCACGACGCGTTTCTGAACTGAGACCGGAATCTCAACCAGTCCATATCATGATACTACCTCCACATCATCACATCCTCTGCTGCTCTCTTAACCCTCATTCGCCACGTCATCCTTCACCCTGAAAGGGAGCAAATCTGGACTCATCACACTGTGTGATCCTTTCCTCCGACTCCAGAGTCATATCTCTACTTTCCCTAATAAACCAACTTGTTTTTATTTCATTTCGATCAGTTGTCAGTCCTTGAGTTCACTTTTGCTTTTACTTTGAAACATCCTCTAAGTCCGGCTCTTTTAACAAATATTTAAGCGACTTGTCCTCACAAGCATTCAACACTCTTTTCCAGTCACAAGTTTTCATCAGGGTTGATGATTCATGTTGTAATGATGCGTATGACAGCTGTTGTTTTAACTCAGTTGCAGTAGTTCCAGCAGCTGTGTTGCCTCATGAAGAAGAGACTTACATAAAGACGATCACATCCTGGTGTGCACCGCTGGAAAACTGCACCAGTTACCGTGTTACATGTCACATGTCCAGTTATTTGAAACATATTGTCGAAAAACATGTCAACGTGAATATGAGGTGACCCTTCTGTGGTGTTTCTGATGCCTTGTAACTTTGTATTTCAACACTGAAACTGTGCTCATCTAGAACTCAGTCGCAGACTGTTAAACTTTAAGTGTTTTACTACGGACTTTAGGAAATCGTGACAAAGGTAGACTCGTTAGACAGCTTCTGTGGTCCGTCCTTAACTTGAGCTGCTGTACAAATTCCCAAGTCCAGAGTTGTTAGATGGATCTCACTCTTTCTTTTGTGTATCGCTTGTCCCATTATTGTATTATCTGTTTTTATTTAAGTGAAGATTTTGATTGTTTTTGATCAGGACTAGAAATACTCAGAAGGTAAACGTATGAAGCTACGAGACTTTGGCTTTGCAGTCGCTTTGAGAGCAATGTATTCGGATAATCCGACATGTACCGACACGAGATGCTTTTTTTTTTTTTATTAAAAATGTGTCTTTATCTGAGAAACTGATTTCTTTTTCTAGGTTTCCCTACATGCCGACACTCGTTATCACTGGATATTCAGCTCTGACATGAGATTGGAACACATTATTGACCCATAAGTTTGACTGAGTTTGTTTCAAATAACTCTTTTTATTTAGTTTAAACAAATTGTTCCCATCAAGTGTCCCTAAAATACTTTGTGCAACTTTAAAGCTTTTGATTTATCCATGAAGTTTAAACCCCTTTGTTAAGATCTACGTCTCTAAGGTAAATGCGTTAACTAGATACGCCGACATTTTGCTGTCAACCCCCAAGTTTGATACGCCGCCTCTTCTCACAGTCTGACAAAGACCTGCCAACTTAGCATTGTAGCTGGAGGTGCATTCTTACACTGATCTTAAGTGGTAAAATAAACTTAAAATAAAGCTAAAATGTTCTTATTTACAATTTGTGACTGATACACACATCATCAGTGGAAATAACTATGTAAAATGAGGCAAAACGATCGCAGGACCTGGGTTTTGTCTAGGCACCGTTGCTACAGTAGGTAACGTGGTATCATAGAGTTGGAGATGTCAGTGAAGTCTATCATGTCTATCCGTTCATCATCATCTGATGGCAAAGTTAAAGGGGACCTATTATGAAAAACAGGTTTTCTCTTGCTTTAACATGTATAAAGTGGTCTCCCCTCAGCCTGCCAACTCAGAGAAGGAGGAAAGAAACCAAATTCTGCAGTGTCTGTACAGCCGCCCGGATGAGCCATCCAGTGTCATGTGACTTCTACGAGCCATTCAGATTTGCCCATTTTTGTTACGTAACCAAAATGCAAACCACGCCCACAACTATAAAGCCGTGTAACTGCATACGAGCGTCCGACTATCGCGTCGCACTGCGTGACATCAGACGCTCACTGTCCATCTCCCTCCAGCAGCTGCCACTTTATTGAGGTTTTTGTAGTGAAATGAAGAGGAATCATAGAGATAACTTCTCATTTCAACTAACTGGATCAGTCGTTCCTCATCCATGACCGTTTCCTACAGCGCTTTCAACCGGCTTTCAACGCGAGCAAATAGGAAGACACTAGAAGCAGGGCGTCCGACAAATGTTCAGCTCAAAACGATGCGCCGCGTCGCTGCGGCTAGTTAGGAGAGTCCAATAGAAAATAAAGCAATGGAATTGATTTTGTCGCTGACGCTCGCTCGCATCGCATACAATTATAACACAGTGGAACTCCGCCGGCCAGAGCTTCCGCCATTTTTTCGTAGCGGTGTATTGCGTCATTCAGGCAGCCAATCAGCACAGAGCCTCATTGTCATAGCCCCGTCCACTCAGAATCCTGCATAGATAATGAGGTTAGAGAATGGGAAGATAAAGACATGGTTCAGAGGCTGAATTTCTAATTTATTTATCAAAAACAATCAAAAGCTTGTTTTTAAGACATTCAAGGCCTGTTTAAAATAGGTATTAGATGCCATAATAGGTCCCCTTTAAGCATCAGCTGCTGGCCACTGGCTCGTCACCCCGGTGACGGTGGATTTAAAACACAAGTTGTTTCTCAGCTCCAAGAGCGCCAACTCTGAACTTGGCGTATATTTCATACTTGGCGAATACGGATGTACTTTGGAGGACGGGAAGATGCATGTCAGAGTTTCTGTAACTGAAGCAGCAGAGTGCTTGTTCCTGAGATGACATCACAGCTCAGCTAGCAGGCTAACACGTGTTCAAAACATCTGCAAGCATTAAATAACGACTCCAAACATGAATCCAACTGAGAATAGACCGTGGACTCCTCTGGCTACGCTGTACATAACCATGTATGCGATGTGTTTTTAATGGGTTATCCTCCTGTGGAAAAAAAAAGGAAATAACCCTCTCCAAAACATATCTGAGAACATTTTAAAATTGGCTCTATCTTTATAACTTAACCACAAATGTTCAGTTATGACAACTTTATTCTCAGATGAAAACATATTAAATCTACATTTATAGCATAGTGACGCAGTGGAAGTGTGCTGGGCCCATAACCCAGAAGTCCATGGATGGAAACCATCCTCTGCTAGTTAAGAATTCCCTTCTTACATTGCTAATTGCTCCCCGGGCGAAATGACTTGGTTTTTAAAAATGCTCTCTCTTTTGTACAGTAAATGCTTATTGGTAGAAATGCATTCTGGGATACTTTGCCGTCTCAAGTCTAGACTACATGCCAGCCATCCAACTTCCCAAGATTCCCTGCAGTTCCTGCACTGACCACTGGGGGCCGGCTGCCAAGGCGAGTCCATCTCCACTGACTCCCGTGTTAAAACGTCCAACTAGCGAATTTACAGACTCGCTATTTACATAAAACCATTTGGGTCTCAACCGTTTGATTTCACACGACTCTGTGAGGGGTGGATTTTTTTTGTACCACGCCATGAAAATGTATTAAAAATAATGAATTTATTTCTAATATGACTGATTAATAGTCAACTAAGCCAATGGTTAACTGTAATAACTTTCTCACCCATCATCGCCACGCTACCTTGGTAGGGTAAGCCACCAATAATTTGTAGTAACCCAGTATCGGCTGAGAGTCACACGTTCCGCAGTAAACGTTTGGCTGCTACGTGGGCATGTCAGCATGTGAGCTGTCGGACGATATTTACCGTACTTTTTGGACTATAAGTCACACTTTTTTCATAGTTGGGCTGGTCCTGCGACTTATACTCAGTCATTTCACATGTTCTCAAATGTTTGTACACACTGAAAGACATGAGTAAAAATTAACTAAATCCATGAGAGGGCGCTCTAGCCTTGTGACAACCTCCGGTATGTGCTACTCCTGTACCACTGAAAATGATTAGGTAATTTAAACATTAACTTAACCCTTTATAGGGCACTCATTGAAATACTTGGAAATGTACAATTTCAACCCTAGAGTGTTATTGGGGGCTACTACCAGAGTATTTTTCTTTTTTTTTTATTCTTGATGCAAATCAAGGTCAAAGAAGTTACCATATATGGTTCCTTGCCCATCGCGAGTAACATTGTATCTAACACTGAAGTTACCATGTATGGTTACTTGCCCATTGTGGGTGAAATTGTACCCATACATTGGATATGTATAAAAATACAAAAAACACATACAACATAATATTTATGATACTCTCTTCATAGAGATATTAGAACTTTTCTCCATAAATGGTACAATTTGACTTATAGGGCTTCTCTTTTTCTCCATCCATATATTTCGTCCAATCAGTCCAATCACCTCCTGACCCTGAATTAATGGTGCTACTGATATTATGCTATACAAATCTGTGGCAACATCCAATGCAACATCCAATATTTTCTTACCTTATAATGCGCTATTTGTAAAACAAAAACAACCGAAGTATGACTTACTAGATGCACCGGGCATACAGTATGTCTACAAAAAGACACTGTCACTTGAACTAGTTTTGACCATAAGGGGGTGTATTTGTAAAAAAAATACACAAAGTATGGCTTACTGGAGTATCTGGCATATGTCTATAAAAGGTTCCTTAGTCACTTGCACTAGTTTTACCACACAGGGGCGTATGATCATATATATGGGATCACCATTATTCATGCTAACTATTTCATTGATTTCACTAATTCTGCACAAACAACACTTATCTCATCAGTTAGCACCATCATTCAAACACATACTGTGTGAGTGTCATCAACTTAGCATGGTTAGTTTCAGCTTTATGAACCTTTGTGTGGAAGAAGGTAGGAGCAAAAATGTGAATTTTCCCCTTCGGGAAAATCAATGAAGTTCCCGCTTCTCCAGGGCACTGCTGATTGGTCAGACGCCATGATGACACTGTCTGTGACAAAGCATGATCTGTGCTGATTGGCAGGATTAACTCACATGACTTCAACACCTCACTGAGAAGTGTGGGGAAAGTAGTTTTTCATGTCCACTGAAATTACCGTATATGGTAACTCGCCCTATAAATGGTTAAATACAACTGAGAAACTTGCTTACCGGTATAACTTGCTTGTTGGATTCGCCAGCTTGTTATGTTAATTCTGCCTATTCAGCCTCCTATGACCAGAACGTAAGCAGTGAAGGGCTAAGAGATCTTTACTGCATGATATTCAAATGATGAGCAGTTAGTAATGGGACAATTGGATGTGAAAATCCACTTTTTGGACATTAGAATGCCTTTACCACCTCCTCGTCCAGCAAAACAAGGTGTTTTTTTCACCCTTACTGGTGAAAAGAAGCAGTCTGCTCACTCCTCAAGTAAAGGAGCAGACTTGAGCTCAGTCTGGTCCTCCCGGGGTTGGTAGAGGGAGAGCAATGCCCAGGATTGACTTAGGTAGGAGCACTGGGGGATAAAAAAAGGGAAAAAATCAGGGATAAACATTAGATTAAAAAAAACACAGATTTTGCGGATTACGCTGCCTACGAAATCCATATGTGACTGGGATGGTTTTGATGCCGAGATTGTTCTTGTGCGCAAATTTGGTTGTACGGGGTTGAACGCTCGTAATTCTGTGGACTTGCGCAGGCAGACTCGCAGCTCTTTACCCTATGTGTCTTTAACCCCAAGTGTATGGGCTCAAATTAATGCCATAAGTATTTTGTATCTGTAAATAAACTTTGTACTTGTAGAAATATTTTGTGCGTGTGCAAAAAATATTTGTACTTGTAGAAATATTTTGTGCATGTGCAAAAAGTATTTGTACCTGCAAAAAATATTTGCACTTGCAAAAAAAATTTGTACTTGTAG
This sequence comes from Cololabis saira, assembly GCF_033807715.1. NCBI lineage: Eukaryota > Metazoa > Chordata > Actinopteri > Beloniformes > Belonidae > Cololabis > Cololabis saira. The sequence goes on from NC_084609.1 coordinate 26,392,816, forward strand.
ATACAAAGCTACAAACCTTTTTTACAAAAGCTACAAACGTTTTACAAAGCTACAAACTTTTTTTTACAAAAGCTACAAACTTTACAAAGTTACAAACTTTTTTTTACAAAGCTACAAACTTTTTTTACAAAGCTACAAACTTTTTTTTACAAAGCTACAAACTTTTTTTACAACTACGAGTTTTGGCAGTGTTTTGACGTGCCAAAACTAAGAGCCAATCAGCGATCTTTAGCACCGGTTTCAAAGGGTTTCTGGAGAGCCAATCAGATCATTGCATCGCCTACTGACGTCGCCGCCATATTGGATGTGGCAAGACTAATAATAACTAATATGCAAACTAATACAAGTAAATGGACTTATTTTCATAAAGCACCTTTCTACAAAGAAATTTACGTTTTACGTCTCATTTATTCATTCACACACGCACTAATATACTTGGGAAACAGTTAGGCACCAAATATAATATATTTAATTTTCTCAGATGGCAAAAATTAAGAACTTTATTGATCCCACATAGGAGTAATTCATGTTATATCAGCTATAGAGAACAAGGTAGTGCCGAAAAATAATATATATCCCCCCTCACAAAAATAAGAAAAATACAGAAACATATTCTCTCATTAACAAAGCATATTTTACATTCTTTAGACATTACATTACATTTTATCTTATTGTTATTTTATTGTCTGAAAAATGGTTCAAATATGTTATTTTGTTATTTTAATTTTTTTTATTCGTTTTGTTGATAAAAAATTATGTCTCTATTTTTGTGAGGGGGGATATATATTGTTTTTCGGCACTACCTTGTTCTCTATAGCTGATATAACATGAATTACTCCTATGTGGGATCAATAAAGTTCTTATTTTTGCCATCTGAGAAAATTAAATATATTATATTTGGTGCCTAACTGTTTCCCAAGTATACTAGTGCGCGTGTGAATGAACAAATGAGACGTAAAACGTAAATTTATTCGTAGAAAGATGCTTTATGAAAATAAGTCCATTTAGTTTGCAGCCCAGTCTTGCCACATCCAATATGGCGGCGACGTCAGTAGGCGATGCAATGATCTGATTGGCTCTCCAGAAACCCTTTGAAACCGGTGCTAAAGATCGCTGATTGGCTGTTAGTTTTGGCACGTCAAAACAGTGCCAAAAAACTCGTAGTTGTAAAAAAAGTTTGTAGCTTTGTAAAAAAAGTTTGTAGCTTTTGAAAAAAAGTTTGTAGCTTTCGTAAAAAAAGTTTGTAGCTTTGTAAAAAAAAGTTTGTAGCTTTGTAAAAAGTTTGTAGCTTTGTATCTAGAAGTACAAATATGTTTTGCAAGTACAAATACTTTTTGCACATGCACAAAATATTTCTACAAGTACAAATATTTTTTTCACACGCACAAAATATTTTTACAAGTACAAATATTTTTTGCACACGCACAAAATATTTCTACAAGTACAAAGTTTATTTACAGATACAAAATACTTATGGCATTAATTTGAGCCCATACAAGTGGGCAATAACAACGCTGACGCTTCAGCGTACCGAGTGTGGTGAAATACCAGAAGTCGACTCAGCTGATATTACTAAGCTAATTGCTACCTGCTTTCGCCCTGAGCAGTACAAAACTGGGTGTGACCCGTGTCACGACCTCAAACCGCAGTCAAATCTAGAGAAAAGTACTAACTGCAGGCACTCATCACCTAAACCGACTGATCAATACAGCTTGTGCTGTTACCACATCATCAAAAAAATCCAAGACACACAACAGACAGACTGAAAACATCAACAAAAGATTGAGATAAACTAAAACGATGTTTTAAAGCAAGCAAAAAAAATCTGATACAGACAGAAGTCAAACTTTTGCACATGTAAATCAAGATATTAAGTGTTAAATAAAAAAGTGTTAAAGGATGAAATTCTTTTTTGTTTTGTTTTGTTTTCTTATCTTCTCTTTTAATTGTTGTCTTTTACATGTACAAAATAAAAATCAAATCAAAACTCGGCTCTCCCATATTTACTTTTCTATTATCACCATAAATAAGACTGATATTGGAGGCATAAATGCCACTCTACCGTATATACACCAGACATGCTTCAAATCTGCGCTTTAACTTCCAGCTGATGACATCTGGCTACATCCGTGCAGCACAACACATGCTTTAACTCAAGTTTAGCAGAGTACACCACCTTTGAGACACACGTGTAAGTCATAACATTTCCCATAAATCCTAAAAGTACCCCAGACACCAGGCCCAAATATGCCCGGTATCTCAGCTGTCTTTTGCTTTTTTATTAAATTATGTCCCAGTTGCATAATATAATATAGCAGCAGAACCTGCAACATAAATGAGTACGTCAGTGTATGAACTTACAGCTGAAAATTAACGCATGAAATTCAGTGACTACGATGGCGACTCACATTCTGTTTTAACTGAAATAACGGTGACCCTAGTTGCACAAACCAACATCCTGAATGTGGCATGCTGGGATTGACATTTATTGCCGTCTTGGAGGAAAGCTGTTGCACACTAATGACAGATTTCATCAATCAAGAACTACTGTAATTCCCTCATAAAATTCAGACGGCTGTTTGTCTGTATGAACCCACTGAATGAGTCTGACGTTCTAAGAGGATTACGTGGGCTCAGTGTTTGACAGTCGATGTATATTAAAGCCTGTGGTAGGCCCACTTGAAACCCCTGCTCTCAGGGACTGGACGCAGATAAATATTTGGATTTCTAGAGGCTTAACTTTAGTATGAGACATATTCGGACCATAAGCCGATAAATGTGCAAAATCTTCCAAACTCTGGGAAAAAGGTTTCGATTAGAGGGAGGATAAAAGGAGAACTGGGGGCCATAACATTTTTTAAGGGCAATGAGTACAAGAAGATGGAGTGGAGACTGGTTTAGCACTATTTAATCTCATGAAAATATTTGTGTGAATTTCTTATGCAATATTACGCACACAAATACACCGCTTAGACGACTGTTGCATGTTTCTGGATCAACCTCCAAATATCTGATGGAGCCAGTGTCTTGCACCGTAACTCTGCATTTCCTTACCATTACGTAACAAGTTTGAAATTTCCCTTTTGATAAAGATCCATTTTTTTGTTTTACTTTTGCTCGTTAACATGCCAAGTGTTACAAGACATAAGACAAGCAAATCTGCTGTTAATGCTTTGGTTGAGGAGTTCTGCTTTGTTGCAAGATAACCATCTACGGTTTCGGCATAAGAGTTATACGACAGCGTGTATGAGCAATGTAACCCCCCCACATTAAAGAACCCGTGAACTACACTGCAAAAACTCAAAATCTTAACAAGAATATTTGTCTTATTTCTAATTAAAATGTCTCATTTTTAGTAAAGAAAAATCTCATTACACTTAAAACAAGAGTCATTACTGGAAAAAACAACAATTTTCACCTGTTTCAAGTAGATTTTCACTTAAAATAAGTAGAAAAATCTGCCAGTGGAACACATTTTTTTTCTTGTAATGAGAAGATAAATCTTGTCCCACTGGCAGATTTTTCTACTTATTTCAAGTGAAAATTTACTTGAAACAGGTGAAAATTGTGAAATAACAAGTTATTTTTCTGGTAATGACTCTTGTTTTAAGTGTAATGAGATGTTTTGACTAAAAATGAGACATTTTAACTAGAAATAAGACAAATATTCCTGGTAAGATTTTGAGTTTTTGCAGTGTAGCAAGCTATCATGGGAAGTTAACACTTGCTAGTGGGGAAAAAAAAACAGTTTGGTTTGTTTTGCTTTGTTGGAGACCAGCCCTGAGCGAGGGGGTCAAACCCTAGATGACAGAAGAAAGTCATTACCTGCCTCTGCTTTAACCTGCAGCTGAAGCTCAACTAGACATCAGTGGCTGTGTCCTTAACTAGTTGTCAAATCAACCATTAGGGATCAAGTTTACCCTTGTTTAACACACGTGTATCCCACTCTACACCAGAATTTCGTCAAACATACTCCCACTAACACCTTATATAGCCTCCCCGTGGTGTTTCTTATGGATGCCTTGAACGACAGGTTTAAAAGAGACTACTGTACGTTAGTGTACACTTGCGGTTTCTGAAGGAAGTTCGTTTCCAGGGATAACCTCCCAGCCGTTTGCTTTTTCACTGCAAGTTCGCAAAGCGAGTTCTTACCAAAAGCTCTACGGTTCAAGTATTTCAGGACATGCAAGGTAAACTACTTCCAAAAAAAGCACAGTTTAGTGGGTTAGGTAGTAAGAACACAGCCAAGTTAATCACATGCTAACTGATGGTGATGTTTAGCCTGATGTGTTGATTTTATTTTTGTGACAGCATTTACTCATATTTTGCAAGCCTTCATGCCGCAACCACATTTGTTCCTCGCCAACAGAAGGAAATTCAGTTTTTGTCTGGAGAAATTGTAGTTTACCATGAAAAGCAGGTTTAAAAATAGCAAACATTTATTGTGAAGACACCTCAAGTCGGACGTAGGAATGTCTCTGGAAACAAGTCTCAAATAAATAAATTAAAAAAAATAAGTCTCGGGGAGAAACCAAAGCAGACGTTGCTGCTGATGTTGGCACCATCCAAGAAATGTTGGCATCTTCCAGGAAACACTGGCATCGAACAGAAACAAGTTTGGCTCCAATCTGACTCTGTATTTTATAAACCATATTTAGAAGCCGTATGTCTATTTTAAGTTGCCCTGGACTCACATTTGCAATTTTTATTCAGTGAGGGCATAAACAAAACAAAATAGCTAGAGTTTAGAAAAGCTCACGATGTTCAGACAAACAGAAAAAGTGAAAAGTTGAATTCAGTCTCAGAACTGTACAAAACAATGAATCTGAGCCTTTTCTAATCCAAATGATTCACTCTACAGAGATGTATCTTTTTAAACATAAAACAAGGATTTAAACTCCCTGCTTAGACACAAATAGAAAAGCGCCACAAGATGCCATGTGGTGCATTTCTATTGTTTCCATTTCTTTGTGTGTTTGTCTTGCCTGCTTCTGGCTAATTCTTGTCTTGCCCTGATTTGTCTCAACTCTACATTAACTGCCAATTCCTTGAGAGTAAAGGTTTAAGTTCCCCAAAGATACAAAACAGGATTTAATATGGATTCCATGAAGTCCAGTAATCAGGGTTTCTAGTCTTTTTTAGTCCAGCTTTTGTTGGGTTTATTTAAA